>NC_133783.1:37795194-37987589 GCF_003597395.2 Chelonoidis abingdonii | reverse complement strand
GTGGATGGGTGAGATTGTGTGGCCTGCGTTGTGCAGGAGGTCAGACTAGATGATCATAATGGTCCCTTCTGACCTTAAAGTCTATGAGTCTATGAGTCTAACTTTAGATCTGATTTTAAGCCAGCAGTTTATTCCATCACTGCTACAAGCCTGAACCAAGAACTTTGCAATCACTGTATGTATTTGATTCCTTTAACCAATTTTAACTCTCACCTTTCTTTCCTTCTTTTCATAAATAAACCTTTAGATTTTAGATACTAAAGGATTGGCAACAGTCTGATTTTTTTTGCGGGGAGTAAGACCTAAGTTCTATATTAACCTTGGTGTGGGGCTGGTCCTTTGGGATCAGAAGAACTGTTTGTTTGATGAGACTGGTTGTAAAGAACCACTTATCTCGAATCCAGTGTTTTTGGTGGTGATATAAGAATTGGAATGCCCAAGGAAAAAGCTTTTATTATGTCTTGTTAGCCAGTGTGGTGAAACTTTTGTTGCTGGTTTGGTATATCTTATAAAAGAATAACCACCAGTTTTGGGTTGTGTTTGCCCTATTTCTCAGCAGTTTGTACTGAATTTGTCATCCTCAGTTGTGACCCGCTGTGACACAGTTACAGGGGGTCTACACGGAGGACTTCATTGAGCTAAGTTGTCCTGCCCAGCCATTCATGGGGCCTGATTGCATGGGACAGAGAGGACAAAGGAGGTTGACCCATGGGATTGTGAGATACTTTTGGCAGACGTCCAGGACCCAAGTCAAGGCTGGGTCTGCATCTACACTGCAAAGCAAAAGGGCTTGAAGGCTGGTTTGTGGCTTGACTCAGGTTGGATCCTGCAGCCTCACAGGGTCCTGGGACCCTGGGTGCAAGGCCTGGATTAGTATGATTTGTGTGTAGACAGAAAGGGGGTTAGGCTTGAGCCTGAGTCTGAGCCTAGACTTACACCACAAGGTCAACATACCTTAAGTGACTAAGGTAGGGCAGGATGTAACTGTGACACTAGTGCACCAAGTGCCAGCTTATGCCAAGATCCCAGGCCCCAGATGCATAGCTGGAAACCAGTTTTGCTTACCTATGTGCAATATCAAAATAGATATTAGATGTTCAGTGGATAAGAATGTGTTCTGGTGTTTAGATTTTATAAAACATTTGTAGGATGCTGCATGTATTGATCTCACTTATCAACTCTATAGCTGATGGTATAAAGTTTTATATTGAGTGGTTTTGCATTGTAAAGCTCTGTAATTGTGTAACTCACCAAATAGGAAAAGAAGCATTGATTAAGGTAAACTATTTGTCTGCGGCCTATTGAAAGCAAATGGAGTATTGTGTAGCATCAGAGGACAGAGACTTTGTTGATGGCATTCCTAACTCTGTTCAGGAAGATATGAACTCATCCCATCAGTTCTGGAGTTTGGAGTGGAGGGAATAAAAATCCCTCACAAGGAGAAACTGGATCTCTTTCATGCTATCTGGGGGGCAAAGATTCCTAAACATAAGCAAAGAGATTTCCATGCTACTTGGCATGGAAGACACTTTGAACTGACAGATTACTGCAACTCTGTCACCTTTTGAATCACAGACCAAAACTCACTTGTGTAAATATGCATGCTTGTTTTAATCTGTAAATAACTCTTATTTCTCTTTCCTAGTTAATAAACTGTTAGGTAGTTTTATTATGGGACTGGCTACAAGTGTTGTCTTTGGTATGTGATCTGAGATACAGATTGATCTGAGGTGCATGACTGGTCCCAGGACTTGAAGTAACCTGAATGTTTTGAGATTTTTGGAATAGTGACCAATTAGCATTGTCTGGCTTGCCTAAGTAGCCAGATAGACCGGAGAGCCTAAGAGGACTGTGTGACTCCATGGTCAGACTGTTACAGTGATCCAGGAGTTCACATTTATTACTGGGTTGGTGAAATCTAATTATAAAACATACCACCAGTTTGGGGTGCCTGCCCTGTTTTTGACAGTCTGCCCTGAGGTAGGCACTCACAGTTGCGGTTCACTCCAGACAGAAGGGTAATAACAATCCACAAATAATTGAAGTGAGTAAATTTCAAGGGAGAGGGAAGTTATTTAGGATGGTGAAGGGGGTTATAATTTGGATTAATGAAATAGAGGGGAAAATGTAAAGGTAAAATGTCCTAATGTCTTAGGGTATGGCTACACTTGCAGCTGTACAGCGCTGCCATGGGAGCGCTCTCGCGGCAGTGCTTTGAAGTGCGAGTGTGGTCGCGGCGCCAGCGCTGGGAGAGAGCTCTCCCAGCGCTGCAGGTACTCCACCTCCCCGTGGGGATTAGCTTACAGCACTGGGAGCCACGCTCCCAGCACTGGGGCACTGTTTACACTGGCGCTTTGCAGCGCTGTAACTTGCTGCGCTCAGGGAAGTGTTTTTTCACACCCCTGAGCAAGAGAAAGTTGCAGCGCTGTAAAGCGCCAGTGTAGCCAAGTCCTTAGACTGCATAATAATCTCCCATGGGAGATGGTGGAATTACCCACTACCACCATTGCTTAGGCCATTTAAAAGCAGAGTGGAAAATAAGTGTACAAAAGGGGGAAATCCATTACTGGCTGAGAGAGAGAGTAGATGACCTAACAGTGCTTTTCCATCTCCTGCTCCTAGGGTTCTCTGAGAATAATAAACTTCCACAACAGCTCCGTACATGACCTCTTATCCCTTCCTAGAAGGATGAAAAAACATAGAGGGGAAAATTAAAAGGAGGACAGAAACTATGAAATATTTTGCTTTAAGCCATGTTTTGTGCAGTCTGCAAGGGACAAAACATCCCCATTTAATAAAGTGCTGAGATGGATTCAGAGAGCTTGCTAAAAACAGTTTCTGAAAACAACAAAGGGCCCATCCCTCAGGCCCATAAAAGGGCTTTCATGCAGCAAAACATTACATTGGATTTAAGATTTTCATCTGATATGTAGCCAGTATGAAATGCTCTGTGTAAAGACATTTCTTCTAATAAAAGCGTGAGCCAGCCAGTAAAGCTATAAAGATAGTGATGAAAGTAAAAGTCATATATGATTATACTGGAATTGCTTAACCAGCATGAAAGTGCTTACTTTATTATCCCTTTACAGTGGACAGTACACTCTTTCCAGTGGAATGGGAGTTCTCGTGTTACAACTGCTTTCCTCTGCAGCAGGGGCCAGCTGCCCTGCAACAACATTTTAACATCAACAGCTCTGTATGTTCCTGTGAAAATATGCAGGAAACAAGATTTGCTACTTTGTGGAGATAAAGAAGAGTACCATGGTTTGTTTAATGTTTACAGTTTTATCATTTGAAGAATACTGTGTACCACTGACGACAGAAACATATTATTGTTTCATGGATAGGACCTCCGGAAGGGATGAGCTACAACACAACATCTTACTATCAATCTCGCTTCCCCAAGCACAGTGTAGTTAATATTTTACAATTGACATTTTAAAGGGAGTTGTGGACTTTTTAAAAAGTAACTCAAAGCACAAGGTATTGATAATTGTGAATCAAATTAATTATTGATTGCAACATCCCCGACCCTAATCACTAGCATCAAGCCTCCCTTAGGCTGCCAGCCAGCTCCAGCTCTGAATCTCCAGGCTCACCAAAGAGCCCCACTCCAAACCTGGCCTGTACCCTCCAGCTAGTACTAACCCAAAACTTAGCCTGGGCCTGCCAACCTAGCCCCAACCCAAGTCTAGTCAAAGCCTGTACCCTGTCATAAACCTATCCTACACTCGCCTCCTGGCCCCAACCCTAAACTTAGTCCAGTCCCCTGCAAAGGGCCCCAAACTAACCCAGGCCCTCCAATTGCCCCCATCCCTAACGCTAGCTTGCCCATTCATTACTAACCATGAACTGGACCCAAAGTAGGACTGCCAAGTGTCTCATATGCTGCTTATTCATTTGACAGCTCTGTCACATATGACCACATTTCAGTTGGATTCTCAAACATTAACTGTAAGTTTCTGCAGTATCTTTGGGAAATCTTTCTGTATGAAGTTTATGTATCCTTGGGCCAAGGACTGTATGTAATTGCATGGGGGAGAGTGACCACAGTACCTCCAGGCACTAAGAACAGCATAAAGTGACCTAAGCAAATTCGAGGAGGTTGTACCAGCTCAAGAGGGGCACCCGTTCCTGGGGAGGCACGCATATACTAGTTTAGACTGGATTCCTCAGAGGCCAACAGAAAAAGAAAGAACTTTTGGATAAATAGTTTAAACTGACTCAGGGCCTTCTTTTCTTACCTAGAAAACAGACAGGACCATCTGTCCAAAGGGAGGGCTCCAATCCTTAGGGAAGGGTTGGAAGAACTGACACTGACCAGAGCCTATGTGGGAGATGCCCGGATCTCTGCTGAGCATTTTATTATACATGTAGCTTCTCTTCTTGTTTTTAATGTTTTCTCTGTATTGCTTTCACCTAAAGAATAAATGTGCTTGCTTAGAAAGAGCTGGGTGGTACCTTTATAACTGTGGTAATTACACTGTTTATAGCCTCTGAGGAGAAGGCAAAGCAGGCCTCCTTAGGCAACTTGACTTTGCTGGAGAATTCACAGTATAGGCAGGGAACAGTGTAGCCTGGAAAAGCCCCAGTGACGAAGAAGAGAGATGCAAGTCTCTGCCCAAGAGACGTGACAGCTCAGGCACTGGGAATCTAAAAATGGGTGCCCTTGCTGGACCGCCAGGGGAATACAGGTGCAATGTCCCTGAATTAACAGTAGCTCTCTGCCTGCAGTTGCAACCCCAGGCTGTCTAAGGATATGTCTACAATGGAGTGGGAAGGGGTGATTTCCAGCTCAAGTGAGGCATACCTCTGATTGAGCTAGTGCGCTAAGAACAGAGGCGTGTGGCTGTGGTGGGGGAAGCAGTGGGAAGGGTTAGCTTTCCCAAGTACATAGCACCTGGGACGGGATCATACTTGAGGCAGCTAGCCTTTCCTGCTGCTTGCATCACCACAGCCCTCACTGCTATTTTCAGTGCCTAACACAATCAGAGTTAGTGCGGGTATCTCTCCTCAAGTTGAAAATTAAACCTTCAGCTCCAGTGTAGACATAGCCTAGCGTTGCTGTGGAGTCTGCTGCACCAATGACCTATCTTGCTACACTGTGTTTGTTCCAGACAGCAGCAGCAGTGAGGAGGCAGGGAAGGATACTGGATAATGTGAGAGGCTCACTAGTGGTTGCAGGCTATCTCACATGACAGATTCCTGTAGTCAGTAACTCCCCAGTGGCAGCAGCAAGCAACATGCAATGCCTCCACCCTGACCTAGGGAGCCCCATCCTCTCTAACTCTAGCCCTGGGCCGGGGAGTCCCATCAGCCTCAACCCTGACAGTGTTGCCAATGCTCTTGATTTCATTGTAGGGCAATTTTGGTATCTCTTGGAGCCAGGATGGAGATAAGGCCAGAAGCTCCACTCCTCATATGATTTCTAGATCTACCCATGGGACAGCCCCTGCTGAGTGGCTGTTTTCTCTACTTGCCCATTTCCTGTGGAAGAGAGGCCAATCACAGCTGCTGCAGGAGGGTGGCTGAAGTCTTGCCCTCCCACCTCAGGAGAAGAGGGAGCAGCAAACACCATGGTCACAGGAGGTGAGAGGGGAGCAGAAAGAGCCCTGCAGCCCTGGCCAGCCCTGCTTTCTCATACCCTCTTGTGAAAAATGGGTCAGCCTGCACCTCTACCCTCCATCCCTGCAACATCTGGCATGGGAAAGAGCCCCTGCAGCTACAGGAGAGCAGAGGTACACTGGGAGGCCAGGCTCAGGGTGTCTAATTAGTTGCAGAGGTGGATGCTATGGGAACTTGAGCGGGGATGGCACAGAACTAATTAATTAGAATGTAGGGGTTGGGAAGAAACTGGGAGCAATGCACCATGAGTCAGCTGCAAGAGCTCCTCCAGCAGGGGCCCCAATGAATTTGGGAGAACTAGTAACAATAATTGTCATATGCATATAGTGGAGGATGGGCCTGGGGAGTTAAAAAATCAAGAGACAGATGACAAAAACCACAGTATTATTAAAAAAAAAAAATCATTGGAGGCGGGGAAGGGGAGTTGACCTATTATTTTCAGACTTCTGGGATCGGTAGTACTCCAAATCCTGGCCTGGTGCCACCAGCTGGGTCTCCACCACCCTAACCCTGGCCTCATGCCACCAGCTGGGTCCCCACCCTAATCTTGGACAGGTGCCACCATCTGGGGCTCCACTTTAATCCAGTGCTGGGAACTCTAGTGATTTTTATGACAAGTAATGCAATTCTGGCCCCTGCTGGAGCCAGCCTAGTGGTGATACAAGAAGCTCAAGCCTTTGGTGACTTATTTGTTTTCTGACTGCCCCAGAGCCAGCCCCCTCTGATTGGATGCATTCCCCATCCCCGGTAAAGAAGAGTTAATGACTGCCGCATGCAGGAAGCAGACAAGGAAGGCTCTTGCCTGGTCCCCTCAGAAGCCAGAGCAGTTTTGGGGAAGGAGTGGGGAAGGGGGGATAGTATCAGCTGACACCATTCTTACAAAAGGGGACTGGGAAGGAGGGAGCAGAAAGAGTCCAGCAGCTCAGGGTGTTTTTTGTGTAATCTGCTTTTCCCTTTGTCCCCCTCTGTGCTTACTACACTAGGAGTGAGAAAAGGGAGTGAAGATCCCCTGGAGCTGCCTTCCTGCCTTGCAAGCTGAAGATCCTGCACAGCTCCAAGGGGAGCAGAGGTTAGACGTGGAGTTTGGGTGTGTATGTAAAGAGCTGCCAATCTGCCACACAACAGTTGATGTGTGGCTGGAAACTGGGTTAGATGTGAAGGCTGGAGGGCACTAAATGAACTGAAGTAGGAGGGCAAATCTTGTTTCTTGCTATAAGCAGGGCCGGCTCCAGGCATCAGTGGAGGAAGCATGTGCCTGGGGCAGCACATGCTAAGATGTGGCATACGATCCATTCTTGGGGCGGCACAGTCCGGACGGCTTTTTTTTTTTTTTTGCTTCGGCAGTCTGGGCGGCAGTCTGAACGGGCTTTTTTTTTTTTTTTTTTTTTGCTTGGAGCAGCAAAAATACACACAGTGGGGATGGCAGAAATAGTTCAAAAACCATTGAAACATTCTTTTAAAGCCTTCATGATACTGTGACCAATCTCACGATTTTTTGGGGAGGCTCTGACTATTCATTTTTGATTTGGGGGGATTTGGGTATTTTGGTGGAATGATAAACAGGCTCCACCATAACCTAAGTTTGGGGGACACAGCTGCCACCAGTGCTAATCCCAACTTTAGCCAATGGCCACCAGCCAACCCTAACTCTATCATCAGCAAGACCCCATACTAAACCTGTCTTAAGGCCACCAACTGGAACTAGCCTCAAGCATGGCCATGGAAATGTAGTGGACTCTGGTCTAAATTCCATCCCAGGAATCCCTGTGAGCCTTGGACCCAACACCAGCTTGATGAACATGACCAGACCCTGGGTCTAAACCCATTCTAGAGTCCTGTTGACCCTGACACAAACCTAAGCCTAATTCAAGGGAAGACTACCAGCTCAAAGCTCAGCCTTACCCCGGAGAACTCTACCCCCTGTAACCCTAACCCAGTCCTAGGGAGCAGTACTAGCCCCAACCCTAAGTTGTAACCTCTGTAACCCTAGCTTGGGGACACCAACTGGCCTGAACCCTAATCCTAGCCCAGGAATCCCTAATCTATGTAACCCTAATACAGGCTGGGGGAGACCTACTCTTGGTAATACTCACCCTGGCTGGGTGGAGCCCTACTATCCCTGACCCTAACCATAGTCTGGGGCCAATGATCCTTATCACCTCTCAGACTAGTCATAGGTCGGTGGGCCCTATCCTCTATAGATAGAACTCTGGCCCAGGAAACTGTATGAATTTCAACCCTAACCCTGGCCCTGGGAACCTGCATTGTAACTCTGGGCCTGGGACCCCTACCTGCAATGACCTTAGCACTAGGCTAGGGAGCCCCAGAGCCCCTCAAACGATCCATAGGCTGATTTGTGCTATCATCCATAACCCTAATGCTGGCCCAGGGAGGCCTATCACCCCTATGGCCCTAATGCTGGCCCAGGGAGGCCTTTCTGCCCCATGTCAAGCTTTGTTGAGGGAACCCTCCAGGCCCCAGTGTTGATTCAAGCCCCAATAAATAGGGTTGCCAATTGTAGTCAGCTATAGTCCTGGAGATTTCATCATGTTACATACTCCCGAATGAAAGGTTAATCTTTAATTCCTGGAGACTGCAGGGCAATCCTGGAGGGTTGGCAACCATACCAAAAAGACCAAATTGACTCAATTTTACAATAGCCCAGGGAGCCCTACAATAATCCATTCTGAAAGTCACCAACCATCCCTAACACTAAACCTAGTCCAAGATCTTTGCACTGCTTAAAGTCTAACCTTTTCGCAGATCTTTCAACTGACCCAACCTACCCTAACCATACTCAAGGCTTGGCAGCTGGTTTGATATCTAACCCTACAACCGGCGCAGCTATGAGGCTGAATCCACTCCCAAGCAGTCCACCAATCTTCTCTAGCCTTACCCTTAAGTCACCTGGTGAGCTAGGTGCATGCATTTTTGAGGGACGGGGACTTTGTGCTTGAAGGCCTGTGATATATGCAGGATGCATAAAGAAATCCTACTCTGTCAGGAGATATAAAAACTAACAAAAAACTAAAATCACAGAAGGGTTCACTGGCAACTACTGGCACATGAATATTTATATGGAGCTGCTGTCTGATTAATTATCATTCATCAACATTTGCACTTCTTTGCCCTATAGGTTGCCTGATCAAAGCCACTCCAAACTAAGCATTACACAATCTAGGAAGCTAATAAATTAAAATGTTTGTTGTGAAGTAGTTAGGGGTTCTCCACACTAAAGTCCCTTACCGTAACCTACAAAAGCAATTAAATGAAAACTTCAGACACTTGACAGTTCATACAACTGCTGCATTATACTCTGCACTCTGACCATAGCTCTGCTCTCTAGGGATGCAAGCCTTCCATTACCCGTTTTATCCATATTCTGCATACAGCTCTTTTCCAAGCTATCTTTCCCGATAAAATCAACTACTACATCAAACATCCACAACAACTAGTGTTATTGGGGCGTGGGGGATAATCGTGCCCATATTGACATTCTGCACACACCCCTTTACCGCATTAAGACTGTGGTGTGTGGTCTGTGGTGTATGGTTGCTCTAGTAAGGGTAAGGTGTGTGCCTCTCGGTGTACAGCTAGGAGGCATGGACAGTTGAGTGGCTTAAGTTTTAATTTCCTTGCTTTGTGAGTTAGTGTCAGATATGTTGTGTGTATACCAACTTTAAATGCTTCATGATGAAGTGTGTGTGTGTGTGTGTGTTTGAGAATAGTGTAATAATCAGATCCATTAAAAAAAGCACAAACTCAAGGAATGGCACATATTAACAAACTTTAATGGTGAGTAGATACTAATAAAGCAGGATGTTTTCTTATTTGGTCAAAGCCCTTCATTTCTATTTTAATATCATCTATTAAAGTTGTCTGATAATATCTAGCTGGGGACAATAAGGGAGTTATGTTTATAATTATTTTTTTGCAAATAGCACATGCACCTCAGTTTACCTAGTTGATATTATCCTATCTGACTGCAAGGAGTTAAATCAAAGTAGGCTCTTGGGGGAGGGGGAGAAGAGGAGAAGAAAGATATGGCAAAGATAAGGTACAGTCCACAGAATATCAAGAGTCATTGAAGAAACAAAGGGGAAACTGTTGATTGGGGAGTGATCTTAGCTGGCTCCAACCAGGCTGGCAAGGTTTACTCGTTCCAGATCTTAAGTCCAGGTTCAAAACAGATTTTACCTCAATAGGGGGAAGGGTTGAGTGGGTTGTCAGCAGCTGCCCAGGAGGAAGATGCTGACAAAGGCACAGAGAAAGGGGAAAAACTGCAATAAGCAGACTCTCTCTCTGTGTCCCAAACATAGATGGAGGTAACTGGGCTGAATGGAATTTACCAAAGCTTACAAGGAAATATTAAAGTTTAGGTAAGGGGAAATATGAGTATAGACCTTTGTTTTATCCCTTTCCTCTACTTGCTATATACCTTTGGAGGAATTCAGTGGCAAAAAATGATGTTAATGTAAAGTTAAGATTGCTTGGTGGTATATTGTCCCCTTGCAGAATGTTGAATTGAGTAAAAAATCAGACTTCTGAAACCACGAAATGCATAGTTAAGGTTGCCCATCCAAATTAGCAATGCTCCAATTTGCCCTGTTAACACACATCCCTTTACTTTGCAAACCTCACAGTTGCTGAAATGTACAAGCTCTTCACCTCCTTTTACAATCCATTCATTCTCAGCCACAGGATTCCATGTAACATTATTAAAGGACAAGAAGGAGGGAAAACAGCTGGGCCTATTGAGTTAACATGGTTGGGAAACGGGGTTGCCACCCAGAGATTCAATCCAAGAGTGGATAAATCCTGTAGTTTCACTCTTCAAGAAAGTTGCAGGAAGTCAGGTCTGTCACCTGAAGGATTTGCTTGAGAAGGACTGACAGGGCCTAAAGTGCAGCTTGCCCTGTAACCATGTTACTAGCTCTTTTATAGATATATTAATAGGTTAAAGGGGAGAGATTATACTGTATTTTGCAAAGGATTAAATTCATGTAATCCTTTGATCATCTGCAATATGAAACAGTGATATTTGGTTAATGTATTTTCCAGTAGTATTTTGTGTTTGTAAGTAATGTACTTCCATGATCATGGCCTTATATTTTATATCCCGCCTTCAGGAGCAGGTAGTTTATGGGTTTCCTGTTGCATATCTAGAGCTGGTTCCTTTGTCCCCTTCCCACAGGCAGAGTTTCTAGCAGAGCAGCTGGGGCTCTGGTTCTTAGCTCCTTAGTGTTGATATGATGAATGCTGTCCCCTCTATCCATCAGCAGCACCTCCTCTCACTTGGAACCAAGGCAAGTGATTAATTTTGAAATATTTATCTAAAAATCAGAAAATGAGAGCTACTCTTAAATAGAACAAAAAACCCTAGAGAATTATTAGGGATAGTTTCTTAATTTAAAAATCGGTAGGGGGGAATGAACTACCCCTTTAGAGCATCGTAACTCTGTCAGATCCATGATGTTATAAGAGTGAATAGCACTGTTGCAGCCAAATACGGAAGATCTATGAACCAGTGGAGCTTGCTTATTGTCAGTTGCTCGAGTGACTAACATGCTGAGTGTCTGTAGAAAAAACAATCCAAGCCACCTCATCTTTTTCCCCTGGGAGAAATCTGCAGTAAACAGGGATTCAGAAGCCAGTAGCAGGAGGAGCTTTGCTGAAAGGGACCTAATTTGTTTTTAAAAGGAAAACTTAAGGACAAAACATCCTCACGTCCACCTAGCTTGCTCCAGAAGAGGAAAAGAAGACACAGACATGGGAATAAGGAACTCAGACCTTGCAAGATATTGATGCCTGTGAGTAGGAGCGTGACACCCTGTATCCCATGTTCACTTTTATATGTTTGATATAGTTTGTACAAAGAATGCCTTGTGAGATATTATTTGAAAACTCATAATCTGCTGATTATTATTATCCTGTTGAAATGGGTGTAACACTATTTCATGTAAAATTATGAAATTTTGCTATATGATTATTACTGAAATATGTTGTAGTTCTGGGTAACGCCCAGAAATAATTTTCTCAGAGACAAAGACACACTGGCACATCATCAAAGTGTTAAAGGGTCTATTTAATTGGCTATTCACTAGTAGGAGGGAGTATAAACAAAAAAATTACGTTTCCTCCCAGAAACACATCAAACCTTCCATACACAAGATACTGTTAGCCTGCACTCCAGCTGAGGAGGGATTATCCTCAAAGAGGGGAGTGGGATATAAAATGAGATACTGACCTTTACCTCATCATTCTCCCTCCATCTCTACTCACAGCAGCAAGATCGCTTGAAAGACAAAAGCAGCAGCATTGAACTGGGGGGAGTGGTCCTGGCCTGGAGGTTTTCCAGCCAGCAGACTACTGTCGGCTTTTGGTGAGAAAAAGTCCTTGTTTTTTTTCTATTAGCCTTGGTAAAGTTTAGGAATTAGCTTGCATGTTTATCTTTTTATTTCTTTTTGTAACCAATCCTGATTTTTATGCCTCTATACTTGTAATCGGTTAAAATGTATCTTTCTCTAGTTAATAAACTTGTTTTATCATTTTATCTTCACCAATGTGTGTTTGGATTAAATTGTGTGGAAAACTCCATTTGGGATAACAAAGCTGGTGTATATATCATTCCCAGTGTTGGAATGAGGGACTCTTTATGAGTTTGCACTGTAGAATACTAAGCCGTACAAGACACACATTTCTTGGGAACAGGGCTGGGGCTAGGAATATGTGGGTCTTGCCCTGTATATAATTCCTAGATGGCTGGAAGAGCATTCATGTATTCAGCTGGGAGTGATTTTTACACGCTAGTGGCTGCGTGTGAGTAGATCCTGGAGAGGTAGTTGTTCACCAGCAAAGCAGTGTAAAAGGCACTCCAGGCTAGAGAGTTCAGGGGACACTGCTGTTCAACAATCCAGACTATACCCTGGGGAATGTCACAAGGTCTGAGAACACTTCTTCTTGCTTCTCTCATTAGGCAAAACAATCTTATAGTCTTAATGCAGATGAAACTCCATTGGAGTCAGTGAGAATTTTGATTGAAGTCATTGGGAATTTTGCCATGTGGGAAGTGCAAGATTGGTTTTGTTAACAGAGTAAAAGATTGACTATATTTAATTAAAAAATTTATTTGAGCATAAGCTTTTGTGTTAGTCTCTTTAGTAAATCTGTTAGTCTCTAAAGTGTCACAAGTACTCCTGTTCTTTTTGCGGATACAGACTAACACGGCTGCTACTCTGAAACCTGTCATATTTAATTAGTTACTAAGTTACAAAAATGACTTGTGGACTTTCTTCCGACTGATTATGACTGCTAAACCATCTTTTCAAACTGAGAATAACTCTTCTTTACCTATATGAGTAAGCAGGAAGCATAATCAGTCAGCTGAGTCAACTTTTTCAGGATCACGAGTGATGCTTTGCCAGGAGTGGAGAAGGAAGGTATCATGAGATAATATCAGCTCCTTCAGGGAATCAGAGGGAACCTTCATTTTTTGAATAGCTTCTTCTCTCCATCTCTATTGCCAATCATAGATCTCTGCATTTGCCCAATTTAATACATTTATTTTTTTAAAAAGGTAGTTTATGTAAAGCTGTGTTCATATACTCCATCCTTGATCCCCTCCAGTCTTGTTTCTGCCCCACTGTGCTATTGGAAGTGGTCTCACCAATTATTCTTTCCTGGCTAAATCTCAGGGCCTCTTTTTTGGTCTTTAGCCTCCTCTTGGCTGCTTTTGACATCACTGATCTAACTCTTTCTCTTTGGCTTTTCCTGATGCCTACATTGCTCCCCTCAGATCATTCAAAATAATCACTATCTTAACCTCATTGTGACAAACACCCCTAGGAAAGAGCATACGGACCCTTCAAGGGTCAGTCTGGAGTTCACAGATCAGTCAGGGTGCAATTTAGGACACTCTGTGCTCTGCCCCAGTGACCTGTTTAAACAGAAAGAGGAAGCTCATGGGCGGGGGAGAAGGAGCCTAGAAGCTGAATAGCCTGCACATGGAGGTGATCTCTCTCTCACTTCAGGAGCTTAGTCTGACCAGGCACAATGACTTTGGACTCTGCTTTGGACTTATAATGTGGGAGATCTGAACCTGGGTCCTGAGGTAAGGGTGTTTGATTTGTTTTTATATGTACTCCTTCTCTGAGGCTTCAGTGAAGGCGATACTTTTCACTAGTTTGGTTTGGCTTCTTATTGCCTTGATCTGTGCAAATAGATTGGTTGATACTCAGTGAGGTGGGGCTCACCTGGCCAAAAGGAGGTGCTTAGGGAGCCCCACCTCTTTACAATCTCCTTTGAAAGCCTCTTTTAGTGATTATTATCTTTTGAATTATCAATCACATCTAGAGCAGAGGTCCCCAAAGTGGGCTCATGGTGGGGCCCAGGCTAGGCCCTACAGTGGTGGGGAGGGATTGCCACCCAGCCCCTTCCCACCCCCAGCTCTGCTCTGGTCTGCGCCCCAGCCACACCCCCGGCTCCCAGTCCTGTGCATGCTTGGCCCCGTGCCCAGCCTCAGCCGCTGTCCATGGCTCCATTTCTGGCCCAGGGCCAAGGCTGGTGGCAAGGCCGGGAATAGAGTTGCACCTGGCTTTGGGCCAGCTGCTGGTCCCCACCTCAAGCCAGATGCAGCTCTGCTCCCGCCCCCACCCCAGCCCCTGGCTGCGGCCCTGGCCCCAGGCCCACCCCCAGTTGCGGCCCTACTCTCAGCCCTCTAACTCCTGTCTAGCTCAGGGGGGCTGGGAGTCACAGACAGGGTAAGGGGGGGCACTCAACCCTCAAAAGTTTGGGGATCACTGATCTAGAGGTTCCTAGGCTCCCCCCTTTTCATTGCATTAAGCAAAAGTATCTATCTGCGAAACAAGATACAAACTACTTTTGCTTATAACATCATAGTCCCTCCACCTTTATCTTCTCTTGTATCTTTTTCTTACATTGCTCCATTCCCCGTTTCCACATGCTGATACCATCCTCTATCACCTGTCATCTGGTCTTCTCTTATGTATCTTTCTCATTGATTTCACACCCGTTTTCCAATTTATGATGATCATTCTGAATTCAAATCCTGTCCTCCAAAGTGAATCCAACCCCTCCTAGCTTAGTGTCCTCTGCAAATATTGTAGCATAATCTCCTTTCCATCATTTAAGTCATAAGTGAAAATACTGAATAGTACCAAACCTAGGAGAGAACCCTGCAGGATCCCACTTGGTACATCCACCAAGTTTCACTCTGAACGAAGGGTAACTATTCTTTAAGAACAATCAGTTATGCATCCACCTTATAGTAACTTCTCATAAGCAATATTGTCTAGGTGAATGTCATGTGGGACTGTGTCAAAAACCCAGGGCCGCTGGGGGTGGGAGCAAGAGGGGCAATTTGTCCCAGACCCCGGGCCTCACAGGGGCCCCCACAAGAGTTTTTTGGGGCCCCTGGAGTGGGGTCCTTCACTCGCTCTGGAGGCCCTGGAAAACTCTCGCGGGTCCCTGTCTTCGCTGGCGGGGGGTCCTTCACTCGCTCTGGGGCAGAAGGACCCCCCCGCCGGCGAATTACCGCCAAAGCGGGACCCGCCGCCGAAGCGCAGCCTGGTCTTTGGCAGTAATTCGGCAGCGGGGGGCCCTTCCATTCCTGGACTCTCTGCCAAAGTGCCCCAAAGACCCACAGTGGGGGCCCCCACCGCCGAATTACCGCCGAAGACCCGGCTGCGCTTCAGCAGCGCATCCCGCTTCAGCGGTAATTCGCCGGCGGGGGGCGCCCACCACGGGTCTTCGGGGCACTTCAGCAGTGGGTCCCAGAACAGAAGGACCCCTGCTGCCGAATTGCCACCAAAGCGGGGTCCCCCACTGCCAAAGACCCCAGACCCCGGAATCCTCTGGGCAGCCCTGCAAAAGCCTTACTGAAGTCCAGGTATATCACTTCTACTGCTTCCGCTCTATACACTAGGCTGGCTACACTGTCAAAGAAGGAAAATAGATTGGTTTGACAGGATTTGTTCTTGACAAATTTATGTTGTGTATCACCTTATTATCCTCCAGTTTTGAGCAGATTAAACAATAAATCTGTTTCAATATCTTTCTGGGTATGAAAGTTAGGCTGAGTGGTCTAAAATTCAGGAGGTCCTCCTCTTTCCCATTTTTGAAGGTAGGAACTATGTTTGCCCTTCTCAAGTGGTCTGGGACCTTAGCTGTCCTCCACGAATTTTTGAAGATAATCACTAATGGTTGAGAGATTGCATTGACTAGTTCCTTAAGTACCCTAGGGAGAATTTCATCAAGTCCTGCTGACTTGAAACTGTGATGGCAGGATCATGTTGAGATAACAATGTGTGTACTGCATTTTTGTCCAGAGTTGCCTCAAGGGCTCACACACATCTGAGAGGCTTGGAAAACATTTTTTTCAGAAAGTTCACAAATCCTAAGGGCTTGTTTACACTGGCAATTTACAGCACTGCAACTTTCTTGCTCAAGGGTGTGAAAAAACACCCCCGAGCACAGCAAGTTTCAGCGCTGTAAAACGCCAGTATAGACGGTGCACCAGTGCTGGAGATGTTTTTTTTAAGAGAGCTGGGAGAGCTCTCTCCCAACATTGTGCTGTGACTACACGAGCCATGTTAAAGCGCTGCTGTGGCAGTGCTTTAGTGTTAGCGGTGTAGACTAGCCCTAAGTCTCTGAACCGATTTGACATCTTTAGATGTTGGCACCTACTGTATTGCTCTTTCCTTTTGTTGTAGCCTTTGGGAGGTCAGCAAATGTCCAAAGAAGGACACTACAGTGAATTGCATTTTCATATTGTATTTATTCGATTTCAGATACTTCCCCAGCACTTTCTAGTAGACACGTGAGGTTCTGGTCATGATTACCACAGCTTCAGCCATGCTGTGTCCACCTTGGTATGCTAGAATATCATCAGCTGTGATACTGATCCCTGAGAGTCCTGTTGGTATGTATTGCAAACAACGTTGATTATTTTCCTGCTGGAGGTTGGATCCCAAGAGGCACTCTCATCCATCTGTATCTACCTGCTGGTGTCCAATATGCAGAGAGATACCAGCTTTCTTTATCCAGTACTGCTACAGGATGCTACATTGCATTGGCTGCTCTGAATATGTTGTTTGTTTTGCTTGTATGTCTATTTTATGAAATGTTTGTCCCAGGAGGAGTGAAGTAACTCCAGGAACTAACTTTTAGCTGAAAACAGGGTTTCCTGTATTGTATGTTCTACCTCAAATTTCAGCCTGTATACTTTTCCTTGGTATTTTTTGTAATTTACACTATCTTATTGGCATTGCCATCATATAATTTTAATCTGAGTTTTCTTGGTTGCAGTTTTGCTTTTTTTCTCCTGCATAATGATGAGGAATTCTTTGTAGCTTAGCATATTCACTAATGGCCCACTGTGTATTTGGCATTCAGTATCCTATTTGTGTGCTGCTGTCTTGTCTTTGCATGTGGTGCTAGTGTGAGCATTTTAAACCATTTATTTTTGCTGGTTTGCAGTGCATTAATGTGCAAAATCTGATGCTGTGTCACTGATTGCTTGATATGGTGCAATTTTTTAATTTTTTTCTATGCCTTTCTCATCAGGAAGCTTTGGCATAATGATTTATCTTGCCACGATTATTGTGTATGACCCCCCCGCCCCCGCTTATGTAGGACATTTTTCCATATTCATGTTTTTCAGTTACCCTGCCTCCCCTACTCCCTGATCTTCCTTTGTGTTTTGTTTGTCTCCTCTACTTTGTATTTGTACATTTGCTTTTGCATGAATGTTGGTACGTTTCTTTGTGTTTTACTACTTTCCCTGTGCAGCTTGACAAATTATCTGTGTGTCTGCTCCGCTTATTCTCGGCATTTGGATATGAGCTTGTTCACTAGCTTTGCACACATCTATAGCTCATGGTAGAGTTATTGAGGGCTTTCTAGGCATTCACATTCAAGCTTCTGTATCTTTCATCCCTATTACTAATCTATCCCAAATTTGTTCATCTTTTAATCTTTGATAATTAGATGAGTCAACCATTGTCCAGTAGCCTGGCAATTTACTGATCTATTGCTTCTCCAGATTCTTGATCACAACTGTTGAAGATATTTTTCATATACAAGATTGTTTGTGGGCTGAAAATTCTTTTGGGGGCACCTCTAGGATTTTACACAGTCTTCCTGGTCTGCTGCTGATGTATCTAAATGCCGTTGGAGCATATGTCAGCCTTTGTCCATTACAATGTACAGTGTGGCTGCTGGCTGTTCTTTTTTTGTTTCCATGTTGCTATTGTGTAGTTTTCTCATTGTGGTCTAAAGAATGTCCAATTGCTAAACACATCTCCTTTACGTCCATCGGCTCAGGGCCATGAATCCGGTATGCTGCTATGATTATTGTTTCATTTGCGTGGTTTTGTTTAGTTGGCTTTTTTGTTTCTGATTTCCTGTGCCTGTAGGCGCCGACTCACTTCTGACACTATGTTCAGTGTTGAAGCATAACAGAGAGAAAGCCAAGACACTGCAACATTCAGGTTTGAATCCTTCCTCCACACATACAGTCCTCTCTCAACAAGCACTTTCGGAAAGTAGAATTCTCTACATCTTAGAAATTATCATATATATACAATATAATAGTACGTTTAACACCCCTTATTGGGAAGTTACCTATTGTAACGCTCTCTTTACAAATTATAGTTTCCATTATATAGTAGCTATAATTGCTCTTATCACACTGATATTGACACTTCTTCCCAAAATAGCTTTGCAGGACATCTGGAATAACTCTGATTCCTCTTTCTTATTCTTTCACTACAATTCCCTTTGGGTAATGGAGAACCAGCTTCCATAATGGAACTTACATTTCATTTGTTAGCTTGTGTAGGACTTAACCTCCATCTAATTTGTAAACCACTATCCCAATGGAGGATCTTCTTTTCCCAAACAAGGAAGATATTCTCACAGACTCTTCATTAGATCAGTCAATTCTCACTAGCTTTTATGATGTCTTGTACTGTCAAGCCTTCCAGATACACTCTAAGCATCTGGTCCAGCATTTGAATTTGTGCTGACAGAAGACAGATTTCCTTCTGTATATATGAATTGAAATACAAACTTTATATTTTTTCTTCTTTGTACAATGCTTTTCTCTGTGCTTAAAGTACTCTGAAAAGTGTGGGTGAGATCTCATTACCCCATCTTCCCAGCAATTAATTCTGTCACAAACTCCAAATCAATCCTGTCCCCCCAGTCCTCACACATCAGTTGTGACCCGACATTTGTTCTGCCTCCCCTGCTGCTCCTCCAGTTCCTGGCAGGGGTGGCTTCAGGCACTAGCGGGCCAAGCGCGTGCCTGGGGCGGCAAGCTGGGGGGGGGCGTGCCCACCGGTTGCCGTGAGGGCGGCAGTCAGGCTGCTTTCAGTGGCATGCCTGTGAGAGATCTGCTGGTCCTTCGACTTCGGCGGTAATTCGGCATGGGACCAGCAGACCTCCCAGGCATGCCGCTGAATCCACGCGACCAGCAGACCTCCCTCAGGCAAGCCGCTGAAAGCCGCCTGCCTGCTTGGGACAGCAAAATACATAGAGTTGCCCCGGTTCCTGGGGTTCTTTACTCCTCTCCTCAGTCCTGGGAAGGGGCTTCAGGGGTTCTTCACTCCACTCTGCCCCTTCCCAGGCCAGGTGTTTTAGAGAGGAAGGAGGAGCAGAGGAGCCATCTCATTGCTCACTGAGAGAAGGGAGTGGCACCACCCTGAGCTGCTAGGTGTGGTTGGCTGCTCTTCTCAGCAGCAACTCAGCAGCAAATTCATTGGATAAGGTGATTTTGACCCCTGATGGAATCATTACTTACTTATAATCCTGCTTCTCTCAAGGTGTTGTGATGAATCTGTGAGCTCCTGTAGGGCAGTGTTAACTTCCAACACAACATCCTGCCACGGCACTCCATACTTCATCCAGCAAGGGGAAGGGAGGGGATGTGACTCAGGAGGGAGCCAGAGGATGCATTGAGCAGCAGCAGTAGGCCAGGGGAGGCAGCAGCCCGTGCAGAGAAGGCATGAGCTGGGAGAGAACGGATAAGCAGCAGCCTGTTGCAGGCAAGGGGGCCCATGCTAGCCTCCTTGATAATTCAGAATACCTGCAAATGGGGTGGCAAGACTGAAAAAACTGAACTCTGAGTGGGGGACTGCAGGCTAGTGCATGATTACTTCCTTCAGGGAATGTCCCTGGTGCTAGGCAGGAGGAGCTCTGCTTTCATATCATAGGATTGGTAACTGTTGTGTACTATTGGTTTTTTGTCTTTACTTGGATAAACATTCAAACAAACATACAGAGATTAATTGGACTGTTTATATTGGGCAGCCCCACCAAGGCAATCCTTTGTTGTTCATGAGACTTTAAGCGTATCTCACCATGGGCTGCAACCTTGAGAGTCTAATGCCTATAGCACTAGCTTCTGAGCATGTTCTACACCCAACACACTAGCAGATATCAAGGAGCTTGGTGTACCACAGTGAAACCTGTAGTGGGATTGGTTGTGGTATCATTTGACTGGGCTCTGAACTGCACCTGAGACAGCACCTTAACACCTCTCTCTCTCAAAGATTCCTGGTCTGCTTTGTGCTGATACCAACTGCCCCTGGCTCAGTGCATCCAGAACATTCAATTTCAGTTTCTTGAGGAGCAGGAAGCAAAGAGCTCCCCCAGTGCTAAGTGTCCAAAGAGTGTGTATAAAATAGGGCCATAATGTATATAATTCAGAGAAGCAGTATTACATGTACTAATAATAGAACTGGGTGCTTATATAGCACTTGTCATCATGTGCTTTAATAAGGAGATCAGTATCATCATCCCCATTTTGCAGATGGGCAAGTTCACATACAGTGTGCTAAAGTGACTTGCCCAAAGTCACCTAGCAGAGAGTGACCAAGCCAATAATGGAACCAAGGTCTACCGAGTCCCAGTCCAGTGCTTTATCTACTGAGCTAGAATAAGGGAAAACGGTTGTGTGCATGGACCTGTATGCCAGTGCCTCAACCTTCGCTCCCCCATCAGGGAGACAGGAGAGGAGTGTCCCTTAGAGAGTACTGTAGAGAAAACTCTCTTAAACTCACTAGTGAAAGCAGGACGCAGAGTCCCCTTGGCTGGATTAACATGCACGGTGTCCTCAGCCAGTGATAAACCGCAGATAATCCACAGACAGGCACAGAGGGGGGCAAAACGGACCTAGCTCCCGTTCATTCAGCCCCTGCCAAGCCCGCATGGCCCTGCAGGTGGGGACACGCCTGCCAATCTCTCTTCCCCTTGGACAGCAGCAGGGAGCTAGATGACGTTGCCCTTTTAAGAGCAGCCCTGTCGTGTCAGGCCTGTGACGTCAGAGAGCGCAGAGCCCTAGTCCCTGCTGCCTCTGTTATTGCAGCCAAAGGCTGGGAGTAGCAGCAGCGACAAGGGCAGCTCTGGCTGTGCGAGGGGCTTCGCGCAGTGCAGCTTCCCGGGTGCGTGCGGGGAGAGCGCTGGAGCCTCTGCCGCAGAGCCTGGCCATGCACAGGGATTCAGCCGCCGCCGTCTCCAACAGCAGGAACTTTCCTGGCGGGAGTCTAATGGCTGCGAAGGGGGAAATCTAAGAACAAAGTCTTCGCCTCCAGCCCAGGCGCCGGGGAGAGGGAGATCCGGCAGCAATGAGCCCAGGGGCTGCTTGGCACTGATGTCTCCGTGCCTCCCCCCGGCGGGAGGACTGAGAATCCCTTGCTTACCTTCCTGCTCCTCCCCTGGGGCACAGCCGAGCGAGTGAGCAAGGCAGGGGCGGCAGAGGGGCAGCGGCTCCCCCGGGGGTGCTTTGACACTGACTTGGAAACTTCCACGGGGCCGGGGCTCCCCGGCCCGCCGGTCGCGCCCCGCCGGCGTTCCCACGGAGAGCCCGTTTGACCGCGGGTTTGGGGGAGTGGGTGAATTTCTAAATTCTCCCCTGCCGGTGTCATGGCGGTGAAAGGGGCTGCGGCAGGTACCGGAATGTTGTTAGTAACAGCCAACGTTGGATCCCTCTTTGATGATGTAAGTAGCGCGGCTGTGGGGTGCCTGCACACCGGCGGGGAGGGAGCCCAGGTTGTCGCTGCCGGGGCGTTCCTGGGTCCCAGCTCGCCCGTGCGGCGCCAGGTTCCCCGAGCCCTTGGCCGGGCTGCGCGGAGGATGCCGCCTGTGTGTGTCTCTCTGGGGCGGCGGAGGTCCCGATGCATCTCCCCGGAGTGGCTCAGAAGAGCGAGCAGGATCCAGGCAGCCTACTTCCTTGGTGGGTGGGTTTTCCCCGGTCCTAGCGCCCTGCCGCCCGCGTTTCTTCTACGGTGAAGGGGGTAGGGGCTCAGAGCGCCCCCAGGCCGAGCCTGGGGGCGGGCGTTGCACGGGCAGCACCGGCGCTAGGGCACTGCCAGGGGGAGCGCAGGTCACTTGCAAGGTTCGTGCTCGTCCTCTGAGTCTCTCCGGCGGCGGGAGGGGCCTGAGGAAAGGGCTCTGGCTCCAGCTGCCTCACTAGCACGGGGGGTGCGGGGACATCATCTCACCGTCACCGCTCCTAGCGCCGCGGGGCGGCTCTCACTGGCGGGTGGCGGCGGATCCCGCACGGACAGCTGGGCCGGGGTCGGTCCTGCCTGCCGGGCGTGGGAAGCGACTGCCTACGTGCTGCTGCAACCGCCACTTCCCCGCACGCCCTGCCTCGGGGCTGGGGAAGCCTCCCCGCGGCTCCGCTGTCTCCCCCCGCCCCATTCCCGGCAGCGTGCCGCCAAGTATGTGCAGCAGCACCAGACTGGCAGTGAGGGGCTAGCTAGCCTCCTGTCTCCCCACACCGCCCTCCCTGCCTGAAGTAGGGCCTTTCCTTGCCAGGGAGCGGGGGAAGGAGTCACTGCTTCCCATGCATCCTCCATTCCTAGATAGAAAACTGCTAGGTCTGCCTCTGAAGACCCCTGATTGGCAAATCCACTGTCCCAAGGTTTGCTCATTGGGGAAAGTTTGTTATCAGTCGGTTTGCAACAGTGTGTCATGTTCACTCTGTGCCCTAGTGACTCTGTTGTGTTTCTTCTTGTTTGTACACGCTCCCTGAGGACTGTATAAACTAGATTTCCAAACCTGAAAGGGCAGGGAAAAGGTGGTAGCTGTCAGTAGGGTCTTGCTGTTAGAGAAACTGTTTCAGGTATGAAAGGAATATAGGCAAGAGTGTGTTTAGTGCTTCTTAATTAGAAACTACTAATCAGAGATTGACTCTTGTGCCATGCTCATGTGCACAGACTCTTCTACTCTTAAGCCTTCAGAGAGCTCTGTGCAACTCAGTGAAACTGCTGTCAAGCAAAAGTCATTTTCCTTTTGATCTCTTTTAGAATCTCTCTAATTATAAATATATTTTTAAAACCAGAAGGGCTTGGAGTGGTATCAGTCCTTAGTTGCATCTGAAGAAATGGGTTTTTTACCCATGAAAGCTTATGCCGAAATATATCTGTTAGTCTTTAAGGTGCCACCGGACGCATTATTTTTGTGGATACAGACTAACACGTCTACCCCCTGATATCAGTCCTTAGGTTTTTCTGTGTCCTACGATCATTAATCTGAAAATTAGACTTTACAAAATATCACCTGTGGTGATGATTGTGTGTGATAAATCAGTTTTTATTTAGCTAATATAAATATTTACTAAAATACAAAAATAAGGTGTTATACTTTCCCGTAAAGTTTGACTAATTATTCATTTTTAAATGCCATTTTCCCCAGCATTAGTGTATTTTATGTCAGATGTTTTGTTCACCTACCAGTAAATTAGTAAGTTGAATATTTGTTGAAGGTGGACTTTTGTTTCTTTGGCGGCCTTAGTTAAAATGTCAAGATAGCCAAAGTAATTTAGTCTGCAGCAAAATGCTTTCTTGGAATATTGTTTAATACTCCTCTAAGTTTTTTCATTTTTTCTTAACATATCAAGCAGTATATCATGATCTCAGTCAGATGATACAATTTTCTTAGCTGTGGTTCTGAAGCCTCAGAAATAAAATCTTACATTGCTTTCATTCTCAGAGGAAAAAAATAAATTCTGCTGCATTCCTTCCAGTAATCTCAAAAATACAGCAACTCAGCTCTACTTCCCCCCCCCAAAATATATATTTTAACAGTGACATGAAAATATGCTCAGATTTTTGTTCAGCAAAATGTATTATTCACACAAATATTTTAACACTTGATATATCTAGGATTAAAGCAAAGAGGAGAAATTTTGTTTGTAAATTGGCCAAAGTTAGTTATCACAATGCTTTAAACTGCACAGCTTCAGAATGATAGCTGGCATAACAGCCAGGATTCTGATCCTGCAAGAACTTACATGTATGAGGTAAATTCTGGTCCCTCTGAAGTCAATGGCAAAGCTCCTGCTGACTTTTTGGTGAAACCAGGCTTTCACCCACGGTGAATGGAGTACTACCATTGCCTCGCAGTTCTTAAAATTGAGAACATATGTAAGTCATTGGAGAATTGGGGCCCAAGATTCTGTTAGCTGAAGATTTTAGCCAAGTGAACTAACATTAGATTTGCCTCATGTTCATGTGTTATACGCAAATCATTGTTTAAGTGTACCTCAGTGAGCAAGTTCCAGTTTTTTGTAGTTGTCATAATTTAAAGCAAGTGGGATTCACCATTCATCGGACACTGAGAGATGCCTGCTAAAGACACAGTTAGTCTTTTAACTAATTTTATTGAAAAACACAGTTTGAATTCCACCTGTTTATTTTAAAATGTACATGTATTCAGTTTTGTATTATAAAAGAATATGTACAAATTATGACTTTGATCCTTCGTACTTTTACTCAGGTGAATAACTTTATGTACATGGGTAGTCTCACTGAGTGGAATACAATTGTAAATATGTATGTGTTTGCAGGTCCAGAGCCTGAAGTGGCAATGTAACTAGTCTCAGCATGCTTTCTCTCTTCAGAAAAATATGTGCTAGTGTCTTGGTTTAGAATGTGTTGTGTAAGTTCTCCTATGGCTGGTAAGGATTTTATTTCTGACTTTTGAGCACTGTCATTTAGGTAATCCATGTCTTGAGATTTAGTGACTGCCTGGAAGCTCTTAATTTGTGTTGTAGGAGGTGTTAAAATTCTTAGGGGAACTGAAGCATTTTTATTATTCATTGCAATGTACATGACTTCAAAAAGGGATATGTTGGTTATTCTCTTAAAATGAAAACAAAGTTTCTCCAACAACAAGAAGAATCAGTGTTTTTGAATATATCAACTTTAAGGTGGGCAATAAAAAGACTGCCCTGAAGTTTCTTGATTTACATTTCTGGTTTGTTGCTGTTGGAATTGTGCCTAGAAATTGACCAGTCAGGTTTCTGGAATTGTCAGTTTCATTAAAGTATGATGAAGTTGAAATTAGACTGGTTTGTGGTTTTAAGCTTTTAGGTTCCATATTTATGAGTTAGCAGATGACTTCTTTTGATTGTTGGGATTTTCTGATTTGGAAGAAGAGTAAGAATCTGTTCTGTGGAAGAACCTGTGACATGAACTGATTGCACTAGCAAATAAGTATTTATTTCTGGTAGATTTCATCCACTTACTATGTACATTGATTTTAAGATTTTTGCCTGAAAAATGTTTTGCAGTGCCCATATTTCTTTTATTCCAAGTTTTTAATTTTACATTAAATCTAACTCATCTCTGTATAGTTTATTATGATATTGCTGGGCCTCAAAATGTAGTGTCATTCATTTTTAATGATGCAACATGGAAATTGGAGGTGGGCTGGAGGTTTGAATCTGAATATTCTGTGCAACGCTGTATTGTGTTCTTATGCTCATTGGTTTGTAATTCATCCTTGTGCAGAAGGCTTGTGCAAGGCTTTACACACTTTAAACCCCATATTAAGATTGCTCAAGAGAAGCAGCAGTCAGAGGCCTTGAAGCCCTGTGTGCTGCTGTTTTGAAACTAGCCATGAACCAGGGCGGGGTAGGGGGCAAGCTGGGGGGAGGATCTAGGCGATCTGCAGTTATATGGATCTGCTGGCCCAGGCTGCATCAAGGTGCAGTGGCTGCTCTTCCAGCCTTATACTAAAAAGTATGTGTGATTTCTATTCTCTCTGTATCGCCCAAATAAACTGGTTACACAGGCATTATGGTAAATAACTTTCTCTAGTTCATAGTGTTGTTGCTGTGCAGCAAAAATATAACTTGCACTCCAAATAAGGTTATTAAGATTGGCACTGCTTACTTGGCTGCTGCTCATTTATTTAGCACTATACCTGAAGATATTCCCCATTTGAAACCAGCTTTTCATAGTGGAGCAGATTAAAATCTTTTTGCATAGTAGATAGGTCATGCTACCCAACTGAAACTTTACTAATCTCAGATTGGTAGTATTGCTGTTTTGGTTACCATTTTAGTAATGAATGAGAATCAATGTCTTGTGCCCTGGTATTGGGGAAAGTAACTTCTCATAACTTACTGATTTGCTCCCTTCAGTCATTTGCTCCATTTATAGCAGATTATTCATGAATTTGTGAGTTAGTATTGCGAGGTTTAACAATCATGAGTGACTGAATTGGATTTCTTTACCTCTCCTTCCTCCCAGTCATTGAGACTATTTCATTAGATGCATAAATGCAATATTTCTGAGATTTACAAATATATTTTACAGATATGTTGCTGCATACGACTTGCTTTATGTTCTTATATACTGTACTTAAACATTTAACACAGTCTCACCGTATAAACATTTCCTGTTTTTATCAGAGTATACAGTTGCTGACAACAGAAGATGGGAGTTCAGGTTACCTGTGGCTACTGCCTTTTTTTTTTTCCCTTTGCTTTTTCTGCTGCACTTGCATGACTTCACGTCTACCTGACAATGGATAGATCGTGTTTTTAGTAGCAAAGAAATTAATTTGACTGGCACATTTGTGTGTTTACTGTGTATAGTTTTGATTACATTAAAATTATAATTAATATGTTTGCATCAGCTTTAGTGGCATTTTTTTGTCTAGGTTATTTTAGCACACTATTTAAACAAAACACCTGTAGCTGATATACTGAGTAGCCAGATTCTACTTGTGAAGAGTTTTCACTAAAACATACAAACCATCAGCTTCCAGTTTAAAAAAAAAAAACAAACAAAAAACCAAGACTTTAAGGTCTGCAGTTTAGTAAGATCCAGCGATGACCTACTTTCCTCCTCCCAGCCTACTTTTCTGCAATCTGTTCAATTAATTAAGAAGTAATAAATTACTTATTGCTGTTGATTTTCATTTTCTTTAGAATAAGAGTTAGGAGCCCATCAGTTGTGTGTGGTGAGATGGTGGTTGGGGAAATGGGTGCGTTATTTAGGAAACATTTCAAATGTTAATCTTCCCCAGAAGTGTGTGAGGAAGGGTGAGCAGCACTGAGGAAGGATAGGTCTATTAAAGCTTATTATAAATGCGTAGGGCGAAACTGCAAAGGGATCCACCAAAGCAGATCTTTATACTCACAAAGTATCCTGTTAACTTCAGTGGGACTTTGCTCAGCAGGGCCTCTTTCCAGTGCTGGGACTTAGTTTCGACTGTTAGTGTGTATCCGGGCAATAGTGTTTGACTTTCATGCAAGATATTCCTGCTTGCAGTAATCAGTTTCTTAATATATTATTGTCAATGAATGAAGCAAACTGGCTCACATGCACAAGCACAAGTCATACCTCCTTTTTTGTTTAGGCAGATACATCACCTACTCCCACCCAATGCAGGCAGACAACCACTTCTCTTCCCCTCTTTCAAGTAGATAGATCAGATGGGCCTTGGGGTTAGGGGTGGAGAAAGATGAAACTTTAAGGTAGGTCACAATTTGGGCCTAACTAACATTTCATCATCAACACAAATAATATATTATTTAAACAAAAATACTTGTTCTTAGTTCTGGGGGTGGCACTAGGGTGTTTGTCTTTTAGGTGAGTAGTGGTGGGTGATACTCTTTGGGCTTTATTTTGGTCATTGGTTCAGAACTAGTGTTTAGAAACATTACAAACACTTTCACAACTATAATCAGCCAGGCCCAAGTTCAATTACAATGTGGAAAAATAACTTAAGTGAGAGAGCATCCTTTCTTTAAAATCAGGTCATTCTGATTGCCGTCTTGCTTTTTCCTCACTTCAGTTCTAGCAAGATTTTACCTGCCAATATTATTACTGACTCTTTGACTTAAATAGGATAAAAATTTCAAAAGTGCCTAAGGCCCATTTTCAATGAATGTCAATGGGGTTTAGGCTCCTAAGTCACTTAGGCACTCTGGAAATATGCTTTCATGTTTTGTATGTTGGATAGATGTGATTACAAGCTTTTTTATGATACTCAGCTATCAGTCTAGTTTGAACAGTTCTGAAGGTAGTGGGCACTAAAATCAGGTCAGAATGAAAACGTGGGTATGAGAAAGATAAAAGCCAGTAAATCCTAGGCATAGACACTTTTCAGTTAGACATTTCATTTTTAAAACCACTTTGTCCTTTAACGGACAGTGAATGCAGTACGTAATTCAGTCTTTACTAAGTTGCGATCTAAGTTTTCCATGCTTGAAATAGTTTGTATAGTTTGCTTCTGACACTGAATTTCGAGGAGCTTAATTGGCATTACCTGATAGAGCTGATAAACACTTCATTCAGGAAAAAAATATTTTGAATTTTGTTGGATACCTTAATTTCTGTAGGATGGAAAAGTATTTTTTCAAGTGGATATTAAGAAAAACCTGTATAGTACCTAAGCAAAGCTTGAAGTTTGATAAAGCCCCTTTTATTATTCCTTCAGAACTGAACTACTATTATGCTTTTTACAAAATTATTTGAATTCTTTCTTTCATTGCTAAGAACACACACATGCAACACTTGAGTTATCATGTTCTTATTCCTTGAGCTGCTCTGGCATCATCTTGGATGGTGGCACAACAAGAAGGAAGTGAAAACAAACAGTGTCAAGTCTGCCTGGATGAAGGCCTTGATTTAGCAAGTTACTTAAGCACATGTCTAACTATAAGCATGTGTGTAGTCCTGTTGGCTTCAGCGGGACTACTCATGTGCTTAAGTATCTTGCGGAATCGGGACCTTAGTTAGGATCAAATCCTCTTTCTAGCATTTAACTCAAATATGTGGTAAGGAGTGTAGAGGCTGGGCTGCTAGAGGGGAGTGGTGAGAGGACACAGGGAAAAAAGGAGGATTCCCCAACACCAGCTGGTCCAGTGAATCTGTGTACTGGTGATAAACCATTCCACTCCTGCCACACTCTAAACATCCATCCATTAGTTCAGAAAGACCCCTTGCAAAACAGCATCATGTCACACGGTGTAAACTCTTGGTATGGGCCCCCTTCATACTGCTACCAATGTACTTGGCTTTCTGCAACCCTCATCAGAGAACTTGGCCCTAAAATCTGAGTTTATTCACAGGTTTACTTTGTTTCTGCATCCAGGGGTTATGTGACATTGGAAAACAATCCTATTATAAGTGAGGATTCTAGCCCACAGAAACTTATGCCCAGATAAATTTGTTAGTCTCTAAGGTGCCACAAGGACTTTTTGTTAATTTTACCCCTAACGAAAAATACTGATGAATGCTACTTTAGAGAGCCAAAGAAGAAGCATTTTTCAGTAATTGTGTGGGTTTGGTTTTTATTTTTTTTAATCAAAACCTTTAAAATTTATTTCTCACTTTCCATCACTTTAACCCTTCTTTTCCCCTCACCTCTCTACTGTCGTCTGATGCTGGTGTCTGCTTTTCAGTTTCGTATTTGGACAGTAGTATGCAGCCGCTGTCTGTGAAGATGCATAACATGAGCACTATTTGTTGCTTGTTGTTTCTTGTTATAACAATATTTCTCTTCCCAGTTTCTTTTTTTTGAAGTTAGAAGGGTACTGGAAAAACCTCCGTACAGTCAGTGAGTGCATTGATATCTCAATGGCAGAATCTTAAATCTGTCTTATTTTTTAAGTCCTTTCCTCATATTATACTCCTCCATCTTCCCTCCCCCCCCCCCAAAAGAATCTCAATTGTATCTCCCCTCCTGCCTTCACTTCTGTTTTATTAGCTTTTAAAGCATTTGTTAAATCAGATGAATTGGAGGGGTTGGTGGGTGGGTTGAAACTGAAATGTGGGTCACATTTTGGCCCCACCTAAAATTTCTCCCCTTGATATGAAAAATTGTGGGGGGAGGGAGGAGGAGGAAATCAAAGGGTCTCATTTTCCTCTGCAGCACTTGAGTGCTTTCTTTGTTGTGAGGTTTGTTACACCTTGGGAATAGGACAGATAGTAACAGTGCCTGAGGGTATTTCTACACTACCCGCCGAATCGGTGAGTAGTGATCGATCTATTGGGGATCGATTTATCGTGTGTGGTGTAGACGCAATAAATCGTGTGTGGTGTAGACGCGATAAATCGAACCCCGATCACTCTTCCTTTGACTGCTGAACTCCCGCTCGGCGAGAGGCGGAAGCAAAGTCGACGGGGGAGCAGTGGTGCGCCACGAGGACACGAAGTAAGTAATTTTAATTCAATCTAAGATATGTCGACTTCAGCTATGCTATTCTCGTAGCTGAATTTCCATATCTTAGATCGATTTCTCCCCCTCTCTGCCCCCTAGTGTAAGCCAGGCCTGAGGGGGGGCAACTACATTATCATAGGATTGTTTTTTCACACACACCACAAGGAACAGCTTGAAACTGTATTCCTGCTTACGCTGCAGATGTTAGTTAAGTGGATTTGGGAGCCTGCATCAGTTTGTTAGCTCCTTGTTTGCTTATGGCTTAGGTAAATGATGATAAACAGCACAACGTACATACGCGCAGCATACGTGTTGCTCTCGCACATGCAGTTTTGACAATAATTTTCATAAGCCCTTTACGTGGTACTTATATGTGATCTAAGTGACATTAAAGCAGCTGTTTGTAGCTTTCCAGATGGCAGCATATAAGTAACTTATGCTTTCAGGGCTCACTCCCTTACATAAGACAGCAATCCCCTTCTGAGATGATAAGGTTACAAAATAGAAGACATCAGTAACACAGATGTATTTCTCTTTCAGGTGGCACATAGAATCCCTGTGGTTCTGTTCTGTTTAGCTGTGTGACACATGCACATCACTTCCTCCACTTTCGAGAGGCATGCAGATGGTTAACTATGCTCAGAATTCAGCTTTTATTTTCAGATCCCTAAGGATGTGGTAGTCAATGACTGCTGAGAGGAAATTAAAGAATAAAACAGTTGATTGTCCTTATAAATATGGGGCTAAATTAAGACTCTACAGAGTAATAAAGCAGTAAAACATTTTAAATGTACCTACACAAGAGACTCAAGTAGATTATTTTCTATTTGCTGAAGAAAATAGATGGAAAAAATTGTGCTGGCCGACACACTTGGAATATGGGCTTCAGAAAGCTATTTATTCAGATATAAATAAGTGCAAAATTCATATTCACACTGTATTTTTGTGTTTAAAATCAGCTTTACATTTTTAAAAAAAATACTTACGCAGGATTTTACAGTGCTCTCAGCATCTGGGCTTTAATATTTCCAAGATCAGATATTGTTCAGTCCCCTGTAGGCAGGAGACTGAAGTAATTATCTTGTGGACCATCTTTTCTCCTGCTGATGCTTATTGTGTCTGGCACCTACGGTAGTTGCTTACATGGAAAAGTAATGTGAAAGCTAAAATTATATTATATAGTTATCTTTAATATGATGTGTTTTTTACGTAAAACGAGGAGAGTTACTGAATTTCATAGACCATCTCTGGATCACAGGTCATGGTTTAAGAAACTAATGTTTTCAAAGTATTTGAATTTCAATTTATTAGGCAAATAGCAAAATATTTAAGAGAAAGTGTTAATACAAGTGTTGGCTAGTTTACTTGCTGCATATATTGTTGCTTACTTACAATTATATGTGAATTACAGTAATTTATTGTATGTTATAACTTGAAATTTGGAAACAGTTGATACTAGATATTTTCCGTGTGGATAAAATCTGTATTTAAGAGGATTCAAACCTCGACTTTTATAGCAATAGTAGGGTAGCCAATTTTGGTTGGACTTATTCCTGGAGGTTTCTTCGCATGACATATTTAAAGATTAATCTTTAATTCCCAGAGACTCCAGGCCAATCCTGGATGATTGGCAACCCTAAGCAATAGAAATACTGATCTCAAATTTCAGAGATTTTGTTTGTTTCCAAGATCTCAACATAGTCTTTCCTTTTATATAAATTGACTTCACTGGAAGTTTCACACACACAGCTAATCAGGCTTTCAGTAACTGTGTGATGTGTCTCTAAAAGGCCTCAAGTTACTGTGTTTTTGTGGTATCTACTTTTTCTCCATTCTGTTTCTTCTCATTTCTGTTCTCTTCCATAACTTTTGTCTCCCTTTGGACCTCTAAAAAGGCATCTCCTTTTTATCTCTTAAACATTTTGTTTCCCTGTCTTATTTTCCATTGGCAATTCTCCTCTCAATTATTTTCTTAAAGTGAGGATATATTCAAAAAGGCTTGGTAGCCTTTGCATTTACAGTTTTTTAACACTATCACTTGGAAATCTACCAGGAAAACAAGTTTCTGATGATCTAAGATTGATCATATTAGGAAAACAAACGTGGGTGGAGGGGTTCTAATCATAGGTGGGAAAAGTCTATGAATCCTTGCTGCTTTCTGCTCTATGTGTAATAGTTACTTTTTGCTCGTTTGAGTTAAAGGATATTTTGGAAGGGTAAAATGCATGTGTTCAGTTATGAGGGCAAGTCAAGCCATATATCACCTTGAGAACAACAGTACTCTAATTCTGGTTATCATGAGCTCTACTAAACACATTTTTATTGCCTTCTTAAGTAATGAATTCTCCAGCTCCAACGTTGATAGACTGCACATGGAGGCTGACCTAATTTATTAATGCAGGTTCCGCGCCTCCTCCCCCGCCCCAGGCACTTTATAACTTTTGATATTAACCAGAATATGCAAGTTAGAGCCAGAACAACATAGTATTGGTGATGTAAACTCATGTTTTTTAGGAAGGACTGTATTCTTGGCTTGTAAATGTCATTAAATCTGATTTACCATTTATGAGTGTCCTAACATCTATGGAACAGCAGACTTTCACAAACTTTGGAACCAGATTGTGGTTGTGCATATTTGTGTTTGTGTGCATACATGCTGATAGAGGAATTATTGAGACCTCGAAAGATGTAAAAACGTGAAAGCTGGGTGTTTTCCCAGAAACTTCTGGCCACTGCTTTAACACCCTGGAAAGCCTTTCTTCACCTTAATCTAGCTAACATGAAAATAATAAATACATCGAACTATAGTTCATTTTTCAACATCCCATTGCTTTGGGAGAAAGGTATTAGGGAAATATAATGTAGTGTAATTTAGTACTTTACCCAGCAGATGTTTTGATTTGCCCTGAAGAGAAGAGGGGAGTACCCTAGGAATACATGTGAGGTTTTCTTCCTTTATGACCATTGCATGCAGATGCCATCATATCATGATTTTAGTGTACTTTTACGACTGTATCACTAATATTAAAACAAGGAATCATTTTTTCAGATTAACTATAGTAATGTGTAGTACCTAGTACACATCTATGAAGCTGTGCTATTCAGTGATGATAAGAAAGACGTTGAATTAAATACAATGGGCATTAGACTGAAGTAAACCATTATTATTTGTGGTATTCATCCTCTTGGCTTTTCAATACCTCTTCTAAAACTAATATACTGTTCATTGTTCTAGGTGTTCTTAGTAGCGCTTGGATTATTTCATTACATCTGCCATTACATAACGTTTAAAGTAGTAACATCTCAGATGTGGTATTTATTGGTTTATAGCATTTTCTAGGAAAAGTGATTGGAATTTACATGTATTTCATGCTCTAATTCTAAAGAAAGTTCTCTGTATCGGTAAACCAGATACAAAGACTTTCTTTTACACTCTAATTCTAAATACAAGCCTCATTTTTATTAAAATGGAAGAGGTTAATTAAGATCTTCTAGAAAATGAACAACTGTTTACCTGGCCTGATTGGATTTATTGGATCAAATTCCGTGAAGGTAACACTGTATGTATCAGCACAGTATCTCAAATTTCTGCCATTATTTGAGATGGTAGGTTAAAGATTGCTCCTAAATATCACGTAATTGAACTGTTACTAAAATCTACATCCTCATTATACTTCAATATTTGAAGGAACTGTGCTCTCATAAAGTGAGGATAATAAAACATAAGAATGTAACTAAAAGGCAGACTTCAAGGAAGAGATTTTATTTCGGGATCTTTTGTTTGTGCCTCTGCCTTTTTGTTACAATCTATTAAAACCTTTATCTTCTTCTCACACATTCTGTATTCACTGTGTTATGGTTTCTGTTCAGTCACACCTGTAATCCCCCATGTGTGGTCCACCAAGGGTACCCTTATTAGGTTTCCTCCCGGACAGGCTTCTGGCTCCCAGCTATTACCTATGTCTCATTCCCGCCTGACTGGGAATCTTAAGACTGCACAGCTAGCTCCCTGCTTTAATCTGTGATCGTGCCTGCACTTCATTTTTCCCTCTGCCCAGAGTTATAAGTTACCCCACAATTCCAACTCCTGAGCAAGCACATCTATTCCTAAGGTAAAAGGATTGCAGAGAAAACATTAAAACCAACATACATTCATGAAAGCTTACGAGAAGTCACTCCCAGTTCCATTTTAGGGTTCTATGGGTTTTAATCCTTCAGCCCACAGCTGGGTTTCCCCCATGGTTACGTGTTCATGCGTCTTAGATTCAGAGCTAATTAGAGAGTGAGCAGATCAGCTGTGCATTTATACAGCTCATGCCTTTTGATCTTGATCTTCTGTAACAGGTAATCATCAGACAATGATCCCTTCTCCGGGTATAACTTCATCAAAATGCTGGATTTTTACATAAGTGGAGGTAGGGAATTTGCATTAACCTCTGCTAGGAATTCTCCAGGAAACCCACTTAACATTTGTTGTTCCAAAAGTCCATACTTCTCTGGCACATTTTTGATATAGTCTTTTGAACAACCAGGTCTTATATCTGTTACTCTCAGGTTTTAAATCTTCCCTCCCCAAAGAGGTTACATACCATCCTGGCTCACAGCAATACATAAACTCAATACAGTAACGTCTTCTAAGGATATTGCAGGAAATTGCCATAATCTGTCACATGCTGAAAAGCTATCCGTCTTGTATCTACTGCCAAGTACTTCTAGTTTTGAAACACCCACCACTTTTCTGGTCTCCTTTCCCCCTCCCCTCCACCCCGAGTTTCATTTCAGCTCTTCGTTTATTAAAATTTGATGCCTCAGACTCTTAAGAGGGAAAGGTTTTCTGTGATGTGAAATAATAACAAGGATAACAGAACAAAACAATCCTCAAATTCTTATTCTCAATGCAGAAAAAAGCATCATGAGAGAGCAGCAATGTGATAATACAGTGGAACTTAAAAGTCTTTGTAACTGCTGGATTAGTTGTTTTGGGTGAAACTAGGACTGGTGTCTGAGAGAATGAGGGGAAACTTCAAAAATGTGGTATAGTCTTATTAACTGAAAGGTTTACCAATGTTTGCTGTTTTTTTTACCGTTGTGTCTAGGAGCTCTTGTCTTGGACCAGGACCACATTGCTCTTGGTGCTGTACAATCACAGAATAAAAAGACGGTCCCTGCCCCAAAGAGTTTATAATAATCTAAGTATAAAACAAGAGATAACAAATGAATATAGAGAGAATGCGGAGTACAAGGCAACAGTGACACAATGTTATGTATTTAACAAAATTATGTGCAGTTATATATGATAACATTTTTAAAAAATGGCCAGGTTACTTTCAAGAATTTTTTTTGAAGACCTTTAAAATTGCAAGTAAATTCTTTAGAGTAGGGACCACTTTACTCTGTTGTACAACATCTAGCACAATGCAGCCCCAGTTCTGCTTTTGAACTGAAGGCATTATCTTAAGGTAAATAATAAAAAGTAATAAATGTTTTAATCTCAGTCAGTGTTATTCTAACCTCAGTTATTTACATCAGTGCTGATAATTATGGTATTTGCTATAAAGATTATTCTATTCATTACTCTGTAAGCTTTGTCACATAAAGACATTCATTACATGTTTGAGAAGAGAATTTTTTCCCCTCCTTTTGGATTTGTTTATATCAGTAAATGACTATGATGATGCAGGTTCTTCTCTCCCCCTGCCCCTCTCAACATTCTATTCCTGCATTTGTTGTTGCCATGCCTTGAGAAATACCAGTCCAGTCTAATGTTAGGATAATTGAAGGGATTAACAGGGGAAATTCTATATGAGCAATGTGATTTTGAGCAGGTAATTAGGTCCAAGTAGATGTTTTAGTTTTTATAGTAAAATAAAACAAACCCAGAACTTGTGACATATGAAGGACGTTAATAACACTTTTCCCTCTCTGACTTCTATTGTTCCTTTGAAACCTCAGGATTAATTACAAACTCTGTATTTGTTGTTTCCTGTAAATTTTGGAAGTCTCAGGTTTATTTGAGCACATACGAGACTTCTCTAGCCTTCTTAGTGGCTACGTGTACATACTGTTAGTATTTTAAAATGTGATACTAGATGGATTGTGGAAAGTAAGCTGAGGTTGCAAGCAGAAGGTAATTCTGGATTCATAACTTTTTTCTTTTTGTTAAGTGACGCTGTGAGAACTTTTTTTGGAACGCTTGTTGTATCTCAGTTGTGGCAAAATATCTAATTTTGGAGACTTTTGTCAATTCCCATGGGAACAGCAAAACTAATTTTTCCCATAAGAACATCTGACAAATGTAAGCTTAACTTTTTTTGCCAGAAGGAGTTTTGGATGTAACTGTTCTTTTAAGCTATGTTTGCTTGGTATTTGAAGCATTCAGAATTCAATGAAAGAATTCTGTGTTCACTTGGTATCATCAACAGTAACTGATCCATATCTGAATGCTTTAGAATTCCTATTCATTATACTGTGTCCTGAGTGAGCACTGAATAAATCCAGATAATGTTGCAAGCAAAACTCATTGACATTATTCCTGCTCTTTATTTCAAATTGTCCAGTGTCAAGTACTTATATGAAATATGGGACTATGAATGCAAACAGAAGAAATGATAAGCTGAGATGACATTGTAGTTGTTAAAGACCAGTTATTCAGAACAAAAGTGTGTAGTGAGAACTTCTGGTCCTCTCTTTGTTGAAGAAAGAAATGCAGAAACTAATATTTGAATTTTTGGATATGGCCAAAAATCTGCGAGGAACATTAGTGTGGTCTTCAACATAAATAATATCAACATTGTTCAAGAAAATATTTGGTCAATCTAATTTAAAGCACTGGCTTCTGAGGATTGGCTGTGATCCAAACTTTCTATAAAGACAAAGAGGAGTCCTTGTGGTACCTTAGAGACTAACCAATTTCGTGGGCTATAACCCACTTCATCAGATGCATGGAGTGGAAAATACAGTAGGCAGGTATAAATGTACAGCACATGAAAAGATAGGAGTTGTCTTACTGTGGGTGGGTAGATGGTGGTGAGGAGGTGTCAGTGCTAATGAGGCCAATTCAATCAGGGTGGATGTGAATGTGGCCCATTCCCAACAGTTGACAAGAAGGTGTGAGTATCAAGAGAGAAAAAATTACATTTTGTAGTGACCCAGCCACTCCCAGTCTTTATTCAGGCCTAATTTGATGGTGTCAAGTTGGCAAATGCATTCCAGCTTGGCAGTTTCTCATTGGAGTCTGTGTTTGAAGGGTTTTTTTTGGTTGAAGAATGGCCACTTGTAAGTCTGAGTGTCCAGGGAGATTGATGTGCTCTCCTACTGGTTTTTGAATGTTACAATTCTTGACATCTGATTTGTGTCCATTTATTCTTTTCCGTAGAGACTGTCTGGTTTGGTCAATGTACATGGCAGAGGGGCACTGCTGGCACATGATGGCGTATATCACATTGGTAGATGTGCAGATGAATGAGCCCCTGATGGTGCGGCTGATGTGGTTAGGTCCTATGATGGTGTCCCTTGACTAGATATGCTGACAGAGTTGGCAACGGGGTTTGTTGCTGGGATTGGTTCCTGGTTTAGTGTTTCTGTTGTGTGCTGTGTAGTTGCTGGTGAGTACACCTCTACCCCGATATAACGCGGTCCTTGGGAGACACAAAATCTCACCGCATTATAGGTGAGACTGCGTTATATCAAACTTGCTTTGCCCCCCCCCATTTCTTGTTCCCTGACCGCCCCCTACCCAACCCCCTGCCCCCTGACTGCTCCGACCCCTATCCACACACCCCTGACAGGCACTCACTGGCAGCAGTGGGAAGCAGAGCAGTGCAGCCCCAGTCTGCTCCACTCCGCCGGCTCCCAGCCACGGCGCTTTGCTTCCCGCCGTCGGTGAGTGCGGGGAGGTTGGGGCAAAAGATTCCCCCCTGCACTCGCCTGCGGCGGGAAGCGGAGCGACGTGGACCCAGCCCTCTCTGCTTTCCTTGCGCTGGCCCCAGCTGTGTTGCTGGGGGAAGGCTGGGGAAAGGTCCTGCACTCACTTGCCTGGCGGGAAGTGGTAAGCGCCATGGCTGGGAGCTGGCAGAGGGGAGCTGGCTGGGGCTGGGCTGCTCCACTTCCTGCTACCAGTGATGCCGGTAGGTTGGGGAAAGGACGCCCCCTGTACTCACCTGCGGCGGGAAGTGGAGTGCTGCGACTGGGAGCTGGCAGACTGGAGCGGGCTGGGGCCAGGCTGCTCCACTTCCACCGCTGCTGCTGAGTGTGACGGTGGGGGGATCCCTTCCCCCAGACACCTTCCCTGAGCGACACGGCTGGGGCCGGGGCAGGGAAGCAGAGCGGGCTGCTCCCAGCCCCCCGCTAATCCCCCAGGCCACTCTGGGACTGTGGAGTCCCCAAAAGTGCCATTCCACAGCTCCTGCCCCCTAGACCCTGGGAAGGAGTGGGGGAAGCCCCTGACCGTCCCCAAGACCTTCTGCCACTTATCAAACCCCTTGGCTCCAGTCTGATCTGGTACCCTTAACATGCTGATCAGAGCAGCGTGTCAGAGCTTTACCGTGTTATATGCGAACCCATGTTATATTGGGTCGCATTTTATCAGGGTAGAGGTGTGTTTGCTTCAGGTTGGTGGGCTATCTGTAAGCGAGAATTGCCTGTCTCCCAAGGTCTGTGAGAATGAGGAATTGTCCTTCAGGACAGGTTATAGATCCTTGATGATGCACTGGAAAGGTTTTAGCTGGGGGCTGTAGGTGACGGCTACTGGCGTTCTGTTACTTTCTTTGTTGGGCCTGTCCTGTAGTAGATGACCTTTCATATGAAGATCTCAACAAAGATCCCAAACATAAGTCATAATTAAAGCTGTTTGACAACTCCATCAGCAATGCCTGTGCTCTCTCGAATGCATCTGTTTTTAAAGCTGTACGGTACTTATGGTTTCCTGGATCGTTATTGGAAGGGATATTCTTGGTTTTAGCACTGAGTAGAAAATAAGGCTTTTATCTTCTTTGGGGGATTTTACCTTGGCCAACATCTACATGTTCCTGTAGTAAATTTGGATATTATTAATTGCATTTAATATTTGCTGAGTAGTGAGAGAATTATGTTCAACTGATATGATCAATCCTGTATTGTGGAAATGTTTATAATTAAGCCTTTAGGAGTAGTAATTCTTAGTTCTTATTACAGTACATTTCATCTGTTGACCTCCAAGCTCTTTTTGTAAAGGATGGTAAGCATTAGAGCTGGGTGAACTATTTCAGAGGAGTAGTTGATGTGCTGAAAAATGCAGTTTTGGGTCAACCTGAAACTATTTGTAAATTTGACACAGTTTCAGATGAGAATTTTTTCCCCCAGGGCCAGCTGCAGAGGTATATGTGGGAAGTTGGGGTGTCCCTCATGTGAGTCAAGCAAAGAAGCGATTTGAATCCACATCCACTTCCCAGATGAATGCCTTAATCACCAGGCTATAGTATAGACTATAGAGTAATTCTCACTCTGTTTGCCTTTGATCCAGTGAGTTTTTATATGAAGTTGTGAGCAATCCACCCCAGAATAGCCTAGGATGCTCACCTTCAGAGATAGGAGATGGGAGTTCAAGTCCCTGCTCCAGAATGGGGATACAGACTGGGATTTTCCACATCCTGGGTAAGTGCCCTGGCCTCTGGGCTATAGGTTATAAGGGGGTGCATACATTCCTCTCCGCGCCTCCCCAACTTTCTTCTGATTTTTTTTTTTTTGTTTGCTCCCCGAATCATAATATGAATTATTCCCCCAGTAAGCATTATCTCCATCTTATACAGCATGTCTATACAGAAGCTTGGAAACATGCTTCTCAGCATGGATAGCCAGATGCACTAGCTCTGTTGGAGTTAGCATATGAAAAATAGCAGTGTGGCTCTGGTTGCACTGGCACCTTGGACTAGTCACTTGAGAACAAACCCACCCACCCCCCTGAGTATGTACTCAGGTGACTAGCCTGGGTTGCCACCTATTCCTCTGCCAGCTGCAGGGCTATTTAAGAGCTAGCATGTGTCTGTCTACTCCATACTGAGAAGCACACTCCAGGCTGCTATGTAGACCTATCCTAGATGAGAGGACTGAGGCACAGACGGGAAGAATTTTACTGAAGGCCCCACCTCAGGTGACTCACAGAACCAGGAATAAAACCCAGGTTTTGTGGCTCCTAGGCTAGTGTTCTGTCCACTGAACTATGCAACCCATAGTCTTAAGGGATAGCTGTACAAGTCAAACAGTCTTACAAGAAACTTTGGGGATACTTTAAAGAGCATTGCATTTCAGGGCTCACAATAATGGGTTATATCTCATTTTGTTTTGACTTGTGTCTTCAGTAGAACTTAGTTTAAACATTGCTATTCTGCATACCCTAAAATTTGCACACAAAAACTGGAGTGTTGTCTCATCTGTAGCAAAATTTAGTGTAAGAGTACTGTGGAGTCTTGTAGTAATACTAAAAAAAATTTCCTTACTAGAAGATGCTGTGTAGTATATTTTGTATACAGTGAACTAGTCATGTTAAACTATATTTGCCATGTAAATGAGAAAAATACAGTTTGTTAATCACTACTGTGTTTTTTACTGTAAAATTCAGTAACTGACAATGACTCTCCCAGTCCTTAACCTAAATTAATGGCATTCTATTGTATTTGAGTTTTAATATGGATTTGGTTTTATAAAAGTGTATGTGTTTGAGTTGACTCTTTTTAGAGTGATTCTTTTCTGTTATGGGAAGAGAGGGAAGGAGAGGTTCAATGGTATGTAGATTTTACCATATGGTCTTACTTGTGTCTAGAGATTTAGCAATGTTTTTATGTGCCTGAATTATAAAAGAGAATGAAATTCTGAATTCTCCGAGGTACTCTGCATCTGACACAATGTTACCGTTTGAGCTTCTGGAAAGAAGTGTGTTTGGACAGACTGGAGCAGGGATCGGCAACTTTTCAGCAGTGGTGTGCCGAGTCTTCATGTATATACTCTAATTTAAGGCTTCGCGTGCTGGTAATACATTTTAACGTTTTTTAGAAGGTCTCTCTGTAAGTCTATAACATATAACCAAACTACTGTTATATCTAAAGTAAACAAGGTTTTCAAAATGTTTCAGAAGCTTTATTTAAAATTTAAATTAAAATACAGATCTTATTAGTTTAGTGTGATCCTTGCCCTTGCTTTTCCTTGCTGAGTTTTCCAATGTCTGGTGGCATGTATTTAGATACTTTAAGCTGCACGCAGGCTTCTCAGTGATCAGTTGATAACCAGCTGGCAGGAGGTCAGCGGCTGGAACCCCAGAACGGCAGCTGAGGTGAGTGGCTGGTATGGCTGAGCGAGGCCAGAAGCCTGGACCCTATCTGGCATGGGGCCTGTGCTGGAACTCCAACTGGAAGCAAGGTGAGTGGGGCTGAGGTGGGCACCCTGGCTGTCAAGGGGCCAGCAGCCAGAACCCCAGAGTGGCAGCAGGCTGAGCAGGTCAGCCCACCCAGCTCTGGAGTTTCAGGGGTGGGCTGAACATCTCCACCAGCCCCCCTCTTGGGTTTCAGCTGCCGGCTCATGCCAACCGGGGTCTCAGCCCACTGCCAGCCTGGGGTTCCTTCATCCAGGCCAGCAGCGGGTGCTGAATGGGACCAGCGGCGGGACCCCGGCTGGCAAAGGGCCAGCAGTGGGAATCCCAGAGCGGCGGCCAGCTGAGCAGATCAGCCTGCTGCAGCAGTGGGGTTTCCACCACTGGCTCCTGCCAGTTGGGGTCTCAGCCCGCTGCCAGTCTGAGGGAAGGAACACCAGGGAAGCAGCAGGCACTGAGTGGGACCAGCAGTGGGACCCCGGCTGCCAAGGGGCCAGCAGCGGGAACCCCAGAGCGGCGGCAGGCTGAGCTGCTGAGCCCGCCGCCGCTCTGGGGTTTCGGCTGCCAGCTCCTGCCAGCTGGGGTCTCAGCCCGCTGCTGGCCTGGGGTTTCTTCCCCTAGACCAGCAGCAGGTGCTGATTGGGACCAGCAGCAGGACCCCAGCTGGCAAGGAGCCAGTAGCGGGAACCCCCAGAGTGGCAGCAGGCTGAGTGGCTCAGCCCTCCCCACGTGCCATCAAAAATCGGCTTGTGTGCCGTAAGTTGCCGACCCCTGGACTAGAGGCTTAACTGAGCATATTAGTGATTCAACTTTCATTAGAAAATGAAAAATACGTGTGTTTTTACTAGAGAATAAATCCTTTCCCTCTCCTCTTCAATTGCAAGGCCCCCAGTTACAATGGAGCTGATGTGGCACAAGATTTGATAAGCCTGAGGTGGGGGCCTGTGCCGTTGACCAGCCAAGGGGGTTGCTCTCTTTATCTGTCATGTTTTCTGGAGGCTTTCTGCATCTACCCACACAAATAAGTTTGGGGAGTGGCAGAGGCAAAATTAGGGATAGAATTGAAATGAGGCTATTGAAGCCATTATTATACAGCTCCATGGGTCCCTGTGGAAATATAGGAATAGCCTTTCAGTGCATACATTTTATATTGAAAAATGTTGATGCTGTACATCAGGAACAGAAGATGAATGGACCATATAAGTACCTACATAGCTAGAGCTCCTGATTGTCTTGATGGACTGTAGTATGATGTTTGCTTACAGTTGACTGCTGTTCCCCAGAGAAATGAAATTCTGCCAAGTTACTGTAGCAGCATTTTAATTATTCATTTGTATGTTGCCATAAGTATGCATAGTGTTATGCAGTGTGAAGAGTGCCAATCAAATAGGAGATTCCTATCCCCAAAGGGTTTGTTCTAAAGGCACCAACAAAGGCAAACAGTACAGAAAACAGGCTTATAACAGAGTAAGCAGACAGTGAAGTAGTCACTAAAATTTGACTATATTCTTGAAAAATATCCATTATCTCAGATTTTGTTGTGGTAGAACTAGGCAACTGTTAGAAGGCTATTCCCAGTCTAGAGGATGGCATTATTATTGTAATAACCATTATTTATTCAAAGAGAAGTTCTTAATTTGAAGAGAAGGAAACCTGATTAGTATTGAAATTGGTCACTTTGGAAATTAGTTAGATGTAACACTAGAGCTCACTTGAGTTGCAATATTAACACAAGTGTTTGAAGTAAACTTCTTGATGTAGATGTTTCTAGAGCATAGGAACATAGCTCAGTACTTATTTTCCCCAGGGCCTGTCTCCAAGGACAAAGTGTCCAGGCCACTGTGAAGCATACCCATAGCTCTGAAGAGCAGTAGGTATTTAATTTCCACTGGCATGTCTTCACTCCCCCAAATAAATCAATTCTGATTCTTCCTCAGCCCCTTTAACATTTCGAGCTCTAATCATGTGCCCACCATTTGTTCCTCAGTTTCTGATGTTATTGTCCATTGCTCTTCAGTGCTTGCAGGAAACTTTCAGCCTCCCAGTTCATCGTCCTCCACCTGAGCCTGGTCCTAACTTCACTTACATCTTCTATAAAGGAGAGTGGATGAAGCCCCTCTACTCCTCACCCCTTCCTTTCCCATCTGGTCGGGTGACCAGTCAGCAAATGTGAAAAATTGGGACAGGGGTTGGGGGGTAATAGGAGCTTATATAAGAGAGAGACCCAAAAATCGGGACTGTCCTTATAAAATCGGGACGTCTGGTCACTCTACCATCTGGCTGCTTTGTTTCCTCCCCGACTTCTCAAAAACAACTAATTGGCTACTCCTCTCCCCTCTCACCAGCTAAAGGAGCACCAGCACTTGGGCAGCTCTCTTGCCTCTCCTACCAGAAAACTACTCCTTGGCCCCAAATCACCAGACAAGATTTCTCAGCCCAGACAGAGTAAGATGGCGTTTTTTAATGCCCTGCTGGGATGCTGTTGCTTTTTGCTGATTGCTATATGGAAGGCCTCAACTCTAGCTTTGTTTCTTAAAAAGACATTTTTATTTAACTGGCATTCTTTCACTGCTGGACATGGATACAGGTTTGTGCATTTTATCATGGGGAGAAAGGTCAGAAATGGTCATAGCAGAAATTTCAGGCAAGTGGTATGACTTAGTGAAGTGGTTCTCAAACTTTTTTTTTTTTTCCCCACGGACCACTTGAAAATTGCTGAGGGTCTCGGCAGACCACTGAATCATCTTTCCAAATGTTGTTTGCACCATTAGCTAACTATTGTAAAGCGCCTTGGATAAAAGTGTTATATAAAAAACAAACGTTTAACTTGAATGTTAATATCAGTAGTTTTACCTTTCTAATGTGATGGATGTGCCCTTTCTCCAGCACCGCAGCCGCCCCCGAGCTGGGGCTGGAAAGAAGGGGAGTCTCTTCACTGCCACAGAGTTTGGGCTGGGAAAAGTCGCCTCTTTTTCTGGCTGCTGCTGCCCTGCACATCCCAAATTCCTCTCACCCCCTCTTCTCGTCCCACTGTCCCCTCCTATCTATCCCCTATTTCCCCCAAGGCCACTACCTCACCTTACATGTATATCTTCTCCAGGGTCTAGGCACCTAATTAGTGGAGCCACACCTGCACGGTTCCACTAACTAGATGGGTGACCGTTCTCTTGTGTGCGGCCACCCAGGCGCACACCTTCGAGGGAACTGTCTGCAGACACCTGAATGGATCTCACGGACCACTGGTGGTCCGCCGACCAGTTTGAGAACCTCTGACTTAGTGATTTATATTGCCACACATCTCTTCAGGAAAAACCTACTTAAAATCTTAGTGGCTATGGATACTGTTTTGGTCTTTAATGCCTTTCACAAAACATTACATCCAGTTCCCCTGAATCTCATCTCATATTTTCTTTCTGAAGTACTCATAAATTGTGATCTGTCCTTTCATTTCTAAATGTATATCTTGTGTGGTTCTGAAACTGTAGTTAATGGAATACTAGGAGCCCACAGAGCATTTCTGAGTAGTTTGAAGAGCTGCTTTGGGCACAATGTTGGAACCTGTCCAGCTGAAACCAAAGACTGTCCTAGAAATTTCATTTGCACATGCACCAGTTTGTACGCAGAATTTCCTTGAATTTCTCTGGGAGCCTGCTTGTATTTCTGTACCTTTATTACTGTACAGAAACTGAACTCTGTTTGCTAATCTTTAAATGTACTTTTTTGTTTTTTTTTTGTTTTTTTTGTTTTTTGTTTTGTTTTTTTTTTTGCTGTAAATGCAACAGCGAAAACAATTTGCTGATGACATTAGAATTGGAAATGCGGTAAAAGCCTAGGAAAACAGAACCAACTCCAAAGTGACTTGCAATGGTCAGAGCAATAAGGCTGGGTTAATGGCTAATGCATATCAAGAGTTAGTTGTACCAATAAAAAGTAACAGCACTGACATGTAATGGGGGAGGGGATGAGCACATGTAAGCCACATCACTTTTAAAGCAAGTTTATTTTCATCTTATTTATTTAATATTGTCTTAATATTATTATTTAATGTAACTAGGCACTTCGTTGCTGCAAGGAAAGTGGATATTGGGACTGAAAGCTGGAACAAGCTATGTCCAAAATGCATGCAACCCCCAGCTCCCCCAACAAATAACCACCTCATGTTGGACACCACTGCTTACATCTTCTTGACTTGGAACTGTATTTTAGACCAAAAAGCAAGATTATGCTTTTAGACTGAAATTAGACTGTTATATGATCTACTTTAATAAAAATACTGTATACTGGCTTTTTTTGTTTGTTTGTTTTGAAAGCTTACAGGGTAAAGAGTGGCTCCTAGTATTAACTTTTTTGCATCACTTTTCAAACATGAGATTTTTAATTATGTATGATAGTGAATCTGACTATTCATTGTGCTGAGATGCACAGATCGGTTACAATGGGTACTTCCTTCTTGATGATGCTGGAAGCAGAACCAGATGTGTCAGTCATATAAAGAATACCTTTCCCCATGAAGATCCCTGCACAGCAGCTGGCAAGTTCAAACAGAGCTTGCTTTTCTGAGGAAAGTTTCAAAGCTTGACTACCCAGTTTTGGCTCTAATTCCCAGCTGTGTTCTGAGGCTGTGTGGTTTTTGGGAGATTGTCCCCTCAGCTCCAGGAGGTGACACTGTCTTTCCTATTTAATTAACGTATATCTTCCAATAGCTACAATCTCCAATCAGATGAGTTTTGAAGTTGGGAGCTTTCTCAGATGACATCCAGTACTGTACTTTCTAATTCAAACTAGCACTCACAACTCATTGATATCCTAGCATTAATTCCCAAAGTAAATTAGTAAATACACCTCTACCTTGATATAACGCTGTCTTCGGGAGCCAAAAAATCTTACTATGTTATAGGTGAAACCGCATTATATTGAACTTGCTTTGATCCACCGGACTGCGCAACCCTGCCCCGCTGGAGCACTGCTTTACCGCGTTCTATCCGAATGCGTGTTATATCGGGTCGCGTTATATCAAGGTAGAGGTGTATTCTTCCTTCTGTTAATCATCAGTCTCTTTGGGAACACTAACAGTCTCAGGGGTAGAGAAGAAATTTCTTCTGCATTGAGATCTGCTAGATGGCCACATGGCCCTCACTATACATTCACCCAAATTCTACATAATGGTAGTTCATTCTTTAGCTAATGTGTATTTGTTGTGGTTTTTTTTTCCTTTGGCAGAAGTCTTCTCTGTGCCCAAGGGAAGATGGACACCCAAAACTAAGTACATCATCTCTCTTCCATGTTTTAAGCGGGGGGGGGAGGGGGAGCGGGAGCGAGAGCTGCATGCCTCCGCCTAGGAGCCGGGCCTTTTGCTGGCTGCTTGGGGGGGTGCAGCGTGGTCCGTAGTGCCAAGACAGGCAGGAAGCCTGCCTTAGCACCCCTGCTACACCGCTGACTGGGAGCTGCTGGAGGAAAGTCTGTAGCCCAACCCCTTGCCTCAGCCCTGAGCCCCCCCAAACCCAGAACCCCTCTTGCACCCCAAGCCCCTCATCCCCAGCTGCACCCCAGAGCCTGTACCTTGAGCCCTGATCCCCTCCCACACCCCAGCCCCCCAATCCCTAGCTCCATTGGGTTGTGGGCATCAACAATTTTCTTCAGCTGTGTCCCCAGAAAAAAACTGCCACAAACCCATGTTAATTTGGGTTCCTTATATAACCCTCCTTAATTCTTTATTAATTGAGTTCCGTATCATCTGCTTCTTTTTCTTGCCCAGGATATCAGGTTGACAGCCTATAATTACCCAGTTCATCCCATTTACCCTTTTTAAAAATTGGAACAGTATGAGCTTCCTTCCAATTGTCTGGAAATTTTCAGTGCTCCAAGATTTATTGAAAATCAAGATGAATGGTCCTGTGAACTCCTCAGTTAACTTGCATCCCAGAGTTTTAAAAGAGCTATCTGGACTTGCTAATTTAAAAATGTCTGTCTTTAGTAGCGTCTGTTTTAACATCCTCCACAGATACTTGTGGAATGGAAAGAGTGTAAAGAATCGTCTCAGTCTTTCATTTTAAATATAGTATTTAGTCTTCTGGTGAGTCTTTCTTTTGTGTAGCTAACTGTTCACCAACACTTAAGGAAGCTGCGAGTCCTTGCAACACTTGACTATCTATTTTCCATCGCTGCTTATAGCTCTTGCTGATTTAGAAGCTTAAAGCTAAATTAATGTTCATTATAACCCTGTATTTGTATGCTCATAGCTTTTTTTAAAAAAAATATTCTCTTTGGACTGAAGCTTTTCTTACTTATACTCAGCACAGACAAAACAATTTTTTTATTTTGAAATTTTGAGGAAAACGCCTTTGGTCACGTTTGAGTTCTCAGAGAGTGGAAAAAATACATTGGGTAAAGATTTTCAGCCATTATCACCTTGAACTCGATTTGAAACAGTGACTTCTCGAATGGAACATAGTCCTTTTTAAATTATGCTCTTCCTACCTGTCCAATCCTCATCCATGGAATGGATATGTCGTGAACAATTTTTGTCGATTATTTATTGCTTCTGGTACATCATAGAATTTCTTAGCACTTCCATGATCTAAAACGAGATTACAGACCAGACAGAACTAGTGTAAATGTAATACTATTAGTTAGTTATTGTAGGAGTGCATGCCCCAATAAAGATTAAGGCACTGCTGGACTAAGTACTGTACAAATGCATAGTAAGTACAGTCTCTGCTATAAAGAGCATTCAGTCTACATATGGGAAAATAGCACTTGGAAAGACTACTCTTCTTTTAATTATCTGTTTGACATGGGAGGTGGCATATAGCAAATTATTTACTTGGTGGGAAAGGGAGAAAAATTCCAGCAGCCTCAGTGTTAATGAAACCCAATTTCATTCACAGTGCTGCTGACAAACCAATATTTACTACACACTCATTGGAGAAGATCTGTAGGTAACTCATGCTTGGGAGCGTCCAGCTGCACAAGTTCTTGGAGAGCACTTGAACGTTTTTGTTGCCTGTTACATAGTGTCTAAATAAACAAGAACGTATTGTGACTTCAGCGAGACTACTCAATGTGAGTAACTGCTCATTAAGTAGAAGGTTCACAATCTGGCCCTAAATAAATACCACGAAAACAAATAGTGGTTACCATTGTGTGTCATTTTCCAGGTGGACTGCTTTTGGTACTGTAGATTTCCATTATTTGCCAGTAACATGTTATTCAAGGATAGGAATAGTATGAAACAGAAATTCAGTGAACAGTTTACTCTGTACATGAAGGCTGATTACAGGAAGCCAGTTTTCAGAGCTGCTAGATAGAAGCATATCTCCCAATCCTTTACCGCAGACTCAATATGTCCTTCATGGACGTTCCTCATCATTGGCACTTTCTTACCAACTTGTCAGTAAAGTATTTAAGTAATTCAATGTCATGATAGCTCTATCAGTAAACTGGCAACTGAAGTACAGGACTCTCCAAAATGCATTCCCCAATCTCAATGGCAGGGGCTGTTGCTTGGACCAGCAGCTATGAAACAGTGCCTGAAAGGGAGAGGAGCTACAAGAACACGTGCTTGGTTATGTAGAAGCTGGGTCCCCGCTCCTGCTGGGGTCCTTCACCTTCCATTGATCAGGCTGAGGGGAGTGGGTGGGTTGATTGGCTTTCACATGCTGCCCCTCCCCAGGGTCTATTTAAACTTGTCCCAGGCTTTTCAAAGGCTTGTTGCTTCTTAGCTGCCACACCCGCTCTCCCCGTTTGTAGTATAAGAGCTGTTTTGTTGTTTTTTGTTTGTTTGGGAGCGGGGGGTGTGGTAATCTAGCTGTCCAGTCCCAGACCTGGACTTTAGTGTCCACCAGTCTGGTCCTGTCCCAAACCTGGACTTTTGCGTCCAAAGTTTGGGGGCTTACCTGAAACTCCCCCAAGCTCACTACCAGCTTGGATATTCTCGCTGCCACCAGATCAGGAATTAATCTATGGGGCCTGATCCCCCCTTTCCTCCCTCTGGTGTCCCCAACCCTCCCTTGGTGGGACACCCAGATTCCCAATCCCTTGGATGCTAAAAGCAGGGACAATAACCCCTTCCCCCTCCTTCTCAGGCTTGCCTCGCGGCTAACCTGGGTGAAGGAAGAAACCAGCTTTTCTGCTTCCCTCAGGACAATGGAGATGCAAAATACCCACAGCTGGGCTCTGCCACCCCCCTTGCTCCAGGAACGAGGAAAAACTGTAACCACCAGAGAACAGAGAGAATTCTTCGTCTCTTTCCCCGTAGTCTGCTCTTTCCCTGGACCCAAATAGGAAAATAGCCCACAGCCTGGCTTTTCCCTTTGCCTCCCTAGGAAAAGAACTTTCACAAGGTTTAACAAGAAAACTTTATAGAAAAAAAGAAAGAAAATATAAAACAATCATCTTGCATTAAGAAACTCAATACAGGCTCTTGCTTATAAGAAAATATAAAGAAACAGTCTGATTTAAAAGATAGCCCAATTACACCAGCACAACAAATTAACATACAAGTAAATACACCCCAAAGACCATCATAGCTGAATTACTTTGCGGTTCCTGGGTACTTACAGATGTTTAGAAGAAGTATTAGGAGAGAATTAGAAGAAGACTTGTTTCCTCATAGCTAAGAAAACAACAAAGACCCCGAGTATACAAATTCCCGCCCCTGACTTTAAACAATCCAGTTCTCTGATTGGTCCTCTGGTCAGGTGTTCGGTTACCCTTTTCAGGTAAAAGAAACTTAACCCTTACCTACCTATCCATTTATGACAGGGGGATGTTGCACATCTGACCGATCACCTGTTTCATATCAGGAAGGATATTTTCCTGTCTGACCAAGTTGGCCTTTGTGTTTTTTTTGTTCTTATTTTTTCTGCCTTCCTTGACGTATTACGGAAGCACAGTTAGACTGAAAGGCATAGGACTTGAAAGTTTAGTATTAGAAAGGTAAGACTGTTTAACTCATCACAACTTGTGGCCGGTGTCCAGTGCAGTGAAAGACTGAAAGGGTCAGTTCCCAGAGGCGAAAGAAATCCGGGGTTTCGGTGTTGGACCTTGTGCCTTTAGCAGAAGGGGAGACCTGAAGTCTTAGAGTGAGGTCCCTCTTTGGTATCCCCTAACTCAGGGGTTCTCAAAATGGGAATCGGGACCCCTCAGAGGGTCATGAGGTTATTACATGAGGGGTTGCAGGCTGTCAACCTCCACCTCAACCCCGCTTATCTCCAGCATTTATAACGGTGTTAAATATATTAAAAAGTGTTTAATTTATTAGGGGGGTTGCACTCAGAGGCTTGCTGTGTGAAAGGGGTCGCCAGTAAAAAAGTTTGAGACCCACTGTTCTAACTCATCCGTCCCCTGCCCTGAGAGAGGTGAGCAAGAGGATTCTGAGTCCTAGGTACAGACTGAGGAGGGTCTACCCCAAGTTATTGGTTATATGGTGAGAACCCAGTACCCCTACATTGGATCCACTTAAATGCCTGAAATCTGAGCATGCAGGGTGGGCCCATTATGCTCCTCACCACTGTTAAATTAATAAAGTTGTGGTCTGCCACTTAAATCCATCTTTGTGTCCGTTGTTCATTCGCTTGCATGTCCTGATCAAATAGCAGCAGCTCAGAGCTGTCGAACAAGAAGGTTTGTAATCTCACTATTCTTCTTAGTTTTCACTTATTTGTTAATTTAATTTTTTTTGAAAGAAAGTGATGTGCCTTTTACTTGGCAAAACATCTCTGAAGTTTTATGTGATGAGAAATGCTTCTTACCATCTGCAAACTGTGAACGATATTTTTAAATGATGAATTATATTTTTGAAGAGGCTGGACCCTGTAAGCTAAGTTCCTGTCTATTTTATAGTTTAAAAATATGTTTCTATTAAGCTTCTCTGAGAAGTGACTTTATTTCTGACTGGGGTCCTACCAAATTCATGGTCCATTATGGTCAATTTCGCAGTCATAGGATTTTTAAAACAGTTAATTTCATGGTTTCAGATGTTTACATCTGAAATTCCATGGTGTTCTAACTCTGGAGGTCCCCGCCCAAAAGGGGTTGTGGGAGATCGCAAAGCTATTGTCAGAGGATCACATGGTGTAGGGGGGCCATCACTTTTGCGGTGATCAGGACCAGCTTTAAGAGGGGAAGGGACGACCGCCCAGGACCCAGTGCTGTGATCCATTTCCCCCAGCCCAAGGCCTATTTAACCCCCAGATGCTGGTCTGCGCTGCCTTTAGAGCTGGGCTCCCAGCCAGCAGCCATGGAGCTTCCTATAACAGAGGAAGATTCTCAGAAGTGAGTCTTTTTGATCTCCTCTGTGCTGCTAGGGGCGCCCCTACTGTGTGCCAGGCTCTAGATGCTAGTCCCGGCCAGGCTGGGGAGGATAGAACTTCCTCTTCCCCTTCAAGGGCCACTCTGGATTCAGGTCAGACTGACCTCTGGGTACCTCCCCCTACATACATATATAATGTACACAAATTTATGTATATAATATACATGTGAGAATAAAATTTTCTAAATTCCCCTTTCAGCTGACTTGTTTTGGCAATAGACTTTCTTTCGCTAGTTAACATGATCACTTCTGAAATGCTAAGTGGTTGGTAATTTTGCTACTGCAGCAGTATTCTAGTCCTTGAGTAGTTCCAGGAGTGAAGTCTTCCCCCTCGCCCCGCCCCCACCCCCCAAAAGAAGAAAACCTATTAACATTTTGTAAAAGGTGAAATGAGAGCAGTAAAATTAAGGGTACGGTTTACCTCTTAATTTATGAAGAACCTTATTTTTGTTTTTAATTTGACTGATATAGGATGCCACTTAGTGCACACATATTTGAGCGATTTTTTTGGCTCCCAAGCATTGTGATTTGGCATGCTGAATTTTTACAAACACACTTTTTTTTGGGGGGGTCAATTTTCCTAGGTGAGTAGTCTCATTAAAGCCAGTGGGGTTTCTCATGTGAGTAACGTGAATACGATTTGCCTCAAATACAAACAGTGACATTATTCTATGCATCTGTTCAGGGTGCAGCTTTCAAGAATAAATATTTGGAGGAAAAAATATGTTGATTTTGTTTGAAATGGGGAAGCTACAAATGCCGAACAAGTATATCTAAATTTAATTATTTAGTTATACGTGGATTTGAATTACTACTTTGTATAGAAAAGTTTACGAAGTTACAGTTGAAATTCTTAATTGTTCTATCATACAGCTCTGTAAAAGAGCTCAGAATATTTTGGATTAGGTCAGAATGTCATGTTAATATTTTTGTCCTTATATATTCCTGTGGCATTTTAAGGTTTTAAAACACTATATTTTTAGATAATATGATTGTTAATAAAATATGTTGAATATGAACCAAACAGAACTGAAAAATAACTCTGAGATGTGAATTGCTCCATTTACCTTAGTGGTGTTTTGATTCTGAAACCTAATGATAAAAATTTTAAAGTCACCATTTCAAAATTTTGTTACTGCAGATAATTTTAGCAGAAAGATTGAAGTGTGCATTATGGCTGGGTACAGTGAACGTTTGAAGGAGAGAAGATATTAGGTTGTATAAGTCAGTGGCATTCAACCTTTCCAGACTACTCTGTACCTCTTTCAGGAGTCTGATTTGTCTTGCATACCCCCAAGTTTAATTTCACTTAATAACCACTTGCTTACAAAATCAGACATAAAAATACAAGTGTCACAGCACACTATTACTGAAAAAGCTGCTCACTTGCTCATTTTTACCATGTAATTATAAAATAATTCAATTGGAATATAAATATTGTACTTGCATTTCAGTGTATAGAGTATAAACAAGTCATTGTCTGTGTGAATTTTAGTTGGTACTGATGTCGCTAGTGCTTTTTATGTAGCCAGCTGTAAAACTAGACAAATACATAGATGAGTTGATGTACCCCCTGGAAGACCTCTGTGTACTCTCAGAGGTATGTGTACCCCAGGTTGAGAGCCACAGGTTCAGGTACTTTTCTAAAGGCTAGTGTAAAATTGTTCTAACGTTCTTTGGGGCTTACCGTGATGTATTTTTAAAGTTTCCAAATTATAAAACTTCTACCATTTTCATTGACAGAGTGTTCCACAGTTTAGTAGCTCTCACCACTGGAAACTTTTATTTCCCAACTCCCCACCTCCTTGGTCTAAATCTTCATTTACTTATTTTTATTCTATTATTCTCAGATACACTCAAGGTTCAAAGTGAGACCCGAGGAGTGGAGACAAAGGAAAAGAGGAGTGATGATCATCATTGGAGGGAGGGAAGTGGGTGATGTATGTATAAGGGTGACCTATAAAGGTGATATAGGAAAATATCTACATATATTTATCATGTTAAATGGGTGGTTGGTTTAAACAGAGTAAAGCCCCAGTGAAATTTAGTGTAAGTTTCCATATGGAAACTATGCTGAACATAATCAAAAGCAGACATGCTTGTATTAATGCTTATGCTTTGCAAGATCTTTAAGGATTTGTTAAGACCAGTATTCTTAAGAGAGATATTAAAATCTATTCAGTATAACTCTTGAAAGTGCATCAGTTACTTGAAAAGTGGACTGTAAAATAAAGACGCCGCGCAACTAGATATAAAAGACCTAATTGTGTGCTCTTTTACGTCAGTATAGCTCCACTGAATTCTGATTTATACCAGCATAAATGATTGGCATCAGAACCAAACTAAATCTCCCCTTCCTTTTTTTTTCGGGCCCTGTTGTAATGTGCATGTCTTGCTCTTGTTCCTTTTCATGCCACACAGTGAGGAGTAGCATACAGGCTACCATATATACTCGTTCATTAGTCCATTAGTTTATAAGCCGACCCCCCAAAATGGATAGGTTAAAATAGCATATGACTCTTTCATAAGCCGACCCTATATTTCAAGGGTTGGAAAACTTTGGATCCTGGCCCAACAGAGTAAGTCGCTGGTGGGTCGGGATGTTTTGTTTCCTTAGAGCATCTGCAGGCATGGAGCCTTTCAGGTCCCTGTGGCCACGGTTCACTGTTCCCAGCCAATGGGCTCTGCAGGAGCCACTTCCTGTAACTGTCATTGGCTGGGAATGATGAACCGCGGCCATAGGGAGCTCAGGGGCTCCACGGCTGTAGATGCTCCAGGTAAACAAAATAACTATTAAATATTCAATTCAATGTTTCCATAGAGTTTAAAATCATCATATTTTGGTGTAGACCCATTTATAAACCGACGTCTTTGTGTCATTTTTTTACCAAAAATATTTGGCTTATGAACGAGTATATATGGTAATGATTAAACGATTGCACGTTCCCCTCTTTTGTTACTAAATCATGTTTGCAAACTTGAACTGAAGAGCTATTGTATTCAAATACATTGCCAATAATTAACTTGGTTGCAATTTTTTAGCACCTGTGGAAGTTACAACCTCGTCAGAGCAAATAGAATAAGAAAGTGCGTCCACTGCTTTGACTGATTCTTTGCTTCTGAATTTCTTCTAAAATCATGGGTGTTAGTAGACATCTAAGGAAGATGCTTATATTGCCTGCAACCACTGTGGCAGGCTTCAACCTTAGAGGTTACACCTTCAATGAAGGTTTGGAAAAAAAGGCTTTATATGGATATTTAGCATTAGGCCTGCATACCATGCTTCTGAGGCTTAGGCCTGAATAATGTTTTGGATATGCAGAAAGTTAATTTTGTTAGAACAAATTACCATTCTCCTTTGTATAGACTGAAAATGAATCAACACCTACCATGGGACCCTTACTCTCCCCCCAAAAACATAGCTTGTATGTATTCCTTCCTACATATGAAGCACAGTCTTATACTGTAACTTTTCTTTCTTTTTCTGATTGTTAAATGTAAATATTGACAAAAGTTGTATAACTACATATGGAGGGTGTAGCTAGACAAGAGGTTTTTAGACAGTGAGGCCAAGGTTTTCAAAAACAGGTACCTAGAATTAGGGTCCTAAATCTATATTTAGATACCTAATTAAGTTGCTTGATTTTTAAAAAAGTGCTGAGTTTCCAACAAAATCAATGAGAATTTCTGTGTGATCAGGAACTCTGAAAACCATTTCACTTATTCAAGTGCTTAAATATAGAAATAGGAACCTGACTTTAGGCTCCTGTTCTTCAGAATCTTGGTCTGATAATGACACGTATACTACGTTTGCACCCAAATAGTCAGATTCTTCTTACTCCAGATTAGTACATGTTGTTATGCCATTGGCTACAGTGGATGTACTTGTGATTTACATTTGTGTGACTGAGATCAGAATCTTACTCAATTTATACTTGACTTTCTTCCATATTGAGAACGATCACTATGAGAAATGTAAGGTTGTTATAAGTTCTTAGAGGGGCACCAATATCTGAGCAAAGTGAGCAAAATTTTTTTCTGAGTCTTTAGAAAGAGATCTTTTGTATATTGTAAGGCATTTCAGTTCCATGTGTGAGTACTGCAGGATGTAAATTTTTAAAATAATTTGAAGATCTTGGCCATGAGTATATATTTTTAAGAGATCAGTGAATTTTTTGGGTGCCTCAGTCTTTGGGTGTCCAATTTAAGACACTTGGCATTTCTTTGAAAAAAATCTCTAGGACCTCCACCTTCTGAAAATCAGGCCCCTTTTAAGGTGTGTCAAGTTTGAACAGTGTGGGCTCCTCTTTTATTTGTGCTTCTCTGTGCTTTTTAATGGGATAAGTGAATGTCTATGGAGCAATCGTGGATTAAATGTTTTAATGAAAGCCATTTAATACTTTGGGGAAATAAAAAAAACAAAAATAGAATATCCACTGGTTTGCATTTCAGGTATTTATAAAGTCCAGTGTTGGGTGAAACTGTTGATGTGGATAATGCATGGAACATACTTAAAGTAAAGACAACAGAACACTGACAAAAATATGTCAAGTATAAGTGAATTGCAATGCTGTGATAAATACAGTTTCCTGATAGTGTGCTTCCTATATAGAGCTGGCACATTTCAATTGCTAAATATTCAAGCAGGTATGAAACTGTGAAATTGTCATTAAAATACATGTGAAACTGGGAAGCAAAATTATTGTCAGTGTTTGTTAGTATCTAGTCTTATTACTTGTAAAGTAGCATGAATGTGAAACTGAACACTCTCCGTTTTTAAATGGAGACAAATATCTCTCTCCATATAGAATAAGTAGTCCTGATGGTCTTAGCTTTTTTCAGGAGAGCTATAGAGCTTCTTCCTGTTCTGGGAAGTGATAACTTGAATATTTTGTCTGATGTCATCTCGCTCTAATACTGTAGTCTTTAAACTGATGTTGCTGAAGAGGATATGTAGTGTTTTAGGGAGGTGGTGTAACCTGTAGCAGATCATGATTATATTCTGTTGCATAGTGTTTCACTGTTTGAAGTGATTTTTTTTTTGTGATTTACTGTAGATGAACAAGAAAATTTTTTAGAGAATACTAAGCTTTCCAATTTAAGAAACTTCATTAAAATTCTTGCTTTATTGTGATTACTATTACTTGTATAGGACCAGCCTGATCCAAGCCTCTTGAAGCCATTGGGTTTCTTTCCATTGACTTCAGTGAGCTTTGGATCAGCCTATACAAGGAGACAAGGTCTTCTGTTCTCAGAGCTTAAAGACTAAGCAGTGATACCCATTCTGTGATTTGGGGGAAGTGGAGAAGGCAACACTTGGTGGAGCCACACAGTCAGCCTTCAGAGCCTTAGTTTTCTGTAGAATATTTCTTATAAATTGATAATGTATGTGGTACGAGTTTGACTATGGTAATGAGTAGCCTGCTCTATTACTCAGACGTTCTAAAAAATAGATAACTAACCCAGCCATACAACACTAGACCTAATGTCTAACCCTTGCTTTTGAGGAGAGTTCTGTGGATTCTGAAATAAGAAATTTTAGTAGTTTTTGTTGTTAAATTTGTGTTACCTACTGTCCCCCCTAATTCTGATGCAGTGTTTGAAATTTCCTACAAGGAGATGGATGAGGTTTTCTATGCAGGTGGCCCCTTTAACGATGTATGTTTTTTATGTGGCCTTTCTGTGCAGTGATACTTTCTCTGTATCTCTTCATAGTCCAGGCAGCCTCTCATTGTAAATACCCTATTAATTACTGGATATATTTTTCCCCGTCAATCTTCCTGCTGCTATTTCTATATCAGAAAAGCAAACACATTATAATATTGAAAATCTGCATAGGTTTAGTAAAATAGGACAGCTATTTCTCTTTCAAAGATAGGTCAAAAGAGCTTTTCACTTAAGCTTTGGATGACTAGTTTTAAAGATCATTCTATTACACTCATAAATCCCTGACATTAGGGAACACCTATTTTGAGAGGAATATAATCTCTTGTGCTCTTCTTGCTGAATCTGCTGGCATCTTCTGGAAAAATAAAAACATTAATACTGGAGAATTAATCTGATAATTGTAGTTTTGGGAAATTCATTTATGGAATATTTGATTTGCGTCTCTGGATAATTTCTTTGACTAACAGACAATTTTAATTTTTTAAGGTATTTACAACCATTTGGAACAACATATTTTGAGCAATGGAAATATTTCTCAACTGTGTTGCTAAAAGCTCTGTTTTTTGGAAAAGCTATTTGATTCATCTTGCCATATCTTGTGCAACTTGGAATTCTCCTTTTATTAAAAATTGCCATTCCCATAGATAAGGCCGCTATCCCAAGACAGCATCTTTTCTTCTTCAGAAAAGTTATACTTTTTTGTTTTGCTGTAGATTGAACTGACTCTTAGAACCTTTTTAGCCCAGACTACACTACTATTTAATAGTAGTGGGAAGAAGTATTTTATATTAAGTATAGCCAAGTATTGGCTATCAAATAATTATCTGTAGCTTTACATCAGGCTTATGTAAATATCTCCCTGATGATATGGCTGTAACTTAAAGGATGTGTGATTTACAGAAGAGCTTGTACTGCTTTTTGCATAAATGATCTTTGTTATATAAAAACGTGCCTTATTAAAGGGCAGATACACTATAAATTCTGTTGTCGTGATTAAAGCAAATTGGAAACTTTAATGCTGCTTTTATTTGCTAGTTCATGTGGAAGGTAACTTTTGCCACTCAACATTTCAAAGTCTTTTACTCATGTGAAATCTCTTCTGTGGGTGTTTTGGTATTTACAAAAAAGAGAGGAAAGGGTTACAGGTAGTGGTTAAAAAAAATTTATTTGCTGCTTTTATAGAGCGCTCTTGTTGCTCTCTCTTTCCTTCCGCTCTCTCTCTCTCTCTCTCCCCTCCCTTTTTCCTTCACTCAGTAAAATGGTTAATTTCAGTTTAGAATATATTTTAGCATTAGGTTTCCACACTTGGGGGGGATAGTCAGGAGATATTGTTTTGGTGAGAGAAGAGGATGAGTTAAAGGAGGATTCATTTGAGAACAGTATCTAAATGAACGTTTAAAAGGAATCACACTTAGGCAGTCAGGTCTAGTGTTCTAAGTATCCCCTGTTTCCCAGTCACAAGTTTTACTCCGCTTCTTAGAGTTGAAAGTATATCAACTACAGATACCGTTTACAGTACATTGAGACTTACTTACTAGGCTTCAAAAAGGTACTGATGAGCGGCTTCACAAACTTTTTCATAGTATAGACCACATCTTAATAGAGATTATCTCAAGGACTACCTTCTCACCTATTCATAATTATGGCAACTGATAACATCTCAGCAACTACAACAGTCCTTTGCATAGAAAAGTAGTTTTAAGAAAGTAGTGTTTTTTTAGCTTTCCTTAATGTGCTGTGACAGCTGGAGAGGTAGAGGAGTCCAGCATGGTATGATGGACTAGCAATTTTTCCATGAACTTCCAGAAGCAGTTGGCTGTGGCATCTTGAGAATTACTGTACTACTGTCTTTATTTTTCCCTTCCTTTTACTATTAAAATATATTTTACACCTTTTGAGTGTCAATGCATTAGATCTCAAACTGTGATCTGTGGAGCTGCTATCAAAATGGTGCTGCCTCCCTTGGGTTCCTAATATCTGTAGCTCTGTCCAATTACTCAGGGTCGCCCAGAGGATTCAGGGGGCAGGGGGTCCTTCCACTCCGGGACCCGCCACCAAAGTGCCCCGAGAACCTGCAGCGGCCCCCCCCACCGCTGAATTACCGCTGAAGACCCGGCACTTCAGCGGTGGGTCCCGCTTTAGTGGTAATTCGGCGGTGGGGGGGTCTTTCTGCCCTGGAGCGGAAGGAACCCCCACCACCGAAGACCTGGAGTGGAAGAAATTCTGGGGGCCCTGGCCCCGTGAGAGTTTTCCGGGGCCCCCAGAGCAAGTGAAGGACCCTGCTCCAGGGGCACTGAAAAACTCTCGTGGGGGCCTGGGGCAAATGGCCTACTTGTCGTCGTCCCCCCCCCCCCCCGCCCCGGGCGGCTCTGCAATTACTGTGCCCACTGTTGTTGCTATCAGTGAAACTGTAGCATTGTTTGTATAACTGTGTGAGATTCCCAAAATAGTAGAGTGTAGAGCCCTAACTAGCAGGACTTAACTAAGGTTTGACATATTAAGACCGAGTCCCTCTCTGTGTAGGTGGTATATCTGAGTTGGGGCACAGTACTTATTGCCAGCTGGTGCAGTGATCCCTGTGGGTTTGCTGCAGTTCATATAGATTAGAGCAGTCTGTAAGTGATTATTTATAATGCCTGGGTTCATCTGGCTGTGATGTTCCAGATCTTGAACCCAGGCCTGGGAGTCCCCCGACACTTGCCACATCCTGGCCTCCTCCCAATGGCTACCGAAGCTGGGTGGGCTGAGAAGCTACTAGGGTTATAGCCCTAACCAAGGCACCACCCACGGGTGCTCTCACTGGAGGATCGCCTGGCTCCACGGGTTTGATCCAACTACATTATTTAAGCCAGGAGGAGGAACAGGAAGTTTGTATGAGCAACAAGGTGGTTTCTTGTTGTGATTGCATTGGACGCTGCTTGTGCCTGCCTCCTGTATCTAGCCCTGTTCGTGGTTCCTGTTCCCTCATGCTTGATCCTTGTCTATCCTCCTGCCCTTACGCCTTGCCTCCAGTCCTCAGTGACCAGTCCTGACTCTGACTCCGGTCTCTGACTTCTCACTCTGACTCTGGTTTGACCCTGGACTCTGGCATTTGGCATCTGACCTCAGCTCTGACCCTTGGCTTTGTTCCTCAACATGTACATGTGCTCCACCCACTAGACCTGACTGCCTACATCCTGGTTCATAATGCTGGGTTCCCAGCTTGTCTAGAATTGGGGGAGCAGAAAAGTGGTTTTCAGCCACCTTTCCCTTTTTCATTCCTCAATTACACTGAGTTTGGACTTGGCACAGCTCAAAATCTCTCTGAGTTCAAAGTTCCTATTTCCTTGCCAGTCATTGCAAGCTTGTGTCTCTCACCAACAGAAGTTGGTCCAATAAAAGATATTGCCACACCTTGTCTCTCATGATGTCAAATGCACTTTAAGGAGAGCCACTCCCTACACTATGTGTTACTCATGTAATCAACTATAGCATAAGAAAGGACACTGAGCACCTGATCTCTGCTCTTAAGAGCTAAGAGGAAAGAAGGAAAGAAAAAAAGAAATGGGGCAAGGAACACCATTGCTCTTCCCCCCCCCCCCACCAAAAAAAAACCAAAAAAACCACCCAAAACCCCCTTATTTTTAAAAGATCCTGGGGGCTGCTAAAGAGTTTTATTCAAATTCTAGTGAATTTTAGATATTTTCTCTTGCTCTCTTTCTAAAGACATAAATTAAGATGTCCTGGAATGTACATCCAAATTTTTGGCAGCACACTGATCTCCAGCTTACCAGGAGCGTTATCTCTGTACATATGGTAAGTAACATCAAACTGATAAGAGCTGCTTGTAGTACTAGGCATAACAGAACAAGTGAAAGAATGTCAGTTGTAGCTTAATGGTCTTGCTTTTGTTAGTATCCTGGCTATCATGTTATTAGGGTGACCAGATGTCCTGATTTTATAGGGACAGTCCTGATTTTTGGGGTCTTTCTTATATAGGCTCCTATTATCCCCCAGCCCCTGTCCCGATTTTTCACATTTGCTGTCTGGTCACCCTACATGTTATAGTGCACAAATATTGAATTTTACGGTGTTTTTAAGAAGCCAGAAAAGACCCTCCCAACAAGTGGAAATTGTTCAAGCTGCTGTGATGGATTATTTAAAAACAAACAAACAAAAAAACCTTTGCAGTAATTTGTTCTCCTAATTTGGGTCACATTTCCAGTTGATGCATATAGGTCTGTGTTCAGTGTTTTAAAAAGATAAAACTATTTGTCAATAATCACTCTGTTTTCTTAAGTGGAAAAATACATTGTGCTGGTGATTTGTTTTTACTTGTATATTGTTGTAGTGAAGATTGCTGTAAAGAACTTAAACACAACAGTTAACATAGTATACAACAGCCACAAATTAAATCCAACACCCAGTTTTATGTGAAACTAGTAAATCAAATGATGACGAGACAGCACTGTGATTTAATTTGTTTTTTATATTTTGTGTTCCATTTGGAGAGTTTTTTAAGTGTACAGGTTCTTAGGGTGTCACACTACTTGCTTTTTTAGCTACTGTATTACTTAAGTTTATACGTAGTAGTGACAGAAAACACTTAAGTATAAGTCAGTGTGCTTTGTGTTGACATCATAAGGATGGTTCTCACCTGTGAACAAAATACAGTAGAGGAGAATATATTTTGAATCTTAAACTAGAATTCTAAATATAGCTATCAAATTTATATTGCCCCTGAAACTTATGAAGGCTCAGTGAGCTACAGTTTTATGTATGAAAACGTAAATAAAACATACCTAAATGGAATCTCTTACAACAATGATCCAGTTCCAAGACCAAAGTTGGAAACCCCTATTCTCCCAAAACTACTTGGCAGAAAACTTTTTTATAGAATTGATAGCAATAATAGTAAGAAAGGGCTGATGATGTCTCAGTTAAAATGTTATTTTGCTACTGTACTTCACCTTTTGATGTATACTTTTCTGTGGATTGAGTCTGATGGAATTTGTCCTTTTCTTTCTTTCCCTTCTGCCAAATAATTCCCCTGCACTCCACTACTGAAGGATTTTGCATTTTAAAATGTCTAGGGTGACCAGACAGCAAGTGTGAAAAATCGGGACAGGGGACGGGGGATAATAGGAGCCTATATAAGAGAGAGACTCCAAAATCGAGACTGTCCCTATAAAATTGGGACATCTGGTCACCCTAAAAATGGCAGAAAAGAAAAGTCTTAGTACTTGTTTAAAGATGGCCAGCTCAGTATGAGGTGTTTTTGTTTATCATGTGTGTCTATACACTGTTAGAACTTAACATTACTTATGAGAGATTTAGTCAACCCAGTTTATAATTTTACATGCTGTAGTACAGGGGTGGGCAAACTTTTTGGCCTGAGGGCCACATCGGGGAATAGAGATTGTATGGCAGGCCATAAATGCTCACAAAATTGGGATTAGAGTGCAGGCTCTGGGGTGGGGCTGGGACTGAGGGGTTGGGTGGCAGGAGGGGGATCAGGGCTGGGGCAGGAGTATGGGAAGGGGTGCAGGTTCTGGCTGGGGGTGTGGCCTCTGTGGTGGGGCTGGGGATGAGAGGTTTGGGGTGCAGGAGGGTGCTCTGGGCTGAGATTGAGGGGTTTGGAGAGCAGGAGGAGGATCAGGGCTGGAACAGAGGGTTTGAGGCATGGGGAGAGGCTCAGGGGTGCAGGCTCTGAGCAGTGCTTACCTTAAGTGGCTCCCAGAAGCAGTGGCATGTCCCTTCTCTGGCTCCTATGGAGAGGCACAGCTAGGCAGCTCTGCAAGCTGCTCCATCTGCAGGCACCGCCTCTGAAGCTCCCATTGGAGCACCAGAGAAGGCCATTGGAGCATATAGGAGCTTCCGGGAGCCATGTAGTGCAGCTCCTGACCCTGTGCCCTGGCTGGAGCAGGGCCGAGCCACTGGTTAAGTGACTAGATTCAGCTGTTATGGAATGCAAAAAGAGTTTAAAACAAAACACTATCCCATTATGGAAACATTAAGGCCTGCTTTGAGCATCTCTAGCACTGAAATGATTGAGATAGAAAGTTGAACTTTGGCATGGAAATATCCTTCACCAAGGAGTGTATTTGAATTTTCCAGTGAAAATTCAGTATTCATTTGACTGAGTAATTTCCCATTCAAAATTGCATTCTACAATGACAGTCCATTTTGTGTGGTGTCATCTTCCTAAATTCTTAGTATGTACAGCTCAGGAAAATCATTGTGTGTGCCTGTCTACCTGACTTAGCTATGCAGTAAAATACACAGGTAATGAATCAGCTTCACAGAAACCCTAATCTCAGTCACTAGACATGTTGTAAATCTGCACAGCTCATAAGGCTCATGGGTACAATATATAGTTAATTCTGGTGGTATCTGGACAAACAGACTACAGAATAATTCTCCTCTCTTGCTTCGTTTAAAAACAAAGGAAATTCCATCCATATGCAATATAGGAAATATACAGTGGCACGTTTGAAAACTTCGTTCTGTTTTTAGACATGTTATGGGTTCTAATGTATTCCCCATATGAAGTATATAGCAAGTCAGTGGAATGGGTAGTATCTCTGAAAGAATGAACTGCATGCGTGAGAGAGTCGTGTTTCATTTTTTTTTTTTTAAGCTGAATATCTTATATATCTCTCAAAAATGTCAAAGCTAATGCCAGACTTCTCAAAAAATGCCTTTGGAAGGACAGTAACTACTTGCACTTTCCCACTTAGGCGACAGTTCTGTAAGAGACCCATGTGGGTGAAGTGCCCACACAGTTCTTACTGCAGAACTGAGACCTTGGGGGGGGGGGGGGAACACTCTCTCTCTCTGATTTTTTGGTGTGCGGAGGTTAGGGTGAGGAAGTTGGTGGTGGTTTGGAGGTGGTCTTTATTCCTTCATGTATTTAGATTTTAGAAAACTTAGGTCAAACAATATTTTATGGGATCATAATACTTTTGTAGGCTAGAAAAAGCGAAAAGTTGATCGGCTTTGAAACTTAAAATGTTTTGCTTGTACCTAAATTAGGACATATGGGTTGAGAAACTAGCCTCTGCTGAGATTGTCTGTACACCTTCTTAAAAATATATCTATAGCTAATAAAAAAAAAATTGATTTAGTCAGTTTACAGTTCTTGAGACAGACTCTTCTTTTGTATTGGCCTCATTAGCAGCTCTGGAAACGAACATTTGATTAATATCCAGTTGAGTGTCTGTAATTTCTAGTTTGCTTTCAAGTACCGCTACAGGAAATGTTTCCCTACAAAGGGAAATATGTTACAATTTGTCTTGCATTCAAGCTTTGTAGTACTTTTGATTGAACTAGTAAGACTTTTTGTCTTGCCCTTTTTTTTTTTTTAAACAAAAAAGAAAAATTCTAATAGATTATGTTGTCTCCTTGGTATGCACAGTGTTACATTTGTGATCTAGAAGCTTGTTTGGCTAGTGTTTCTCTGTCTTTTTTTTTTTTTTTCTTCTTCATTTGTTTTCCTTATAAATTGCTAATCCTGCAGCTCTGGCACTCTGTTTCTATGTAGTTCTCTAGAGGAGTACTGGATTTAAGATATTAATATCTAGATCCACAAACATATATAGATGCCTAACTCCCATTGAAATCTAAAATCCTCTTTCCACAAACCAGATAAAGCAAGGGCATTGGAAGTGCAAACTTCTCTGGCATGAGGCATATTGCTCATTGAGCATGAACTAAACAGGTCATTTTAAAAGGGGAAATTGCAGTTCACTCTTCATTTCTTTTCAAACCTGCTAACAGAGGATTTAAATTATGGTGGTATTTGAGGTAAACTGAAAAAAGATTGAGGCTTTCACAACACACAAACTTGTACTGTTTTAACTACCAGTATGGTTAAACCAATGTAGTTAAACAAGTGTAAATACCCATGGGGACACACTTGTATCAATTTAAAAATGTATTACAGGTTAGCTAAATTTGTTAAGGAATCTGCTTATACTAAATTGACATAATCCAGTCTTAAATTGATACAAGCGTCCCTACAAGAGTTGGTGGTTTTTTTAACCAGTTAACAACTGTTTAAAATTGATTTTAGTTAAACTATTGTAACTCTGTGTGTAGACCAGGCCCGCACAACATGCGGCCCGTGTGGGCTCACTGTGTGGCCTATGGGCAAGCGGCACGGTGGAACTGCTGGGTTCGCCCCCTGCCTGAGTGGGGGGGCACACCTCACAGCCACACACACGCACTACACTCCAAGCGCCCTAACGGCCAGAACCGCACGTGTCTCCATCGCCCGCTCCCCCCCCCCACCAGGCGTACAGCAGGTGCTTCACTTCCAGGGCCCGCTGAGGCGGGAAGCGCTGGGCACGAGGCAGAACCAGTAAGTGCCGAGCGAAGGGAGGGGTGCCTGGCCTGGGCTCGAGCTGTAGCTGGGGGGAGGTGGGGGGAAAACTGGGCAGAACCCCCGCCCCGACCCCCTCCTCAGTTGGTGTTTGTTTTTTTTCGTTTTTGTTTTTTTTTGAGTAATATGGCCCTTGCTGCTTTACGAGTTGTGCAGGCTTGGTGTAGACATGCCTCACACCACCAATTTATTTAATCTAGGCTGCTGGAGAGCCATCTCTTACAATAAGATGAACCAGAGACCAGAAACTGAAAAACTTCAGATCATATTGCCAGTTCTTATTTCTGAATGTGCACCATAACAACGTCTTTTCCCCCCAAAGTTGATAGCGCAATCATGTAATAAGTAGATCTTGGATACCATAGCATAGTGCCTGGTGTACATTCATGCCATAGATCAATCCCAAAATAACTATGAGATGGCAAGAAAAATGCTTCAGGAGACAACGGTGTAACATTTTGTGTGGAAAGTACTAGTATAAATTCAAGCTTTCAGTTTTGGTTCCACCAAATAGACTTAAAGCAAAGGTAAAGGAGAAAAAATGGGGAACCTTACTTGAACGTACTTGAGGAGATGGGAAGACACATGAATCTGTAATGACTAGATTTTAGAAAATGTGCTTGACTTTACAAATCTCTTTCCAACTAGGCTTCACTGTGGTTCTGGTTCAGACAAATAGGATTTGTTATTGTTAGAAAGAAATGATTAGACATCCCACTTCACAATCAGAATACTTTTTCTGCTGAATATCATGCAGTTGGTTGAAAACTGAAGTTAATAAACATTTAAAAATCAATACAATGGAATAGAAGCCATCTAAATGGAACACATGCTGGGGCGGAATGGTTGTCCAAATTTAGATGTAGGGTAGAATTTCAAAAATGCTGAAAGTTAATGGGACTTAAACTTCTAAGTCACTGAGGTGCATTTGAAGATTTATATCTGCAGTCCACTGGCTTAACACAGAAGGGATAGGGAAGGTGTAATGGAGATGAGAAATGAGAGAGGAGGGAGATGTTTTGGATTTTAGCAAATTTAGCTTAAACAATATTTCATGGGATGAGACTCAAATGAGGGAGAGGAGAGCAGTTTGGGAGTACCAGTCCTTATAGAGGATCAGTGGCAAAACCTTGGTGGTCTTAAAATAGCTTGGTTCATGCTTTTCTGCCACTTCCTCTGTCATTACCTGTCCCTCCCAGCATCTCCCTACCCCCCAATTTTCAACCCACCAAAGACATTTACAGAAACATTTAAACTGTTCATCTGAAATCTTCAATGCCCAAAGTAAAGATGAGTCTAACTCTTAATTTTCACTTTCCACTGTCTCCTAATGTTAGATGCTTTAATTTTTTCATTGCTTTGTATTCTGCTTTGCTGTTACTTTTCAGTTAATACACAGTAAAATTTTCAAAAGCCCCTAAATAACTGGTAAGCCTACGTCCCATTGATTACCCTCAGTTTCTGTGTGCACCTTATTTTCCACCTCACAGAAATGTTGTAAGGCTTCATTAATGTTAAGTGCTCTGAGGTTCTCAGATGAAAGTAGGGTGACCAGATGTCCCAGTTTTATAGGGACAGTCCCGATTTTGGGGTCTTTTTCTTATATAGGCTCCTATTACCGCCCCACCCCCCACCCCGTCCCGATTTTTCACATTTGCTGTCTGGTCACCCTAGATGAAAGATGCCAAATACTAAAGTCTTGCATTTCTTCAACTAAGCTGGCTAGAAGAATTATATTTTCCTTATTTCTCCCAGAGTGGAAGCTGTTCTCTAACACGTATTACATTTTAGAGATGTCTTGTAATAGCACATCTAACATTCATACATATTTGCCTTGTAAATAGTAGACATATTAAGCTACTTAGTTTTTCTTCCTTTTCTTTTTTTTTGTTTACACTGAAGTTTCTAATGCTGTGCTGAATGGTTAAATGTCAAAGCACAGAGAGAGTTTCCATATTCTGAGAAGGAGTTTTAAAGAAACATTTGCTTATTTTTTTATTTATTATTAGAAATATTTTCTCGATAGCTAATGTATACAACATAAAGGTAAAACTGAGAATGTTTATATACAATATATGTACTTTAGAATTCTCGGCGGGGGGGGAAAGGAGGCGGAGTATACTGCTGGCCACTTTCTCTGCTTGCTAGGTAGACTCCCTTAAGATACGTATTTAACTCTCTGCAGATTTATTGGAAGGAATACATTCTTGTATGAGAGAGCCATATGCACATGAGGTAATATAATCCATGTGTTTCTATAATTTCAGTAAACAGTTTTTATTCTTTAACTCTTATTTCATGTTAATATTATTGACACATACAAGATTTGCGTCAATAAGTGAATAGTGATTGTTTTCTTTTTAACCAGTCCATTGCTATTAGCTATTCAGCTTAGTTTCCACTAAAGAATTTTAAATTGTTTAACACAAATGTTTGCTATGTCCTTATGTCCTGGAAGGGTATAGCTGCTTCAAAAGTTGCTTCTATGGAATCAGGATTTTTCATGAGTAATCCTGACACTGGGCTTCAAGATTACAAAAGATGAATGATTATGTCCCTGACCATGTTTGAATTATGAATAAGGTAACCTGTAATTCAAATAAAGGTAAACCCAAAGTATTTTTAAATTTATTAGGAAGCATGAAAATTTTTCAGTGAAACTGAAATCAATGTCCAGAGAATCCTTTCTAATATAAATTTAGATTAATATCTCTTGACCCCCTTCTCTTCCTCCTGTCTGTGTAACAATCCACTTCTTGCAATGCAAATTAGGCAGACCTATTCAAATATTTTTATAAACATTTTTATATCAGTAGCAGAAGGTACTGATTTATGTTAACTCTTTGGAGTTCTGAACATTCCTGAATACACCTCTACCTCGATATAATGCGACCCGATATAACATGAATTCAGATATAATGCTGTAAAGCAGTGCTCCGGGGGGGGGAGGGGAGGAGTGGGTCTGCGCACTCCATTGGATCAAAGCAAGTTTGCTATAACACTGTTTTACCTATAACGCGGTAAGACTTTTTGGCTCCCGAGGACAGTGTTATATTGAGGTAAAGGTTTATGTAGAATGTCTTCTGTAGATTGTGCTGTATTGCTAGCCTGCTGATAGTTATGTGAATTATATTCTATGCTTTTTAGTTTGGCTTTTTATGCCTTTGGGCCTCAGTTTACCTATCTATGAAACAGATGTGAAATTTTACCTAATGGGGTATTGGGCTATAGTTAGCACTTGTAAAGTGCTTTCAGATTCTTGCATTGAAGGTGCTATAAAATGCTAAAATTATTTTATTATTACTACTAACAATATTTTCAAGCAGATGAAAGAGGTACTTAAAAAAAAAAAAAGTGTGAAACATTATACATATAGAAGTTGTCACTCTAGAGATGCCAGTTTAAGTGCAGCATGGATTGGAAACCATAGTAGTTACACATGCTACACTCTCATGATGTCTCTTAATTGTGCAATTAATTCATGGCAGCACTGTAGTTTATCTTGCAGTAATACAAGTAAATTTCAGCCAAAGTTGTTCCAGAGCTGAAATTGCACCCAATAAGTTTTTTTTTCTTCATGAAGCGTTTATGTTGAGATGCTGCTTATCAATCCTTTTGTAGAGCTAACTGATTTTGTATCCTATAATCAGAATCCAGACTGGGCTGAAGTGAAGTCCAGCTGCAGTTCATTCTCTTGAGGGCAGCTTCTACCAGCCTTTAGCTAAGTAAACATGATTAATTCTGTGGAAGTAATAATATGAATCTGGCTTGGTCTTGATTGCGACTTCTTGAAGATCTGCTAACATTTACCTTGGCTTCTCATGCCTTGAATAACTATTGATAAAGGAACCTTCTTTACATATGTGTAACTTGCAAATACCTATTCAGTGTTAAATTTCTTCTCCCTCCTCCCCCCCCCCCCGAAAAAAAACCAGCCAAACCAAGCCTAAAAATAATGGTTGATTCCTAATGTTATCTGTACAAAACTGAGTATTTCTAAAAGAGGCTGCTCTATTAATTATATTTTAGTCAATCTCATTATATTTGTATTGCAAATTGTTTTTTAAATGTTTTATATACCATTCCACAAGAACGTACATATACTTTCCAGCTACAACCATGAACAGAATAGGACACACTGTAGTTTTCCCACTTCCATTTAAGAGTATATCTTTCAAGGACCTGATACTTGAAGTCATACTGTCCATTTGTCATAGAGTGTGACTGAGTGCACCTTGTATTGACATCCATTTGTTGTGATAATCTTTACACAAAATATGCCTTTTGGGGTATCATTTGAAAATTAATAACTCACTGGTCAGTAATATCATGGTGGAATGTATGTAGCAACATGATATATAAAATTATGAACATAAACTGAAATCATGACTGAAATGTGGTTGCCATATAAGTCTGGGGAGTGCATGTCAGTTTCTTAAAGATAACGGAGAAGCTGACACATCTAGCCAAGTGTCACCAAAGTTGACAAGGATGGGGGGTGGGAAGAGATCGATCTACATTTTCACAAACAGCAGTATGGAACCTTTTTCACCATGAGAGTCATGACTTTATCCTCATAGCAGAAAAGAACTTTATCTCGGGGTAACCCTCGGGGAAAATGCATTTCAAAGGGTGAATGGTCTACAAAAGTGAGGGGCAAAAACACCCCAAAATCTCTCCCTGTCTATCTTTGTCTCTTTCACCTAAGAAGACAGAGGGTACGTCTTCACTACTGGCCGGATTGGCGGGCAGCGATCGATCCAGCAGGATCGATTTTATTGTGTCTAGATGAGATGTGATAAATCGATCCCCAAGCACTCTCCTGTCGACTCCTGTACTCCAGCTCAGCAAGAGGTGCAGGCAGAGTTGATGGGGGAGTAGGAGCAGTCAACTCACCATAGTGAAGACATCGCGGTAAGTCGATCTAAGTATGTTGACTTCAGCTATGTTATTCTTGTAGCTGAAGTTGCGTAACTTAGGTCCATTTTCTCCCCTCCCCCCCAGTGTAGACCAGACCAAAGTAAGCAGCCATTTGACTTTGGGAGAGATCCTGACCTGAAACTTGGTCAGCCCTGTTGTTGGGACCATGTGATTAGAATTTCATTTTGAACCAAGTCTAGTTTAAGTTTTAGCACTAGAAAGCGTTTTATCTTTAATTTCTTTGTAGTCATTGCTGACTTTAATGCCTTGTGCCTCACTTAAAAGCTGTCTCTTTGTAGTTAAATAAACTTGTTTTATTTTTTAATCAAAATTAAACCATTGTTGTGGTTAAACTGAATTGTTTGGTAATTCCATTTAAAATAGCAAACTGCTGTGTATTGACCCCTTACAATGGCAATGGACCTCCAATATCTGGATTGTCCAGGAGAGGGCTGGACAGTGCAGAACACAAGGTTTTGGGGGCGCAAATCTGGGACAGTGAGTGTGTTGGGGTCACCCTGCAAATAGTAACCGAGGCTGGTGGAAGCCAGAATATGACCGATGTGTGGCTGGCAGGCTGCAGCCAGACACTGACAACTCTGGAAGTTACCTGCATGCTGTTTGTGAGAGAACCAGGGAGCTATAGTAGAAAAGCATTGTGAGGCACCCAAGGTCGCAAAGCAGGTGGTGACACACCCCTTGACTAATATAGAGGGTACAGGTCTTTTGATGCCCCATGGAGAGAAGCTTGTAGATCTGCTGTACCTCATCCCAGCAGTGCCCTTTGCTAGGATGCTCTGCTGCTAGACAGCAGCCTGTAGTTTCATAGATTTCTTCCCAGACAAAGTCCAGCGGCAGCTCAGGAAGGCACTTCCATCTTGGAGCTAATTAAGTGTATTTGGACCTATTTAGATTCAGCAGTATTTTAAAGTGGGACTGGATTATTTCCACAGAAGAGAGAGTTGGAGGTTGTGCTGACCAGAAATCGGGTCAAGGAGCTTCAGGGGAAACATAAGAGCTACCCCTTTGGCTTGTATATTTTTGGCTTGGTCCTTATGGCCAACAAAGTTGTGTGAAGGGGATGCAGCCAGAGGTTCTTTTCAAGTTTTTCATTCTTGTTAAAGCAGAACTCCTGAAATAAACCCTGGAGAGGATTGTTGAACTGAAACCTAAATCTCCAGTGAACTGGAGCACAGCTCTGGACCTGGATTACTCTGCAAAATAAATTGTCCACTGCTGGCCATAATAAACATGTTCAGTATTTAATTTACACCATTGCTAGTACAGCAGTGAACTAGATTTGTCAATTCAATTATAAGCATGTAATCTGAGTTTGGTCTTCTGTAATGCAGGATCACTCACACTTCTTAAATGGGGAAGATAAAAATAATCTTCCAAGGTATTAGTGGGGATGGGTTGCTCTTTCAAGAGACACTCACTCATTTTCCCCATCCCCTCAAAAGTTCCATGTTGTCATGACACAATTTCTTACTACACTACTTACTTGTACTTGACTCCCTCAGATGTCTTTTAAAGCTACTTTCATGGAGCAGCCAAAAATGACGGTCTCAAGAATAAAGAGTGGTGCTACTTCCAAAACCTTCCTACCTCTTGGTGGTCGAGAGCATTCGCAACCTTAGCTGTTATTGGCTGTCATACTACTGGGCTGGCCACGTGCACATCACAAATTTAATTCATTTTTTTTTTTTTTGGTGCCTGCTACTGTACAGGGTTGCCCAGAGGATTCAGGGGGGCCTGGAGTCTTCGCCGGCAGGTCCCGGAGTGAGTGAAGGACCTGCCGCCAAATTGCTGCCAAAGACCCAGAGCGGAAGGAGCCCTCGCCACTGAAGACCTGGAGTGGAAGAAGCTCCAGGTCATTGGCGGCGTGTCCTTCACTCGCTCACGGTGTGTTCGGCGGCACTGAAGGACCTCCTGAAAACTCTCGTGGGGGCCCCTGCGGAGCCTGGGGCAAATTGCCCCACTTGCTGCCCCCTCTGGGCGGTCCTGCTGCTGTACCTCCTTGTTTCTAGAGTGACTCCTGTGCCCTAAGGGGATGTACTGCCTCTGGCGGACAGAAACTAGTGTTGACACTTTTGCCCTCTTTTGGACTTTGTACAGGGAATTCCCAGAATGCCCGATAACGTGATGTTAAACACTTGGGGGCCAGATTTTCAGTCCTAACTAGGCTCTCTTTTCTGCTGATCACACAAAGCAGTCATACAACTGCCCAAAACGTACAGTTCAGGATTCTTCCTGATGTTTTGGGCCAGCTACTTCAGCTGTCCACTTCCTTCATTACCCCCAGTCTCAAATAGGAGACAGGACAAAGTGCATGGTGTTTTGCTGATCCTGGGCTGGTGTAGCAATGCCTCTAGGACATTGTGGAAGAAATTGATGAATGGGTTAAATTTTTTTAAAAAGATTGAAATTTAAGAAAAACATGGTGTTGATGTTCAGTAGTCTGTCGCACTGTTCACAGTTCAAACTCAGATTAATAACTGCAGTTTGTGAGTCATTGGCGGCTGTATGTATCTGTTACTTTTTAGAACTGAAATATACAAAGTTACTGTGACGTCTGCATACTTTACAGAAAATTTTCCATAGCTGGGGATGAGGTGCAGGAAAGTCACTGCATTCTTTAAAAAAAAAAAAAAAAAAAAAAAACAACACAACAGCTGTAATTCATACTGATTTATTTAAAAACTGTACAGATCAAATGTTTATAATAGCATTGCAGATACTTTAAGGCCCCCGCTTTTTTTTTAATATAGCAACGTAGGCTCCACACAGATCCAATGGGAGGATCTGACCTCAGGTTATTAACTGAAACATTTACTGAAATATTTATTTATGCTGTTTAATTTATGCATTGTATTCAACTTTAACAGCAGAACTAGGCTGATCTGTTTTAGTCACTTGAGTCTCATGCACTGCACAACTTAAAACAAAATTGAGTACTACTCAGATGTATTCGATTTCATTACTGTGTAATCAGGACACTGTAAAATATAGTAATATGAAATGATTTAAATATAAATAAATATACAATATAAATGTTGACTCTTTTTTTTAATAGCAACCATTGTACGTTTTTAGCTTGCATTTGTTTGCATGGTATCCCTTTCATACAAGACCATTTCTATATTATTTAAAAATCCAGCTGTACAGTTCTATAGCAGAGATATAGTTCTCTATAAATTAATATAGTATGGTTAAACATTTTATGAACAGGATATTATTCACTATTAAATAATGTTTTTTGAAATTTAATCTTTCAATGGGACCCTAGTGGTTCCACCCCTATTAAATTATATAACTGGTTTCCGTGAGTGATTTAGGATCACATCTTTTAGGACTCTTTTTTATATTTAAAGAAATGTCCCAGATCATCTGGAGACTGTTATAGGAGCCTTTTAATACTAGAATATTAAGTGATTTGATCAAATGTATTTTCTTTTTGTTCATAATTAGTGACGTAAATACTCTGAGGAGGTAGAAATCCAAAAACATGACATTTTAAGAACATATGTTCCTATGTTAAATAAGGCAGAAAACAAAACTCTTAAACATTCATTTTAAAGCATTTAGAGCTAAACTTTCACAAGGAGGGGGCGGCATTTTGTGGACTCAGTTTTCATCCGCAGGATTTTTGTATGCATTTTGTGACTATATTTGAACTGTGGCCATGCATGTAATTATGTGGTTTCTGGTGGATATCAGGTAATTAGGGCTGTTGCATGATTAAAAAAAATCAATTGTGCAATTAAACAACAATAGAATGCCATTTCAAATATTTTTGGATGTTTACTACATTTTTTTCAAATTATTAATTTAAGTTACAACACAGAATACAAAGTGTACAGTGTTCACTTTATATTTTTTATTACAAATATTTGCACTGTAATAAATTATATTTTTTAATTAATCTCATACAAGTATTGTAGTATAATCTCTTTATCATGAAAGTTGAACTTGCAAATGTAGAATTATTGGGGTGGTGGGGGAACTGCATTCAAAGATAAAACAATGTTAAACTTTAGAGCCTATAAGTCCACTCAGTCCTACTTCTTGGTCAGCCAGTCTCTCAGACAAACAAGGTTGGTTACAATTTGCAGGAGATAATGCTGCCTGTTTCTTCTTTATGACATCACTTGAAAGTGAGAACAATGTTCGCATGGCACTGTTGTAGCTGGCGTTTTCAAGATATTTAGGTGCCACATGCACTAAAGATTCGTATGCCTTTTCATATTTCAACCACCATTCCAGAGGACATGCTTCCATGCTGCTGATGGGTTCTGCTTGATAACAATCCAAAGCAGTGTGGACTGATGCATGTTCATTTTCATCATCAGTCAGATACCACCAGCAGAAGGTTGATTTTTATTTTTTTTGGTGGTTTGGGTTCTGTAGTTTCTGCATCAGAGTGTTACTCTTTTAAGACTTCTAAAAGCATGCTCCACACCTTGTCCCTCTCAGATTTTGGATGGCTCTTCAGATTCTTAACCCTTGGGTTGAGTGCTGTAGCTATTTTAGAAATCTCACATCAGTATCTTCTTTGCATTTTGTCAAATCTGCAAAGGTAAGCAGAGTCCTCACCCCTTCCTGCACCCCAGCCCTGAGACCCCTCCCATGCCCAAATGCCTCCTCTTGCTGCTAGGGGAGGTAGGACGGGGCAGAACGGGCCCCCAGGCCAGCTGCCAGCCATACTGGCTGCTGCAGAAGTCCTGGAGGGCCCGGAAAGTCATGGAATCCATGACTTCCTTTACCTCTGTGACAAACTTGCAGCCTTAATTAGGAGGGGTGAGAGGCAATTCTCCAGGGCAATGCATAGCGGTACAATATAGGTTTATGCAGAGGCATTCACTTTTTTATCAGATTTATAGTTATTGACTTTAATCATGTTGAATGAGGCTAACTCTCCAAAGCACTACCTCACATGGAATTTGGGAATGAGTGGCTTTCATCTAATGGAGCAAAGGCAAAATTTAAAGCTAAATCACTCTCTTTCCTAAGGAATCCACTGGGGCTGCCTGTTATCTTACTACATAATTTATTGAAATGGAAATAATCAATTTACTATATTAGTAGAATGTCTGGTCTGCCTGAAAGGTCTGAACAATAAATATCTTCTGTTTTAAAATGAAAATATAGAGGAAATTGATGATAGTGCATATGTTTTTGTGAAAATCTTCTTTTTTTTTTTTTTTTTTTTTACTCGGGATATAAAGTTAACACTTGACTATTCAGTTCTCACAATAAAGATTTGTCTGTCTATAACAACTTCCTAGGACTGTAGACCATTACTTCTGAGAGTAAGGGGTTTCCATTGTTTGCCACAAAATTTTCATATAGCTTTCTTTTCTTCACCTTTTGAAAAATGCACAGCTGCTTTTGGAGTGTCTTCAGAAGAAGCTGGCAGCCCAACAGTTCTGACATTGCGCCTCCTTATGTTGTTTTTGCTGTGGGTATATTTATAAAATATCAACTGGCCTCTTTCAGAATTATTTGAACTGGTCTGAGATCAAGTTTCATGCTGAACTTGCTATGAAGAATGAAATCTGTTTTAAAGGTAGAAATGGTTTTAGTTTTAGTCATTGTGTAAAATAGGTTAATTGGTTTGTGGATTATTTGCCACAACATGTTTCCCTCCAGAACATACACTGTATATCTGCGACATAATTTTAGATACTACTAGAAATTTAAAAATTAGCAGGTAATGGTCCCTTGTATGTATTAGAAATAGGCTAAACAGTTATTTAATAGGCTGTGACATAGATGACTTTTCAAACAGACAAGATATTTACTGGGCAGAGGGATAGCTCAGTGGTTTGAGCATTGGCCTGCTAAACCGAGGGTTGTGAGTTCAATCCTTGAGGGGGCCACTTAGGGATCTGGGGCAAACATTGGTCCTGCTAGTGAAGGCAGGGAGCTGGACTCAATGACCTTTTGAGGTCCCTTCCAGTTCTAGGAGATTGGTATGTGTCCAATTATTACCTTATCTTTTGCAGTAATATTTACAGGTAAACACAGTTTTGCCTGGTAGAAAGTGTTATACAGAGAAAAATGTAAGTGCAAACTGAGGTTTCAACCCGCAGTCCTTTCTCAATAAGGTGTAAGGCCCTGATCCTACAAAGATTTAAGCATGAGTTTAATTCTGCACTTCATGAGTAATCCTACTGACTTCAGTAGGAAATATAGTGTGTTAAGTTAAGCTTGTGTATAAGTCTTTCTTATTCATAATGAGGTACACAGATCCATGACATTTGGGTCTCTGCTTTATGTAGCCTTGGAGGCAGACCATACCTGTCAATCAGTGGCAGGGGAGGTTTGGTTCCACCTCTCAGAAATTGCTGTTTTTTTGTCTGCCTCTTCAGCTGCAGGCAGGCAGATCATCTCATCCCTGCTGCAGTACAAATTTGAAGACACCAACAAAGGAAAAGGCTTTTTAAATGGCTAGGCTGCCAGGGTCTGTCTGCCTTTGTCTGGAGAGAGGATTCCCTCTCTCCCTATTGTACTGGGACTCTTTGTGCCCCTGCTCATCTGTGCAGCATGGTGCAGAGGGAAAGCTAGAAACTGGGCTCCTGCACATCTCCACTGACTGAATGCCTGGATGGAGACCTGTGCCTGTTTTGTGGAAACCCGGGTGCTCTCAAGTGCACAGGCTGGAACAGGGTTTCCTTCAGATACCCTCCCTTCCTGAAGACACCTATTCACTTCCATGAGGTTTAGGTCAGTCCCTAAGGGAATAAGTGAAACAGAAGGGCTTTGCACAGATGCTGTTCCCTAGGGTGAATACAAAAAATGTTTTTCTTTTTGCACATATAACATCATAAAATATTTTATAATTGTGCATTTTTAAATATTGAATATGACTGAAATTTACATTATAGCTCCCCTGCACCTCCCAATCAATGTAATATTTTTGGATATAGAAGATACTAAAGTCTCTTGAGAGATTAAACTGTTTCAAAGGCACTTCATACAGGCAGGGATGTTATCAGCTTTGACTGAGACTGAGCAAAATGTCACTGCATTGAAATTTTAATATCTGATAGTATTAAGATGCTGTATTTATTTTTAATGTTCACCTTGCAACCACTCTTTTCCTAATGGATATATCCTTGAGAATTGTTCACACGCTAGCCAATGTGCAAAACACTTTTCACCTAGAAAAAGATATGAGTCTTCCCTTATGGCAAGCAGAGTGTTGATTAATACCAGAGGTGAAATGCCACTGAACTGAGGAAGAGCACAGTAGCCATACATGATTCTCACTGATGGGACCAATTCTCGAGATACCTTCTTGGTTTTCGGTCTCCATGTTACCGGCTTGCCAGCTTTCTCTTAAAGCGAGCTCTGTGAAGAATATTCTTGTTGTTCAGACATTGGCTGAGGCCCAAGAGATTTGGGTAAATTTCCTGGCTTGGCCTATGTGACATTGTGCAAGGGAAATTAAAAGTGAGCTGAGTGACTAATTTCCTAAGGCTACTTTGAAACTGGGACGTTTTTGTGCCTCCGATCTCAATCTGTATAGGGGGGAAAGTGTTAATTACCTACTTCACAGAAGTCCTGCTTACCATAGCTTTGCTTGCAACTAGCACTACTAGCAGCACATATCAGAATTTTAAAATATTTATAATTGTCACAATTGCCTTTTCATGTCAGTTCTCATCAAACCATAGTATCTGACAACTGGCTTTCCATTTGCCTATCTCCACTGAATCCCTCTTGAATTATCTGAAGAAGACTGACATACCGCAAAACACAATGTTCTTCTTCCCTTATGTTCATTACAAATCTGGAAGCTGGTTAAATATTTAGAAGCCATGTTAGGGTGGGGAAAAATAATGAAATAATTTTGAATTAGGTGTTGTCAGAAGAAGAGTTTAACTTTGGTTTGGGAACCTGTTTTCCTAAACAGGAAAAGAGCGATTCCAGCACAGTTTAGAAATGTTGATACAATATGAAATGCACTTCCTCATGGGAGAGAAAAATTAGGTGTTGCCTCATTTCAAACAGGATATCTCTTAATAGTTAGGTTTAAATATATAGGATTTTCCATGGTTTTTGAATTTGTATAGCAACAAACACGAGTAAATTTAGACTAAATTGCATTATTAATGCATAACTTGAATAAGACTTGCATTGGGATTTGAGTGTTGTTGTTTTAGGCTTTAGTAATGAACAGAACACATCATTCCATACTAATGGTCTACAAATTGTTATGTGCTTTGTAAATATATTGCTTTTTTGTAAGCACTTTTTTGTTACATTAGTTTTACCTATTTTAAAATGCATTATTTTTGTACCAGTTTAAGACTCCTGGACTATTTTCTCTGGCTGCTTGAAATCTTCCTGCTATTGCTGCTACCATCCCTTAGGTATCCAAGGGTAAATCAAGCCCTTCAATATTACTGTTCTAAAATTATACTTCTCTAAATATCCTATGGTAAACAAAAGTCCCCTTCCCACACAGATTTTAGGGAAGGGTTGGATCTAAACTAACAAACTATTTCAGTGTGCCCCTGAAAGTGAGGAGATATAAGGAAAACAAAATACACCATATGTCTGTATTTCTGGAATTACTGCTGTCTTTAAGGAAAGGGAGTGTGTAGTTAGATGAAAATGCATTGGGGTTTTAATCCTCGGAGTAATAATTGGAAAGAGTCCAGCGGAGGGCAACAAAAATGATTAGGGGGCTGGAACACATGATTTGAGGAAAGGCTGAGGGAACTGGGATTATTTAGTCTGCAGAAGAGAAGAATAAGGGGGGGGATTTGATAGCTGCTTTCAACTAGAGCAGGAGTGGGCAAACTGTATGGACGGCCAGGTAGGGAAGGCTCTGCCTCCCCAAACAGCCTGCTCTTCATCCCCTCCCACTTCCTGCCCCAACTGCCCCCCTCAGAACTCCTGACCCATCCAGTCCCCCCTCTCTTTGTCCCTGACTGCCCCCTCCCGGGACCCCCTGCCCCAACTGCCCCCCTCAGAACTCCTGACCCATCAAACTCCCCTGACTGCCCTGACACCTATTGACACCCCCACTCCCTGACAGGCCCCTCAGGACTCCCAAGGCTATCCGACTACCACCTGCTCCCTGTCCCCTGACTGCCCTCTGGAACCTCCTGCCTCTTATCCAACCCCCTCCCCGCCCCCTTACCATGCCTCTCAGAGCAGCAGGAGCTTGCCGCCACGCTGCCCGGCAGGAGTGGTGGGTCAGAGTGCTGGCAGCACGGCGAGGTGAGGCTGTGGGGAGAGGGGACAGCAGGGAAGGGGCTAGGGTCCTGTGGAAAAATGTAGGACAACGCTTACACTGTCTCTTCCTATCCTCAGTTACTTCTAAATAATTGGCTTCTTATGAAAAACTAGATCACTTAAAGGGCCACTTTCATCTTAATTTTTTTAAAATTAGTAAGTTTTTAAAAATGCAAATTTTTAGTAGGGGACATTTTCAATAATAAGTCTTGAATTGCTTAAAAGAATCTTTTAAACAATTTAAAACAGTTTTTCTGCTTCTGTACTGAGGGTTTATAAGCATCTTAACAATAGTATTTGGGCATGCCCTTCTTTCCCCGGTACACACTATTGCTTGCCTACCAGCAGCTCTGAAGTAGCACCTCCAAACTTCTAAACTCTTCTTGAGGACCTGCCTCAAGTGTGAAGAACTGCTTACCCCCATAAGGATCCTGTTGTTTTTCTACCCTGTGCAGGAGTCTGAGGAGCTAATGGGGGCTCCGCTAGTCTCTTTTTGTGAACTATACAGGAATCTGGAAAGGAAAGAAAGAGACATTTCTCTAACCATTTTTGGCTCCTGTTCACTAGCTACATGCAGAACTTCTGGGAAGGGAGACATCCTCCTACTTGCAAACTCTGAAATACCAGAAGGTGTGTTGCATTGCTGGTAAATATCCTCTGAGGGCGTGGCTACACTTGCAGATGTAGAGCACTTTGAGTTAAACCAGCCTTCGTAGAGCGCAGTAGGGAAAGCACTGTAGTCTGTCCACACTGACAGTTGTCAGCATACTGGTGTGGCCACATTAGCAGCTCTTGCAGTGGCTCAGAGCAATGCATTGTGGTAGCTATCCCAGCATGCAAGTGGCTGCAACGTGCTTTTCAAATGGTAGTAGGTGATGGGGTGGAGTGTGACAGGGAATGTGTTGTGTATATGTGTGTGGGGGGGGAGAGAGTGGGTTTTTGGGGAGCTGAGAGCATGTCGGCATGCTGTCTTGTAAGTTCAGACAGCAGCAGACTTCCCCTTCCCTCCCACTTCTCTCTCTCACACACAGCGCTAAATTTATTAGTCTCTAAGGTGCCACAAGTACTTCTGTTCTTTTTTCTCTTTCACACAGCATTCCTCAGTAATGGCTTGCATGATGGCTGTCAGAAATGGCTGTCAGAAATGGAGCTTTGAAAGGGCATTTGTGCATTCCTACAGGAGTTCAAAACAATGACAAGAGTGGCAACTTGAGTTAAGGGGATTATGGGTTGTTTCCAGAGGCCGATCAGAGCGCAGTAATGCAGCACCTCATTCACACTGATGCCTGTGCATTGTAGCCAAGGCGCAGCAAATGTTATTCCTCTCGCCGAGGTGGTGTACCAGGAGCACTCTAGCTGCGGAGTCAGAGTGCTCTATGTACCTTGCCAGTGTGGACGGGGAGTGAGCTAGTGCGCACAGGGCTCCTTTATTGCTCACTAACTGGCAAGTGTAGCCAAGCCCTAAGCGTCAATGCTTGGGGAAGATCATGGATGTGAAGTCCCCCACCGTGACTGATATCACCATGCTAGAGTCTGAGACAGGAAGTGCAATTGCCTATCAACAAAACTATGTAGAAAATACTGTCAAATGTGCAAAGTTGCAGCAAACTGTAAAGGGAATTTGTTGTTCTAACTACTTTGAATCATAGTAATCTTAGAGATTATTTGTAACTATAGTAGATACATTTCTGTCTGAAAACTTTTATAATTTTTAAGATGAGGCTGCTCTCTTCAAGTAATGCAGGTTTGTGTGCTTTTTGACTTTAGAAGGCAGATCAAGAAGCATTAAACACCAGAGAAATCTTTTTCAATACTGATGATGGGCAGGCCCTCACTCCCACCCCAAAAAACATGTTCCTCTAAATACTGCAAATGTTCTTCTTAAAATGTCAGGCATGTACTTATTTTAGTGTTGTATGCCAAACTATTGTTTTACTATGGGTCATGGGGAGTTCAATATTACTGACAAGTTATTAGTTTGGTTTCTAAAATTAGCACTGTTAGTACTGGCTGTAGTCTCTTATTTCAGAGAGAGAACTGTATTTAACAAAAAAATTTAAATAGCCTTTGCTAGTTGTCTTCCTTTAAAATGAAAAATCTCCACTTTCTCAGAAAACTGTTTTACTAATTGAACAGGTATAAATAGGTTTAGGTTTCTATAGAAAAATATAGTATAATACGTTTTAGTTGACTAAAAGAACCTATTTTTTTTTAAATCAACTAAATTGTCGTATGTTTGTGGGGGAGGATTCCATAGTTCAGCCAAGTAATGAATTCTTCTCTCTAACACTCATTTTAAGATCTTCAGTATAAGAACTAAAAGCAAATGTATATGAATTCTTATATGAGTTTAGAAAACATTATTTCTGATTGGAGAAAGAGGAAGCAGTATATAAACAGAACTGAACATTTCTTATAAGATACTTGACGAAATATGTGATGGAAGGCCAGGAATGTGATATTACTATTCTGATTCTCTGGATTACTCACTAGCTCAAAATCCCCATGAATCAGTGTTGCTGAGATCCAGGAACTTGGTCATATCCCTTTTATTTCTAAAATCATAATTCTTATTGAGACCATTGGTGACTGGGACACATAGATAAATTTACCCACTTAATTGACAAAGGATGTGGTAGAAGGGGGTGGATGCTTGTGACACTAAGCACTCCTGTATTCATACTCCAAGTGCTATTGTAATAATCTTTGCACAAAATATGCCATGTGAGGTATCATTTGAAAACTGATAACCCACTGATCATTTCTATTCTTGTGTAATATATGTATGCGGTGTGTATTAAGAGTTATGGAGATATGCTGAAATTATGACTAATGTGTGTTTTTTAAACCAGATATGTCAGAGGAAGTTGGCAAACAGGTATGTCCAAAACAAAGGAATGTGGGTTTACCTTAGCTTACATATAAGCAGCATTAAGAGAGTAGTGGAGAAGATTGCAGGAAACAGAACACTTACATTTTAGCAAACATCTGCTTGTGGAGTGGGGAGGAGTGGGGGAGAGAGTGCAGAGGGAGCAGACTTCCTTTACCACCAGCGTCCATGTCGCCTTCCTTGCAGCTTGAATAAACTTTACTTTGTGGGGTAACCTTTCAAAGAATCCATTTCAAAGGTTTACTGGACGATAAAGACTGGATCTGATCCTCAGTGGTAAGCAATTGAATCAGCTGATTGTTTAGCATATTCCTGTATTATAAAAGTGTAAAAGAGGTCTTTTCTGAAAGCAAATGACAACTGGTGATTTAATATCATTGTGAATTTTAATGTATTGCCACTATATGAGGAAATATGGATACTTACTGATATTACGCTTTAAAGTATGTGGCTACACAAGGAAAAATTGGTTCCCTCACAGATAGGAGAGAGAGCATCTATTTACATGTCTCTCTCATATATTTAAGCATGGTGGAATGGAAGTCCCTGTATGTTTCACATCCTCCTGTATATAAATGGAAGGGAAGAATAGGTGTGAGGTCATCCTGCCTCTTGAAACAGTCACTGAACTTTGGAAGTTACAAGCATCTTTGGCATCCATCACTGGACCGACAATAGGGAACTGCGATCTTGAAAGCTGAAAAGATGGGCCCTTCAACCAAGGGGGACCGGAAGTATTTGGAAACATGAATATATATGCTTTAGGCAAAGATCTTTCATCTTAGAAAACTAGTGAAGCCAACATCTTGTACTTCTATGGAAGATTCTGACTGAGGGAAAGTCAGCTATGGCTAGGAAGAAGAAATTTTGGTGAACCATCTTGAACAAAGCCTGTACCTTGTTAGATTAAGTTTTAGACTTTAGATGTGTGTTTCACTTTTAATTGATTTAACCCTTTCTAACTTTATTCCTTTTACTTGACATCACTGATCCTATGTCGTGTAGTTAATAAATTTTGTTTTATTTTTTACTCTAAACCAACTCAGTGCTGTGTTTGCATATTTACCCCAGCTAAAATAAGCTGTGATGTACGTTTTTCTCTTTAAAGGAGGAAACCAACATTATTATTTCTCTGTACAGACAGAGGGCTGGACATTGCAGAGCACACAGTTTGGGGGAAATTTGGGACTGGGTATGCATTGGGGTCACTTTGCTGGTTGTAACCAAAGCTGGGGGAAACCAGAGTGGGGCTGTAGACAGGCCACTGGGGTCAGAGATGCTGAACCAGGGCTGGTTGGACAACACACAGTCACTCATGGTATGATCTTCATGCCTGCTACTGGCTGTGTGAATCCTATGCTGGCAGCTACAGTAGCAAAGCATTGAGAGGCACTTCTAGTTACAGGGTAAGAGGTAACAAATGGTCTGGGTTGCACCCTGAACCGCATGACAGTGATACTGCTTTTTTCGAGTGGCTTGTTAAAAATCTGCTCTGTTAACTTCAGGAATACCATTTGAAAAACACCCTGTGCTATTGTTACAAAAGTAATTGAGCAGTATGGATTGTTGTGAAAGTAGTTCTTCTCCTACTGAATGCTGGTTTCCATACTGACAGATGATTTCACCCCCCCCACCCGCTTTTTAAAAAAAAAACAACTTTCCAGTTAAACCTTGGTGTATTTGAGTGTTTGTGGGTTTTTTGTTTGTTGGGTTTTTTGTACAGATCTTAAGTAAACTTCCCCTCATTGCAAAATACCTTGCTGACCTCATGAGCCAAACTTCAGCACTAAAGAACATTCAGTTCATGATGTCATTTTGAAGCAAAGCTCTCTAGGGATTCTGATAAAGCTACAATGTCTCTTGGCCACTGGTTCTTGTATATTAGAAAAGCTGCTTTTTATATACAGGAAATACAGTTCCACACACTTTCCGCTGCCTGCCTTTGACTTCTAGTAACATTCCTTGTCCAGGGAACACAATCATGTAACTTCCATTTATTTGATATTTTTATGCTTTCAACACTTTAAAAATTTGTGCAAAGTAAAACTGTTGGACTTTTCTAACTATTTGCATGGACAGTATTGCTTAATATCAAAATGTGCCATATTTCAAAGTGTGTTGCGCTCATGTAACAAAAAGCAAATGTACATCATGTGATAAGGGGGCAGGAAGTGCATTTTTATAAAAGTAGTAGCTGTGTGTTATATTCCTGCCGAACTCATATCTCCTGTGCAATGTGGGGGCTTTGTTGGAATTTGAGGGAAAGTAATTGACCAGAGGAGATGAATCACCTCTTTTAGCACCTGAGCTCTTGAAAATTCACAATGTTTTTCTGAAGAAAAAAAAAGATTGGCGGTGTTTAATGCTACTCAGAGTTTCATTACTTGGCAGGGAAAATGAGGGAATTGTCTGTATTTCTTAAAAATATCATGTGATCCTGAGTTTACCTTTGAAATATTATCCTACTTGATTACATAGAGTTAAATCAAAGGAGGCTGTAAGGGAGAAGCTAACAGCAAATGACTCAATGGCATTCTCTGTGAGTGTGCCTTATCTCTACCAAGAGTCCTTGGAGTGGGAGGAGGAGGGGAGACAATGCAGAAGCTATTAATTGGGGAATATCCCTGGCCTGTTTCCAAATAGGTTGGTGCAGTTTATTTTTCCAGACTGAACCTACAACTTTATACAATTCTTCGCCTGGCAATGCTTTAGTTCTATCAGTTTGTTGATGTTTAGCCTCAGTGACCAGTTGAAACCTTCAAGATTGCAGCAAGGTGTGCATCAGTTAGTTGTGTTCAGTATTTTGACTTGTTTGTATTTATTGTGGAAAAAAGTGATGCTACATCTATGGTTGACTCTGCCCGGCAACTGATGATGCTGCCTCTGTGGCTGACTCTGCCCCAGCCAATGGGAGCTGCGGGGGGCCGGCGGTGTGTCGGCATGTGTCTCTCCTCAGTGGGGAGGTTCTTGGGCCTCAGATGGCCCGCGGGACAGGACTTTGAGACCCCTGCTTAGACACTGGTAATATGCTACAGCATTGCAAGTCTACTTTTTCCCCATCCCCAGAGATAAAGATAACTGAGCGGAATGACATTTACCAAAGTTTGCACGGAAGGATTAAATAAGAGGAAATTCGCATATAGACCTTTATTGCTTTTAGCTTTTTACAATGCATACTATTTACTGTTTGAGTGAATACGTAATACTTTGTTTTGAAGAAGCTGTTTTTGAGCCACTAGATCCGCTTGCTGATAAAACATCCCCCAAAGGAAAACAGCTTTCAGGTGCCAAACACAGCTGGGCCTGTCATTGCTCACATTGTTGGGGGGAAAAAGAAGGCTGCCATCCAGGGATGCAGTCCAAGAGTGGGTGAACTGTCTTGTTCCACCCTTGAGAGAGATGCAGGAAGTGAAGTCTGTCACACTGAGGAGTGCACTTGGGAGGGATTGAAAAGGTTCAAAAGTGCAGCTTTCCTGTAACCATGATATATGGCTTCTATTCCCATTAGAGTGTCTGGACAGGATAGGGAGGACCAGTATTTAGGTTAGATGCCTCTGCAGGGATGGACAGGAATCCATGGAGTTAGGGCCAAATTGCTCACAGATCCTTGCGGTCCATGTGGCTGACAACTAAGTCCCTGTGTCTTGGCTGTTAGAGCCTCCCCACTAAGGGTCTGTTGCAGGAATTCCAGTGTGTTTTATGAGCCACATAGAGTAGTTTGTGTCAGTTAAATGTATCTGTAGTGCTACTACGGACAACTGCACTCTTTAAAAAAAAAATAAAATGTATCTGGAGTGCATCTCTTTCGACCTGTGCAGCTGTTGTATATCACTGACGTTTTTTGTTTTTGTCCTCTCTGCGGTGACCTTTTTCCACTATCTGCATTCTGTGCCTTGAATTTGTTCCTACTCATTTGGGTCCCCTATGCTACTAGACTTACTCAACTACAGATTTCCCCCTTGCTCCCGCCGCGCCCCCCCNCCCTCCCGTAATTGATCCTCTCCTCTCAGGATGAAGACTCTTTCTCTCCCCCCCCCTCATTTTTTGTCTCCCTCCCACCTGCCCCCAACCAAAATACATCAGACAAGATTTTTTTTGTCTGTTCTTCAAGGGCTATTCTGGCCTGCAGACTCCCATATCCCCTCACTCGTCAGTGATCACAGTACAGGCTTCATACACTAGCCTTTCTTTCCTTATCTTTTAAAAGTATTTGGCTGAGGTTCATCTGTAGCCTGTTTTACAGGGCTCACACTCCTACTTTTAAACCCCTTGTTCATTTGACTATCCTTGTCTGGTCAGTAAAAGCTGCCAGGATTTCTGTGGGAACTTCATCCTGAGGCTGAGAAGAAGAATGGACTTTTTCCCCCCATATTTTTATTTTCATGGATGATGGCAGTGTATAAATTTGCCTTTAATACTCCAAAGGTCAATACCCATCACTGCACCTCACTAAGCTTTTGTGTCCCTGTTGATGCCTGGATTTATCATCTTAAAAATAACTTAAATTTCATGGTGTCTTTTAATACTGTTCCAGCCCAAAACTCTGTAAATAGTATTAAAATATAATGTAATGTATTCTTTCAGGGTAACATGCTTATAAATACACTATGCAAATGGCAATTTTTCAGGAAAATGACTTTGTATAATTGACACAAGTGGCACTATATGTGTCATCTCTGTATTATACAAATGTAACACAGTGTAACTTAAACCCCCCTATTAGTTTTAGTGGGGGAAAAGCTTCATTTTGGGAGGGATAGCTCAGTGGTTTGAGCATTGGTCTGCTAAACCCAGGGTTGTGAGTTCAATCCTTGAGGGAGCCATTTAGGGATCTGGGGCAAAATCAGTACTTGATCCTGTTAGTGAAGGCAGGAGGCTGGACGCAATGACCTTTCAGGCTCCCTTCCAGTTCTATGAGATAGGTCTGTCTCTCTCTCTATTCTTTGTAAGACTTAAGGATCGAACAAAGAATCAGGCATTTACGCTAAATGAACCACATGCTTAACCTTTCTGATTAAAAAGATTTTGGCCTTGCATGCTCAAACTGAGCCAAGCAAGTATGTCACAACGTTTTGGTCATATTCTTTTCATGAGAGCATTTAGAATAAGAACAGAGTTTACAAGGTGAAGAGTGTTGAACTGAGGCACTGGTCCTGAGAAACCCAAGACTTTGTACACCTGCTTTTAGAAAGTTAAAAAATGACATGCTCAGTGCCACATTCTGCTCTTGGTTACCTCCATGCATCCCCAATTAAATTATTACAGAAGGATGTAAGAGGGGGATTTGTCCCTTACATTTTTTGTTGTTGGTTGTTTTTTTTTTTTTTTTTATGGTGGAAATGGAAGACAGAAATGGCTCTTTTCCTATAAAATGACCAGATCTTTGCCCATTGGAATATGAGCATCTAAAATGGCAGCTGATGAACCTTTACTAAGAATTGCATAAGGATATGCTGTCTTGAATCAGCATGGCCCCACCAGGTCTAAATTTTTAGTCATTCAGGCTGGCATGTTTTCATTGTTGTCCGCTAATAGCACTATTTTCCTTTGTGCTGATGTGCTGTTTCCCTATGATTTGAGATGAGAGGTTATAGAAAGATACAGGCAAGCCAGTGTTTGACAGGTAATGGGTGTTCACTTTTCTCTTTGAATTGATGAAAAGAAATGTTGAGTAATTTTCCTGCACGTCATGTTAAGACTTCAACATTGCTAGTACCAGAGTGTTATCTGTGCTAGTTCCTTCTCTGTTTCAAGTGTTAACGTGAGCATAGAAATAAATCACTATCTAAGCAGGAGCACTCCCTAATTTATATAGCATAGAACTGGGAGTTAGGAGTGCTGCACTTTACTCATAAATTTGTCTCACTGTGATTTGGTCAAGTCATTTTAATTAGTTTGTTTTAGTTCCCCTCTTTGCAAAATGAGTATTTGATAGTACTTAGGTCTTGTGACGTTACATTAATTAACACAAAACACTGTTCACTTATACAGAGTACAGTTTTAGATGACATATTGGTACAAATGCCTGTATCTTGTCTACACTAGTGAGCCCACTGCTGCTACCACTTCTGGAGGTGATTGTGGGGCAACAGAGGATAATTTTTTTTCTGAAAACTGCTGCAATAGACAGCCTTACTGACTTGCCAATATTATTCTTATTTCTTCTGTTTCATTTGTTTTATACTGCAGTAGCACCAAGAGACCTGATCAGGGATTTGGGCCCCATTGTGCTAGACTGTGTGTGTGTGTGTGCACGCGCATCTACCTACATACACTCCTTACCCTGGAAAGCTTGTGCTCTAAGTGCAACAGAAAACCGTGGCTAGAACAGAGAGAAGTCATAGAAATCGTGGAAGCAGGGTTTTGCATGGACATGAGGGTATAATGGTGTTTTGTCAAGAGGAGAAAAGGAAAGGTTGTAGTAGCTAGCATGTGCTGATGAGTAAGAGAGATTTTGTAGGAAGAGGCAGCGATATTTAAACATAGTCTGGATGTATGGGTCTCAAGAGAGAGCTGAATCAAAGATGATGCCAAGATTATGTGCCTTAAGTGACGAGGAGGATGGTGAGGTTGCTTGCAGTGAATAAGAAAGAGTTATGTGTGGAGGGTCAAGATAAAGAGCTCAGTTCTGGCCAAGTGTAGCTTAAGTTAACAGTTGGACATAAACAAGATGATGTCAGAAAGAAAGTTCAGATTGTAGCTTGCACTCAGAGATGGGTCTGTAGTGGAGAGGTAGCTCTATAAGTCGTCAGCACAGAGATGATAGTTGAAGCTATATTTTGAATGGGATCACCTAGAGATAAGGTGTGGAGGGGTTCAAGAGTAGAGCTCTTTTGGATGCCCACTGAAAACTGGTGTAGTGGAGATGAAGTTCCTCTGAATGAAGTACTGAAGGCGCAAATAAAGAAGTGGGAGAACCAAGAGATGACAGTATCTTGAAATCTGAAGGACAAAATTGTTAAAATGGAGTGGTTGATGCTGTCCAACACAACCAAGAGGTAGAAGAGGAGGATGAGCAGGTTGGAGTACAGGCCCTGAGATTTGGCCAGGAAGAGGTATAAAACGGAGAACCATTCCAATGAAATGCAGAAGGTGGCATCCTCACTGGAGAAGGTCTAAAATGGAATTAGAGGAGAAGGACTTGAGACAGCAGTTAAAGACTGTGTTCTATGAGTTGAGAAATGAAGAGCTAAGTGGGGGTGCTAGTTGGAGAAGCAAGAGAGTCAAGGATTTTTATTAATATGGCAGCGTTATACCCCTCTCCAAACAAGTATTCATGAGGGAAAGGTTGAGGATAAAGGTGGGAGGTGAGGGTGGAAGCAAAGGAGATCAGGAAATGGGATGTAATGGGGACCCTGGAGTCATTGGAGGGGCTTGAGGAGGAGAGCAGGTGGAAAAATCTCAGTTTCAGCCATGGAAGAAGGAAATGAGGGGTGAAGACAGAGGCTGGCAGGTTACATCAGATCTTGACAATTTTTCCTTTCAAGAAATCTTGAGCTGAGTGGTAGAAGGGGCAAGAGAGGGGGAGAGGGATTAAGGAGAGAGATGAAGGTGAGAAAAAGGCAACAGGGTTTGTAAGTATGGATCTGAATTAGAGGGCAAAACGTTGATGCTTGGCTTGGGAGATGAAATAACTGTAAGAGGAAAAAATGAATTTGTAGTGCAGTAAATTTACCTGGTCATATATCTTCCACCAGAAGCACTTTGTTTCACAAGGGCAGTGCAGAGGAAGTTGATAGTGGGGGGTGAGCCAAGGCTGCGGTTAGCTGACATCTCAGTTACTGCAAGAGCCTTTTTCTTTGGCCTTGACAAATGCAATCTCACCTCACTCCTAATCCATTCAGAATCTTGCTGCAAAGATCATTTTCTTTGACCATCACTTTGATTGTGTCACTCTTATTTTTGTGTCCCTCCACCACGGTGTTTCCCTTCTCTATCATATCAAACTTAAGCTACTTGTCTTCACTTTCAAAGCCTTTCACAGTCTGTTCCCACCTTATCTACCATCTCTTTCACTATCAAAAAGTCAGCTCCTGCCTTTGATTGGCCCAATGCCATCTTCCATTAAGTTTTGAAACAAAGATCTTCACACTTTCTCCCATGTTGACCCTCAGACTTGGGGTCTGCTCCTTCATTGTCCTACTTAAAACTCCTCCTCAAAACTCACTTTTTCTGTAATCTCTTGAAAAAAAATTAAGAATGGCTAGACTGCCATTCCTCTGATATCTCTGCCTATCATGCTTTTAGGGTGCACTTGACTCATGTTTTCAAGCTTTTCTCTACAAATATGAGGGATAGAAAATAACTTTATTTCCCGAATATTGAAAACCGGGTTCTCGCTGAATCACTTGTCTCGAGGAGCATGGCTTTCTGAAAAAGCATCCAAATATTGCAAGACACTGAATAAATTTAGAGCTGACAGCCCTGAAGATAATACTTTGCATCAACAAAAGCCTGCAAAATATTTGCTACTAACATTGTGTGTGTTAAATGGCACTAGTCTTAGTTTCTCAAGTAAACAACTGCATTTGAAGGCATTCAATTCAAGCTAACAAATATATTTCCAAGTGCTCTGATTACTAAGTAACATTACCCACTGTCTTTATTTGGTATAAATCTAAGGAACTAAATAATTTAGGCAGAGATACAAGGATAGGCTTAACTTTATGCAAGTGAGCAGTCCCATTGAACTCATGTGTATTTGTGTTTTTTGCTGGGTTGAAACTTATATTGTAAATAATACAACTTCAGGGATTTATGTTGCTTGTTTAATGATTTGATCGCTGTCACTGAAATTGTCATTTAAGTGTTTCCTACTAGATTTTGCTTTGTGATTCAGAAGAATAGATGCTGTTTCAAAAGATGAGCTGAAAGACCAAAAAAGAGAGAATTCCAAGAAAAATTCGTAGCAAACAAGAGTATTAAAACAAAATTATTATTCACATAGTGTTGATGTTATAGGTTATTACTGTGTGCCATGAAAGCTTTAATACACCCCCTGGTGGCTGTAGGTAGAATCCAATCATCTGATCGAACCCCTCAATTTTTATGTAATGCACCATGTTACTTCCAATTGTATTAATGTTAGAATTTAAAATACATGTTCATAGTTTCCAAAGGGGAACGAGTATTGAATTTACATGGATTACTTGTGGAAAATTTTAATCGTCTTTAAATGAGACTAGGAAAGGTTTCCCTGTGGTTACAAGTTCATAACTCTAAGGCCTGGTCTACACTGAGGGGGCGGGGGAGAGGGGAGGGAAGGGAATCGACCTAAGATACGTAACTTCAGCTACAAGAATAGCGTAGCTGAAGTCAGTGTATCTTAGGTCAACTTACCTCATGTCCTCACTGTGCAGGGTCGGCTGCCGCTGCTCCTCCATCGACTCAACTTCTGCCTTTCACTGCAGTGGAGTACAGGAGTGGATGGCAGGCCAATCGGGGATCGATTTATTGTGTCTACACTAGACATGATAAATTGATCCCCGATAGATTGATCACTACCCTCCGATCCGGCAGGTAGTGTAAACGTACCCTTAGATTCAGAACCAGAAGTACCATGAATAATTCAGTTTTTCTTTTACACAGCTTTTGCCTTTGCTCTTGGGCTTATATAACAAGTGATTAGCAGACAGTGGCCCCCTCCTCAAGGTGTAGCTTCAAAAAGATGGACTTTTGTATAAGTGGAGATGTGGAACTTGCATTCACCTCTGCCTGGATATTGCCCAGGTAAACAAGACTCTTTGTTCCAAGAGTCCATTCTTGTATGGGGCACATTGTTCAGTATACTCCTTTGAACCTCCAGGTCTCACATCTGTAATACATAAACCATTCATTTAATACAATGGACCCCAAAGATACTTAAACCTAATTCAATAAGATCTCCCAAGGATACTGCAGGAAATTGCCATATTTATCCCAAATAGCACAGCAAACAGATCCATATGAAGTGGATTGGAGAGAAGGAGATGGGCACCAGTGATTCTGTGTCAAGGATTTGTTTTGATATAGTACGTGGGAGTTCCAAAACTCAAAAATGTAACAGGCACAAATGGGTCGTGCAAAGACTGTTTAAAAGAAGCTATATTAGGTAATTATTCACTGTGTTCTGTGGTTGGCAGATAATGTTATTTGGTGGGAGAGAGCATTATTTTTAATGGCATTGTATAAAAACATGCACTGTTAACTATCTACAGCTAACGTCAGAATAAAATAATTCTGCAGTACACATAGATGTATGAGGCAACTATACAGGAACAGTTCTGTATTCAGTAGCCTATACATCCATGCAGCTCTCATAGAGTTTAATAGTTGGATGTGCATTTTGGAGGACAGAAATAGGCCCATTGTGCATGTTGTTGTTGTGGGTTGTTTTTTTTAATGAAACCTCATGTATTAGCTAAGCTGTATTTCCATGCTTGTGGAAAGCAACAAATAAACTGAAAAGTAACATGTGCAGGGGATGCAAACCTTAAGTGGCCATCTGTAGTAAGACACTAATTTCATCAAGCACTCAGCAATGAGGAAAATCTGTATGATCTCCACTAGAGTTAATTAATCTGCAGTTTCTGTTCTGTTAACATAGCATCTGCGTTCTCAAACTCACTGCAATTTTCCACATAGTACGCAACATCTGACATAGTGCATACTAATGTTTCTAGCTTATGCTTTCTGCCTAATGTTTCATTCCTTGAGAATCTATATTTAGTGTTTCAGTATATTCACTGCTGCATAGGACTAAACACAGTTTCCATTCTAATTAAAGGAAATTGCTTTCTGTAGGGATAAGAGTGAACGAAGGGCAGGATTTCCTGTGGAAACTCATATGCATGAAAGTAGACTGTTACTTTGAATGTAGTGGCAAGAAACATTATTAAACTAAAAATATGGATAGTTTGTATTACATTTATAAAGGACAGATTTCTTCCCCTCGCACCCCAACATTATGTTTACTGCTTTCTGCATAATTAATATAGATATGAAATAGGTTTGGAAAAAGATGAAATAATGACTGCTTTAGACCATGCTTGTAACTACAGCTTCATAAACCTGACACTTTTTAAAAAGTCCAAACATTTTGTATTGCGAACCAGTCAAGTGGTTGATCGCTGGTTGTACAGTACAGTTCTCAGTTAGCCTCAAGGAACTGTGTTTAAAATCCATATGGCCCTGAAGTTCCTGTGTTTTTCAAATTGGTATTTAAAGCTAATTAGTATTTTGCTTCAATACCTGGGTGGTCTGGTGGAGGAGGGGAGAAGGATAGGAAAGGAAGTGTCAGACTTTGCAAGCACTAAATATATTTACCTTATCAAATATCTTTCAGGATCATATTAATACTACATCCATTTTTTTTAACCATGTGGTGGGACTAGGGCAAGAGGGGGTCGCCAGCCCCATGCACATCAGTGAGAAAAGGTAAATGCAGTCCCAACCTTTTCAGCACTAAGTAAAATCAATAAAAGGGATATGGCCAGGGCAGCTGCAGGTGGTGCGTGAGTGCATTTTTAAAATGAACAGTATTGTATATTGAACAATTACGTTTTCACTCTAAAATATAGTACACTTTGGTGTCTGGTGTATGTAAAGCTTACCTATATTTCAGCAAAATGCTGGAAGTTCAGGTAGCTGAGAGATTGAGATCTCTCAGAACCTATTCTCAAATCCTAGTCTTGAACCCAGGCCAACGAGGAAGCAGCCTTGGCTGTCATGCCGTGCCAACTCATCCAATGACCAAGGAATTCACAGACTTTGGTGGGCCAGCATCCATGGTTCTGTGACCTGCTTCCTGATTGGCCAGATGATCTTGACCCTGATTGGTTGGTGACCATATATAAATTTCTTTCTGACTTTGACTGAGGAATAAGCCATTGCCCTCTAGTTGCTAGTCAGATCCTGTCTGACCCTGCCAACTACCTTGCTGTACATGCCTCTTGAACTGGATCTCCTGGCTATTGAACCTCTTGTGTGAACTTTGACCATTGATCTGAACTGTCTTTTGACCTGCCTGACCTCTGGGTATTATAAGATCTGGAAGAACTAATAATAAGAATAAATAGTCATCTTAGAAGATGGGGCCAAAATACAGCACCTGTTTAACGGGATCCTCTAACTGCCTTTAATTTAAAGGTGGGCAAATGACTGTTTACATTTTAAAAGACTTAAACAAAACAAAACAAAAAAAAGCCGGTAACAATTAGCACAAGTACTGAAAGAAACAGATTTCTTAAAGAGATTCCTATATAGCAATACTACTTATTTAACATAGCTTAAATATTTTGCTTCCTTTCTTAAAAGTTATAAAAACAGACTGGTTTTCAGACAATAAGAAAACCACACAGAAATTTTAATATTGTATCTAGGAGTACGAAAAAAAGGAAGACATTGCAGTAAGAAGGTACAACTCTGTGTAGGAAATGAATTGTAATTGCTGTCGTATAGATTTCCCCCCCAAAAAGTTACGTGTATTCTCTATCGTGGTTTTGATTAGGAAATGTCTCTTAAAACAAATCAGTCAGTCTGTGTTTAAGGTACGGGAGCTCAGGAAAGTTTGCATATACATTTTATCTTTCCTGTAACTAAGCCTTCCTCCTTCCCCATGGGAGTCTGACTGCGTGCATCTTTTTTTGCTATATGGCATAAGGCTTGTGGGAATGACTGGAATGGACACAGGAGTGAGTTATTCCTAGGGAACAAAATGTATTAGTCAGTGCAATGACATCCAGAGAGGAAGTCCCCATGGCTGACAGTTCTGAAAGATGTGAGAAAACCAGTGGGCCAAAGATTTTTTCCCCCTATTTGTAAGGATGAGGCAATGGGAGGGTGTGGTGGGGGAACCATCCTTATAGTGACAGTGAAAGTAACATTCACCTTCTCAAACTATAAGAGGCAGAACTGCCCCTCTTTATCAATGGGACCAGGGATAGGAGAGGTCCCCTGTACTAAGTGCAAAGAAGACTTGGGACATTGCATTTTGTTTTGTGGTGGTGCATAGGGGAGTTGCTGCAGATTTGGGCATGCTGTGTGGCTTATGAAGGGATAAAAACTAAATGGATTCTGCCCTGGATAGGAAGTTAAAGTAGGCAAAGGATATGTTTATATACTTGAATAAGACCCACGCCTGGCCTGAGTTAGCTGACTCAGGCTCAGGTTGCAAGGGCTAAAAATTGTACTGTAGGTGTTCAGGCTCTGAAACCCACCCCCTTGTTCCAACCCAAGCCCAAACGTCTACACTGCAATTTTTAGCCCCCGCAGCCTGAACCTCGCAAGCCTGAATCAGCTGGCGTGGGCGACCCACAGCCCTGCCACGGGTCTCTTTTTGCAGTGTAGATGTACCCAAAGAGCCAGATAATTGGTTCTGAAACCTCTGGCGTCCCTTCTCCTCAACCACCATTTGATACCATCTTGCATGGTAGGCAGGCTTACCTGCCACTTGATTCGGTGTTGTAGGCCGCTGTTCTGGACAGTTTATATGCCCTCCTCAGTCTGGTGTGATCTAGAAGACTACATGTATTTGCTGCTTCACTTTGTACATATCTGCTGTTTGGTGCTAATGCTCAAAGAGGGGTTCTAAGGGAGAAGCAAATATTTCCTCGTTTTATCAGTTTTTGCAGTTTATCTTTTTATTTACACTTGGTGTGACAAAACACACTTCCTGGAGACATGCGAGCACCAACAGTGTAATGCTGCTGAGAGGATGAAAAGTGAGTTTGAAAGGAGCTTGGAATGATCAGTGCAATGACTTTTTTATTTTTTTAGATCAAGTCAGAAAGTAACAATGTAAAAAAACCTGTTCTCTGCCCCAGTGGAATCTGTGTACCATGATCCTAGTAAAATACCTACTGAGCAATATTTTTGCTAGAATGCGTTTACATTTAAGATTAGCTTAGAGGAAACTACAACAATAGGTAGCAAATTCATTATTAGATTAAAATTGTTTTACATTGTGAAGCATCAGAGACATCGAATTAGGAGATTAAAGTGTGGAGCTGTCTTCTCACTTTATACTAAGGCACTGAGAAACTGAAATACTGTAGGCTCTCTGGAACCAAACGAGGGCCCACAGTTATCACATGGTATTGTTTAGCACTGCTTGAAACATCAAATAAAAATGTATTGCTATTTATTTTATGAGAATAACTGGCTTGTCCTGGAGTTCCTTGTGTGGCCTGTATACTTGTGTGTAACTACAGCACCCTTGTGGCTAAGATGGAGTTTACTTATCAAGGCAGCTCTGGCTATGAAAAGGCACGCATAGGAACACAGCAGGGAAAGTGCCTTCCACCCCAGGATACCTGTTCCAAAACCCTGGAATAGTACAACAAATCTAGGAAAGGGAAATATTTATTTACAGAGGGATAGATGGAGAAAAACAACAGGGGGAGAAGATCGGGGGAGTGGTAAAACAGGTTTGATCCAACACAAGGACCCAAGGGCTCTGTAGTACCACAATGTATAATAATAATTGGAGATATACCTATCTCCTAGAACTGGAAGGGACCTTGAAAAGTCATCAAGTCCAGCCCCCTGCCTTCACTAGCAGGACCAAGTATTGATTTTTGCCCCAGATCCCTAAGAGGCCCCCTCAAGGGTTGAACTCGCCAATGCTCAAACCACTGAGCTATCCCTCCTGCCATATAAAAGGATAGACGCCAAGCAATGTGCCAGTGAAATTTCCCTAACTTACCCCTCTGGTAACCACTTCTGCCACCGCACACAGAGTGAAGTCTCCTCGCTTAACTAGCTCCAGCCTTCCTCTTTGTTCTCAATGCAAAGTTACAAGCTTCAGCACTCTGTACCGTGCATTTCTGGGTGACAGTGATACTGGGCCCAGTTCTATTTTTGTCCTTCTCAGGTGATTCCTGCCTGGCATGGTGCTTCTGGCACCGATCCTGGGACATCCCCAGTCGGTCATTCTGTCCCTCCTGGGCTTTGGGCTGGTTCTCGGATGCTTCACTACATGAGGGTTTGGGCCTGCTCGTTTTTTTCTTCTTCTCAAATGAGCAAAATAGAGATGTCACAGAACTGAAAATCAGGAAAAACCATGAGCGATTTGAACAAGCAAATAATGACACTTATCACCGCTCACGATTTCCTGTTTGTTTTTGAGGATTGCTAACTAAACAAGCTTTTATTGTAGCCGTGTTTTATGTTCATCTATAGGTTTATGTAACCTATAAGCATCTGTAAGCTCATGCTCCAACACGTTTGTTAGTCTATAAGGTGCCACAGAACTCTTTACCGATGCTGTAACCTGTTGCAGATAAAAGCATGATCAATTAGTATATACTCTTCACTGCTGGCTGGCCTACTTTATAGCACTGACCACAGTCAGGGAGCAGTTTGCTCACCAGATCATAGATGATGATTGCAAACACAGCTATGAGAACAAAGATGGTACTGATAGTAACATGAGCTGACTGGAACATTATGACAAAAATTAACTCTCTAAAAAAACCAAGAACTTCTCACCTATTTCTTTTTCCATCTTCAAAAACCAACAGTGACTCCACAGTACATCCTCCTCACCAGATAGACAGAAACCAAGAGTCATCCTTCACTTCTTACTTAATCCATACTCAGGAAACCAATAGGAATTCTGTCTGAGTAAATAAACTGGCCCGGCCCACCAGCAGATTTCCCTGATGGGCCGCACGCCAAAGATTGCTAATTCCTGGTGTATCATGTCTGAACCAATAGATGAATATGAATGTACGCATGATGTTAGTAGTTAGTCTGAGACGCTGATCCTTTAAAGAGATCCATGTGACCCTTACTCACATGTAGAATCCCATTGAAGTCAGTGGGAATTTGCATATACAAGTAGAAGTTTGAGGAATTTAAAACTTTGTAATATCAAGTTTTAGGTTCATAATATTCCTGATTTCATTCTAAGGGCCTTGTATTAAATGTCCATGCCAGATCAGATTGTATTTATACTTTGAGAACAAAACAAAATGCAATATTTAGATATTTCAAACAAAGGAAAGGGAATATGTGGATTGAACCACACTGACTTGAAAAGCCTGAGGCTTGCCTCTGAATATTTTACGTGGTCAGTTCGGCTTGAATCTTAGCTGTAATGTTTGAGTAAAAGACCCAAGTGTCTCTCTCTTGCTGTTTTACATTTTCATAATGTTGTCCATCACCAGGGTATCCAAAAGTCTTCCATGAAAAGTGAACACAAAAATAGTAAGACTCTTCCCCTCCCCCCATTGTATCATAGTTCATTTCAATATGTAAAAATTACCTCAGATATTGATCATTAAATTGAACAGAATACTTTTAATATTAATATTTTATTTTCAAAATGATTTTTATGTGGATTAATAAAGCTGGCAGTGATTTATAGGACTTATTCCCCCCAATATAGTTTATTTACAGAATCATCTATATATGGAAATGTGCTCCAGTGAAAAACCTGTGTCAGTAAAATCTGATTTATTATCTATGTTGACTAGAGCAGAAGGTCTAAATATGACACAAGCAATTGCATTTGAAATGCTCAAACACAACACATAATCTTCCTCCCACCTCAGATCCCCAAACCTCTTGACCTTGAATGTCTTATTAATTTTAAGGATTCTTTTTTCTCTTTGCTTTCTTAATGTAATTAATTTTATGGCCTTAAAACATTAAATGTAAAAATCCTTTGTCTGGTTTAACCCCACTGCAAACTGTCTTCTGTCCAAGCTCCACTGCCACGGGTTACTCAATATTAAAACTAGTCAGAACACTTTCAGCTAAATGAAATGTCATCAAACTAGACTCTTTTGTCAAAATGTGTCTGTTTTGATGAAAGCTCTGTTGGGAAAGTTTAGAATGAGAGAGAGAGAGAGTCTCTCTCTCTCTCTCTCTCTCTCTGAAGCCTTGTGGTTAGGGCACTGGCCTGGGTTGGGGAAGGCCAAGTACAAGTCCCTGCTCTGTCTGATTCATGGTGATTAGGGATGAAAAACTGCTCTGATTCATGCAGAGTGAGGACTTGGAATCTGGGTCTCATACATGCCAGCCCAGTGCCTTAACCCCCAGGCTACAGAGATGCAGATCTAGATATTCAGTGGACTGTGTTTGTTTTATGAGAAATTAAAACAAATTTCAAGTGTTGCTGCAAAAGTGAACAGTCATCTTCCAGACAGCTCTACTCAATATCTAGGGTTCCAGAGTGAGGTGAAAGGAGAAGCAAAAAGTGGATGGGTGGGTGAGTGAAATAGAAGTCTGTTTTTCCCCCGCCCCATTTCAGAAATAAAATTATTTGAATGAATCCAGGAGAAATACTTTGGAATTACATATAACTCTTCTTTGGTAAGGTGATATGGATTCACATTTGCATCAGAACTCTTAGACCTAAAGAAAATATGTAGCTATGATTTTTATAAATATTGAAAACTTTATGAAACCTGTGTGCCTTTGTCCTGTAGTTAACCTGTTTTTTCTAAGATTATCTGTTACAAAATCTTGTAAAAGCAGCAAAGAGTCCTGTGGCACTTTATAGACTAACAGACATATTGGAGCATGAGCTTTCGTGGGTGAATACCCACTTCGTCGGATGCACGCTCATGCTCCAAAACGTCTGTTAGTCTATAAGGTGCTACAGGACTCTTTGCTGCCTTTACAGATCCAGACTAACATGGCTACCCTCTGATACTTAAAATCTAGTAAGAAAACCTTTATTTGCCTTAATTTTTTTGGCATGTGTTATAGTCATACAAAGTTATTTATGTGTTCCACAGTTAATAGTAAATCCCAAAACATAAAATTTATCGCCAGACAAACTTGAGCTGTGAGATTCAAGGAAAATTCAGTTTTTTATCTGATTAGAATGTAAGAACTGAAGGTTCAGTCTCTGGATTAATACTGTAAATTCTAAAATAGTCTGATGGGTTGAGTAGTCTGTTTCTGTATCAGCAAAAACCATAATTAAATAGCCAGAAATACAAGCTAATACCATAGTTCTCATGGTCTTTTACAGATACAGCCCTTACAAGTGGCAATTATGTATTTCCAGGGTCAACAGTATCTTGCTAAATGTATGAAAGTTATTTGAGAAATGTTTCATACTAATAAAGTTAGTCCGAAATGCTTTATTTTGATTGCTGAACATTGTGTGGAACATGGTTACTTGATTGTAAAGTTAAAGTCTGAGGGATACAAATGTTCTCTAGTGATTGTAAGTCTAATCATCTTGATGTTTTGGAGCTTTAAGTACATAGTATTTGTGCAATGGGATTTACTGGCAAAGATCTACAGTATTTTAAAGTTCAGAACTTATGAGGAATTCTTGCCATAGCAGTTTTTAATAAGCAATTGTAAACTGCAGTTTTTGGAATTGTTTGCCTATGATACAGTATTTGTGAAACTTCAAACCTTAATTTCTAACCTCTTTATTACACAGCCCTGGGAGGTGGAGAAGAGTGCTTCCTTATGTCACTCTTGTCTCAAGAATTTTGAAAATAGCCTGAAGGAGTCAGGCACTCAATTGGCATTGCTTTTCATTGGGAGTTGGACTTCTAACATACTGTAAGCTACTTTGAAAATCCCAGTCAAGTTTGCTTGAGGCCTTTCTCCAGTTTATTTCATATTGTCTCCCCATACTCCACCACTCATGTTCCTATTACACAAAAATTGCACAGAGCTCGGCTTGTAGAATATTTCACACATAGTGCCTGATCCTGCCAGGAGCCAAGTATCCTAATCTCCCGTTGAATTCACTTTGTACCACATTAATATGTCAGCTTTTATTCTGCAACAACAATTTATCTATAGTGCCGTGTAATAAAGTCAGACATCTGTAGGAGATGAGTCCCTAGTTACTAATCAAAATCAATAGAGTTAAAAGCTAGGTCTAGCCCACGCTGTTTGACTAATACTGCATATGATAAATTTGTCAAAATGTGAACCGGAATTTGTTGTATAACTGTACTATTATGCACAAAAGGCTATGTCTGGAAAGTTCTGAGCCTTCTCAACTTTGGGTTTCCAGGTGCTGAGCACCTTGCTTGATATGGCCCTTTGCACATAAAAGCCTGACTGATGATATGTTATTTCTGGTTCCCTTTTTGACAGTTTATTATATGCAGCCTGAGTCAAACCAAGAGGACTAGTGTTAGCTTTTAAATCTGGTGATTTTGATAGGGGACAAGAATCCCCTCATCCACCAATTTGACTGACTTCATTATACTGCTCTGTGCAAGGCCTGTTTTTGTAGACTAAACCTGACACATCAGTAGTAGAGTGAAGTGATGTAAAGATTGCTGTAAATGTTAGTGTGTTAATTTGGTTGTTAGTGATTAAAGCAGAGATTAATGGCAAGATTATCTGAGCCTCACAATCTTCTGGAGTGACTTTTAGGTATGTCTACACAGCAGCTAGGAGCATGCTTCCCAATGTGAGTAGACAGATACCCACTATCCTAGCCTGTGTCAGTTTACCCATAGTGGGAAGTATGCTCCTGGCTGCTTTGTAGATGTGCCCTCAGGGTTTGCCATCTCAGTATTTGAGGTTACAGCTGAAGATGAGGAGAGTACTTCACCCAAAGGAAAATAGTTTTACACTTTAAAGTATTTTACTACCTTACCAGAGTATTAAATAACATTTCGTTTCTCAAGGAGAGAGAAATTAAAAATAGAGATGACAATATGAAATCTCTAAGCCAGCTCTCAAGTACTGTTGAGGAATGCCAAGGAAATGTATGGCATAATTCATCTAATAAAAGTAATGAAAAGCCCATAGCAGTTAAATATATACATGGAAATTTAAGTTATTTCTGTTCCAAAAAGAATTAGATCAACATACAATTATTAGCTTGCATAGTATTTTTAGAAATATGTATTGATGGGAAGTAAATTAAATACATTTATGGTAAATCTCACTATTATTTTGCAGTTAGTAAAAAATTTCAGCCTTAATGGTACACTATTTTTTCACTCAATTTTATGTGAATACTAAACACTTCTGTAGCTATTTTTATGGATAGTTTCTGTAAAAACAATTCTTAAAACAGTTGGGTTCTCTGTTTATCTGTGAAGTCCCATGTAGGTCACGCTATTTGCAGGGGGAAATTTGGATGATCTCAGATCTTTTATATAATTCTATTTTCTGTGAGTGGTGAAATTCTAATTCTTATTACAAATTATTTGCAAGGAAAGGAACATTTTAAATAAATACTATTTCACTCATGGTAGAATGCTGATTGTCCTCATGCTTTTTATTTATTTATTTTTTGCACATAATATTTGCATTCTTATATTAACATTGTTTATAACATTTGCATTCTTTCCTGGGCTTTCATTTTTGTGAGCAAGGTGTAATGCTGATTGGAGCTTGTGGCAGCATAGCTAAAACACATGGATAACCTTTGGCCTTCAAACTCCAGTGCCTCAGAGAGTTTAGTAGTTTTACTAAGTGTTCTGATTTGTGATGTGACTGTGAAGTATCAAGAACTGCCATCCTGATTTTGTGAGCTCCACCAATTCTATTTGAACATAGTTTAGCAGCCACCTTTTTGGTACAACTCTGAAGTTGAACCATGTGTGGAAATATCAGGTTGCAAGCAGAGCATAGCAAACCTTTCTAATCTCCTCCGAAAAAGAGGCATGTATCACACTTTTCACAGTGTACAGTGAGGAAAACTGGATTTTGTGCAAAACCCATCTAATGAATCAAGATCTACAGTGTGACTGGTTCTTTTACTGCCTTAATTGATGTTCCATAAGGCCGTCACCTGATCTGTAATATCCATCTTCTCCTACAGATCCCTCTTCCAGATCTACTGGACCTCTATCCCGATATAACACGACCTGATATAACATGAATTCAGATATAACGCAGTAAATCAGCGCTCCAGGGGGAGGGGCTCCGCACTCTGGTGAATCAAAACAAGTTCAGTATAATGCTGTTTCACCTATAACGCAGTAAGATTTTTTTGGCCCCCAAGGACAGCGTTATATCGGGGTAGAGGTGTGCTTCTGTGACTCCTACAATATATTACTCAACTAATAATGGGTAGGGGTGAAGAGGCCAGGCATAATTCATGTGTTTATTGCATAATGTATAGTTACAAAAGTTGTATTTATTTAATAATATATCCATATAAAGATGTTTTGATTGTATCTCTCTCCTATATCCTTCATGTGTTTCATATCTTCTTAGTCAATATTTGCAGGATCAAGATATATGTGCTAATTCAGACAGGAGTAATCCCCATGATTTAAAATTAAGCATATGAATAAATGTTTGCAAGACTGTGGTCACAGATTGTGTTTTGGAGCAAGACCGTATCTTCCTTTTATGCATATAACAGTGATTAGCATATTGTGAGTGCTACTGGAGTACAAACAAGAATAGCAACTGTGAGTTATGTGCTAATTTTAATTCGCTCCATAAATGACTTACTACCTGAATCTGAATACTGACAAAAACACTATTCATTTTCACCAAGAAAAGTGTCCTTGGCTTTATATACACACACTTGGTGTATTTAAGGATGTTTCACCACCAATATCTGAAAAGGACTTGTTCTTTTTCCTACAATAGAACATTGTACAGGTCTTAATGGATTATTTTGCCAAGTTTTGGTGAACAATGCTGCCTGTATTTTGCTCTTAATTCTGCATTTCAAATTCAGCATGCTAGTTGGTGTTAATGTAAGTGATTTTGCAAATCACAGGTATTCTTATCTGTAGATTACAAATGAAAATGTGAATTAAATATGTGACATTTTAGATTAAAAGCTTTGGGATTGCAAAAGACCAATTTAGAGAGAGCTAGTGTGATTATTTTTTTTTCATGCCCTTTCAAAGTATGGTATTTTGAGAACAATTTTCTTGTAAGATTGAAAAAGTCAGTAATGAGAATCTGCTCTCAGTTATGCTTGTGCCACTCTGTTGTAGACAGTAAAAAGGAACACTTGCACCTGTGCAGCATCCCTGTGAAGTTAATGTGGCTCTGTGCATAGATGAGTCCCCATGCATAAATCGGATTACATATATGTAACTTAAAGCAGAATTTGGTCTCAAGTCATTGGTAAGAGATTGCTCTGATGTGTACAGTAACTTCTGCTTGGCCCTTCATGATATTTTATTTATTAGACTGGACAAAAAATGCAAACATATTTTAATCTCTTCTCTGAAAGGTACCTTGTTTTGTAAAAGCTTCCAGAGATGAGGACTCCATGACCTCCCTTGGAAATTATTTTGGAGCTTAACTGCCCTTATAGTTAGAAAGTTTTTCCTAATATCTAACCTAAATCTCCCTTGCTGCAGGTTAAGCCCATTGCTTCTTGTCCTACCTTTAGTGGACATGGAGAACAATTGATCACTGTCGTCTTTGTAACAGCCCTTCACATATTGGAAGACTGTTATCAGGTCACCCCTCAGTCTTCATTTTTTGAGACTAAACATGCCCTATATTTCTTCAACCTTTCTTCATAGGTTGGGTTTGCTAAACCGTTCTTAATTTTTGTTGCTCTCCTCTTGGTTCTTTCCAGTTTATCTACATCCTTCCTAAATTGTGGTGCCCTGAATTGGACACGGTACTCCACCTGATGCCACACCAGTGCCAAGTAGAGAGGGACAATTATCTCGCATATTTTACGTACGACACTTCTGTTAAAACACCCCAGAATCATATTAGCCTTTTTTGCAGCTACATGACATTGCCATATTCTAATATTCAGCCTAGAGGGAATTCTTATGGGCATACCATAAACACCAAGGGTATTTTAAAAAGATTTTCAGAGTTCTGTTTTGTCTACCCTCCTATCTATGAAGAAAGAGCAAATATACTTTATTTACACTATTTCTCAATATCACGTCTGATATCCCTTAGCCTTCCAAAACGGAGAAACAAAATAATTGAAAACTATAATAAAGAAATTACAGGATCATCATGGATTCAAATTTGTGCCTAAGAGAGAGAGAATAATTTATTCTTGCTCCTTGCTAAGTATTAGTGTGTGAAGTGTTAATAATACAAAGTAATGGATTAAACTTTTTGCTAACACATTGGTTACTCAGATAAGCCAATATCCTTAAATCTGGCAATATGATTTGGTTAAAATGGAAGTTAATTTGGAAACAAATTAGGATTTCACTAGGGTTGGGATAAAGTGAACATTCATATTTTTGGATTCATATATATGTACCAATTCATAAGTCTGTTAAGTAGAATTGTGGGAAATACATATTGGCAGTTATTGTATTAGAATTACATTTTGGCTAGGTTTCCTTGCAGAGTTGGATTGTGGACAAAGAGGGCAATCACTGAGTTGTTGTGGTGGTTTTTGGTAAGAAATTCTCCAGGGAAGGAGTAGGACTTTTAAAGAGAGAGTGAGCACATGTATATTATGTGGATGCACACACACTGTAAACTATTATTAGCTATGTGCATTTTTAACACCTGTCATTTAAAACTTTTTTATTTATCAGTTTGGTAAAGGGCTACGTATAAAATAGTTTTTGGTATACAGTGGTGCATAACACAGAAAGTACAGAATTTAGAGAAATCACAACAATCTGTCTATATTTGATGGCAAGAAACTCAGTGCCATAACTGAGATAGGTTATATAATTCCATTCAGAATAATTCCACACATCTAAAACAATTTCTGAAACTTTGACAAATATATTGCTTCACATTTGTATGACCTAAAATGCAAAAAAAAAAAATAAATAAAAAAAAAAAATTATTTCTACTAAGGGAAAATCATTGGTAACTTCAGAAAGTTGGTTTTCTGTTTAAGCTTGTATAAGAGGTTTAAAAATAAAAGTTGAGTGTTATCAGAGTTCTAAAAAACATTTGTTCGTAACCGGTAGTTTTTTTGCTCTTTTCATTGGAGAACATTGGATGGCTAGGAGATGAACATGTTTTGAAAAGGTATTAAATGTAAAACATTATTATTTATGTAAAAATTAGTCAAGTTAGTATTAAGAAAGAGAACAAGATTACTACTAACGTGACTGGGAATGGATTGTTTTATTTATTTTTCTTTATGTATGTGTCTTTGTCATTCATGTTATCCTCATTGCAGTGCACCTAACATATGGATTATGGAAGCAGCAGAGAGAGTGACAGTGGATTCTGATAGATGAATATTTACATTTTCAAATTTTTGTTGAAAATCCACATGCAGGGGGATGTTAATAACGAAAAGTTTTTTGTACTGGGTAATTAGCAGTTGTTTTTTTTTTACTTTTTGCCAATACAGTCATCAATGAAAGAGAAAGGGGCATGAGAATGTCTTTTGCTCATTGAAAATGTTAATAAATAGCTGCACTCATACACTACAGATATTTAGTTATTTTCTTTACATTTTTGGGAAGCATGGACTATAAGTATGATCTGAAAGCTTATTAGAAAGTGCTAGCTTTGTAAATCCTATAGCATATCATAGGAGGGAATTTAGTTTCAAATCCTAAGCTTACCAGTAGTTTGAAAGCTGTAAGAACATTAATTAAAAATGATTTTTTCCATGATATGTTATAGCGCTAAATGCATGCTGCTAAGAACCATGGCTTGAGAATGCTGTGTTTATTTACATTTGGTTTTGGTTTAGAATACTCACTGTTTGTGTGGGTTTATGGCCAGCTGGTTGGAAATCAGTATCAACAAATCTACATCCTAATTGGCAGTAAGATGCTTGTGTATAGTTGTTTGATCAGATGACTGCAGGTCAGGACTCAGTTTGTTTTAGTTTCACCCAGGCCACTCGTATCCACACTTCCCTAGTAATGGCACTTCTCTGTGATCCGCTGTACAAATTTGTAAAATGAGGACTATCCAGAGGTGTTGTGAGGTTTAACAAATGTTGCAAAGCCTTTGGAGATCCTGGCATGAAAAGCACTACAGTATATGTTCATATAAGATGGTTACAAGCCTAAAGACATTCTGACATTGGTATAGCCCTCAGAAAATTAATTTTAGTCATTGATTCACTAGTCCATCCCTATCCTGTAAAGCATTGAAGCACATGTTTAACTGTAGGTGTATGCTTCAATATCATTGGCATCGAGAGAGAGATAGCATGTTCTTAAACTATCTCCTGAATTAGTTTTAATAAATAGCATGCCTTTACAATATCGTGAACTAAGTTTTAAAAAACAGGGCAGGTAGGGTGATGGAAACAAAAGAATAATTGGGATTAAAGGTTAAATTTACAAAGAATTGTCTTTGCAAGAACAGAAAGCATTGTACGGAAGTTCTGAATTATAAAGGGGTTTGGTATTTGTTCTAATGGTGCATCATTACTATTTTTTTTTCTGAAACAGTTTTCACCTTTCATACTTATGAATTTTCATGCATAAATGTTTTGTGGCAAATTTATGTATCTCTGTATATGATTTATAGACTTTTTCCGAAGAACTAATTGCCTTTATGATTGATAGATTCCTTTATAGTGGCTGTTTTTGAATTGTCCTTCATTAATTGCAAGTAAGGCTTCAGATTTTCAGTTTTAATAGGCAAGACACTGATAAAAGTGTATGGTTTAAAAAAAGAAGAAAAGAAAATGAAAGAAACAGGTGTTTTTCTAGTGTTTATTAGATAAATATTTTGTATTTAAAGGTCTGTCTGCATGGAGCAGTACGTGAACTACAGGAGTGTGGGGGTTTTTAAGCATGCAAACATGTTATTGTGCATTAGTTAGACCATGTTGATCCAGTTGGTTCCCTAACACACACTTTAGCATAGTTCTGTTTGAAATAGTATGATGCTAAAGTGCACTGGGGAACTTTACAAAGAGTTTACTTATTACGGTATATACACACAGAGCCCTGAAGAAACCTGCTTTTTGGACATCTACATAAAACTTAAAAAATGCTAAAAGTAAACCCCGAAAAATCAACCCTGAAAAACAGAAGCCTCACATGCAAGTACTATATACATACATTTTATATGACAAGCTTTATACCATTGACCTAAATCAGTGAAGCCTTGGCTACCCTTGCAAGTTGCAGCGCTGGTGAGGGGGTTACAGCGCTGCAACTTACCAGGTGTCCACACTTACAGAGCTCAGCCAGTGCTGCAACTCCCTTCCTGCAGCACTGGCTGTACACCTGGTCCGCTACGGGTGTAGTGAATCCAGCGCTGCTGATGCAGAGCTGCTCATCAGGTGTGGACACTCACCAGCGCTGTTATTGGCCTCCAGGGTATTAGGAGGTATCCCACAATTCCTGTATACAACAAACCGGAAGGTACTCCCGGAGCTACTTATCTAAAAAACAAACACAGCTACTCTTTGCTGCAGCCAGCGAGCGAGCCGAGCCAAGGCTTTGGAATGTTCACAGCTGTTTGCTTGAGGAGACAAACAGCACGGCGGGGGGGGAGGGAGCCCCTCGGAGAAGCTGCTTATCTGGTCTGAAGCCTTTTTACATTTAAGAGTGATTGAGAGAGGGGTGGGGGAAATGGCCAGAATTTACAAGGCAGGGAGCTCACAGTGTCTGCTCCAAAAATCCGCTCTCTCTGTCTCCCGCAAGCTACCTGTCACAGTCCACCCCACTCCCTCTTTTGAAAAGCACGTTGCAGCCACTTGAATGCTGGGATAGCTGCCCACAATGCACCACTTCCAAGAGCGCTGCAAATGCTGCAAATGTGGCCACACTGTGTACCACCACAGCTGTAACTACCAGTGCTGCAAAAATGTAAGTGTAGCCATGGCCTGAGTTTCTATTGCTGTTTTTTCTTTGAATAATGTCTTTGGGCAGACTTCGTTCCTTTTACATGACAGTGGAATTCACAAGGGCCTTGTGAATATTCAAATGCAAAGCTAGGATAGAGTTGCAGTTCATAGTAGTGGTAAAGAAAACTCTTAATGCTCTTAGAAAGTGCAGTATTTTACTATTGCTTCCTTTTTAAATGCCTGTATTTTAGCCTTGTTTTCGCCTGTCTATGCTGGAGTCTCCTGACTAATATGAGGGGTAGGTGTGTTGCTATTCCTCTATTATCTTTGCCAGCCTGTTGACTGCTGCAAAGTGTTTTTTCTTCTACTCCTTTCCCAGTCTCCTTTTTTAAGTGGTGGTCCTCTTGTGAGTAGCTCCAGTGTCTGATTCTACTGTTTGTTTCTATTTCCAAGCTGTGGTAAAGTAAAACTGACCTGATTCTTACCAGTTTCACTACTGTCCACAGGGTATGATAGCAGCAGTGGAAAATGGCATGACTGTTCAGTATCTAAGCTGCAGTTTGGGAAAGCTGTGAGCACCAGAGGATCGGATTGCTTTATAGTCTGTTTACATTTGGAAAGTTTTATCTTTGCAAACATAATGGCTAGTAACCTAGTGTTTTTAAATGAAAGCTCAGATTCTGCAGAAGTTAATACACTTGTGTAGAAAAGCTTCCCATAGACCTTTGAGTATATTTTTCTCTCTTTTAACCTTACTGTTTTGTCTCCATTCACTTTGAAATCTGGCTCACAAGCACTTGAACATAGTGCATAGGTTATCATTCTTTTGTTTGTCAACTGTTACTGTAAAGTTGGTACAAAATGCCATGTTAATTACTGCTATTTGTTGTGGACTTTTCTTTACCATGATTTGTATTGATTAATATTTAAAGAGCAACGATGAGAGCACAAGGTCATTTGGGAGGTAAGTCTGAATTTTTTTTAAATCAAATATATCCTGTAATAAAAATTGTAAGGAATTTCAAACAAAGTTTTAAAGATATTAGATGATTAAAAATCTTAATCTTAACCTTATTAGTTTTAGTAAAATCATAACCGTAATGATCACATTTATGGACTCAATAACCAGTTTTTGGTAACTACGATGAAGCAAAATTTGACAGGAGGGTTTTTTAATATATAAATAGTGTAAAATTAGCAAATATAGCCAAAAAAAAAGCTGAAATTTACTATTTCGCCATGTTGAAAATCGGTTGTAAATGGAAACAGTAAGATCTAAAGATGTACCATAGTACTTGGGAGCTCATTCTTAGGAACATAAGGCTTTAACAGGGTTAATTTTATTGTTGTGTAATTCCAGAAGAACTTTGAGTACCAGTGACAGTTAACTGCACCAAAACACGGCTTAGGTAATCCTTTAACTCATATAAGATGTTCAGAAATATTTTAAGAGGCCAACACAAAAACACAAAAAATAATTCTTACCATCTCTTCAACCACATAAAGTCATACTGTCCCTTCTCATCTGTGCTGATTCTCAGGCCTTGTCTACAGGGGACGGTTGATCTAAGTTCCTCAACTTCAGCTATGTACTTAGATCTACCAACCGCGGGGTCCACACTACGCAATGTTGACTAGAGACACACTCCTGTTGACTCCCCTTGTGCTTCTCGTTCAGGTGGCGTACAGGAGTTGATGGGAGAGTGATCGGCGGCCAATTTAGTGAGTCTTCACTAGATCTGCTAAATTGACAGCCGGTGCGTTGATTGCCACACGTGGGACCCCCGATAAGAGTAGACAAGCCCTCAGACTGGCTCTCAGTGAGCTTGAATCAGTGTGTTAAAACTTTATTTTTACCACTTAAAAAAATGAAGCTATTATTTAGCTAAAAATAAACTCCACAAACCAGAATTTGTCTGCTAGAGTTTAACTACTTCCCTTCATTCACCATTGGATTAAACTGAACAAACTATTCCAGGCTGATAATTGGGGACTCCTTTCCTATCTAATTTTTTCAACTTGATTCTTTCTCCAGCATTTTTTAAAATCTTTTTTAAAAAGATGTCTTATATCTACTCTGATTATATGCCTTTGCAGATTATGTTGTTCACTTTCTCTTGGCTGTTATATTAGCTTTTCTAATAAAGAAATGGGACTAGTGGGAAGAAGAGACACTACTTGTATGTTCATGTTGAAAAGCTGTCTGTTGTTAAGACCTTACCAACTCATGTGGTATCAGTGTGTCTGCAAACTTAGTGCTTTCTTTATGATCCTGACCAATACTGTAACCAGCATGACATAAATAGACTTCAAGTGGAAACTCAGCATAAAAAGAGCCAGTTTTGGTAGGACTCAGAATTCCAGGAAAAGGTCAAAATGGTATTTAATTGAAGGGAGCTGTGATGTGCCATGTGCATATCCTGTTATTAATGACGCAAACAAAGATTCCACATGATTTCAGAGTTTGAAAAATAGCAGTTGCATCTGGTGGAAGGTGTCTATTTGTGGTTCTGCTTGGTCAAAAATTGCACAATACTGGGTGGAACTATAAGACAAAAATGAAGATATAATCTAAAAATGCTCCTTTACTGCTTAATTTAAGGTGTTACATTTAAGATTTGTTTGTGGTATTTATATACAGCCTTTAGTAAAGGCAGACCTCCACTTCAGCTGTGTGAGTTAAGGGAGATATTTTGCCTTAATTCATTGAGTCCACCAAAATATTTGGGTCTGCATTTATTAAACTTGACTTATATAGCACCTTAGGTAGACACAGTGCTTTACACACACACTGTCAATAAAGGCAAGTTATGTGTCCTGAGTAGTTTATACAATCTAAGAAGACACAAATCTATGCAAGACAATAATTCAGGCACATGTGTCTGTTGGATGTGGAGATTTACTGATGAGATAACAGATAGGAAGCATTCCTGGAGGAAGAAGGTTTTCATGGAAGGATCTGAAGAAGAGAAAAGGTGCTAGATGGACAAAAAGAAGAATTTTCCATTCATAGGATGCAGCATGATGTCTCATGTGAAGTTAAGAGTGGGAGGAGGATTGAGAGTGTCAGATGTAGAGGGAATGAGATCAGCAGTGTAGTTGAGGCAAGATTAGGTGGGATGAGGCGGTTGTCTGACCACAGACAGTTCAAGAAGCTAGATATATGAGATGGTCTGGATACTGTGAGTAGCGTGATGGGAGAGGAAGAGGACTCTAGTAGGGGCATTTTTGATGGATTAGGAGGGAAAGAAATGATAAGCAGGGAAAGCCAGTGTGGAGAGGATTACAATAGTGAAATGTGAGAGAGATGTATGGAGAATGATTTTAGCAGTGGAGAGTGAGGAAAGGGTGGTGACTTTTTTGGTCATATTAAAGAGGAAGAAATGATAGGCTGTAATAAGAGACAATATGGAGAAAGTTTAGAAATTAGGGAGAGCAGGTGAAAAGCCAAAGGTGACCCCAGTAGTGAGCCTGGAAGACATGAAACAAAGTGTAGTTTTTCCTGGAGATATAGACGGAAGAGGAATAAGGAAGAAAATTTTTTTTAAAGATTTGAGATGGTGGATCAGCATCCAAGATGAGATGTATAAAGTGCATTTGGAGATGTGAGAATGGACTGAGAGGAGAAGGAAGTAGTGAGGTAGAATAGGGAATCATCCATACAAAGGGGATGATGGAAATAGCAGGAGAGGATGGGGTCATCCAGAAAAAGGAGAGTTAGAGGACTAAAACATGAGACATTCCAACAGATGGGAAAGGAAGATGAGGAACCCCTATAGGAGATACTAAAGGAATAGTCAACAAGATAGGGTGAGAAACAGGAGAACACAAAATCAGCGAAGTGGAGAATGCAGAGGTAGGAGGAGGAAAGAGTAGTTGACAGTAATAAAACAGACATACATTCCTCTTTGATTTTAATAAGTGACTTTGGTCAGAGTGGTTTCGGAGTCCAGGTAGCTTGAGCAGACAACAAGCTAAAGTATTGTGAAAACATATTCCAGTATTGGAGTTCTCACTAGTGATTTGTCCACTACTATTGTCACTTCCTCAGGCCTTGTGTATTTCCTTGGGAACTAAGAAAGGAATTAATCTGGAGGTTCTAAAGCTATGCACAAGACCTCATGAAAATTTTTTGTTCTAAAGGATTGTCTTCATCTAGTCTTTGTCATCTGTTCCAAGAAATCACAGTTGAGAACAAGAGTCAACTGAAAATTTTCCACCTCTTACTTTTGGTTTGTGTTGTAATCATTCAGGATACTTTAAACAAAATTAAATCCAGCAGTTAGACCTCTTGTTGGTTCAACATTCAACTCTCATTTCCAATTAACTATATTGTCTTCCTGCTGCCATCTGGTGAAAAAATTCAGGGACAACAGCTGGTGAATTCTTTACTTGATATGCGTTCTTGGGAATAATGTTCTTTGTAGTGACATGAGCATGAGTGATGAGCCAATATGTTTATAGTTGTAAAGTGACTACCCAGCAATTAAAATATTTTAGACATTTTCTGTTTGTAATAAGTACTTCTAGTTTTATAGTTTATAATCGTAATCAGCTGCTGGGAAGAGAAGGGGTGGAATGAGGAAAGATTTCTACAGTCTTCTACTAATGTTTTAGTTTCAGCTTTTTTAGCGAAGGGTTAGGGATCTATATTTAGTGTAGAGCTGCCTTAATATAAGACTTCTTTAATCTTCATTGTTTAGCTTAAAAGGACACTACGAACTGACTGTTTTTAAAATAATGTACACTATATCATCCAAGTGTCTTTCTGCATATATATTTTTTCTTTCTCTCTGAAAGACGGAATGAATTTTGAGATTGGATTTGGCAAATAAACATCCTTTGTTGGTGTTTTGAAGACTCCTGTAAATCCCAGCCTGGAATTTACATACATGTTTGTGGAATATGCTCACAGAAGCACCTCTCGGGGCACTCCAGAGTTGGGCTACTTTCAGCTTACCCAGAATAGTAACAGCAGCTTCCAGGAAAACTAAGGAGGATAAGGAGAACTTTGTACCTGAAGTAGTTCATCCTCACGGGAGGGGGCGATGAGTTGGTCCAGGATCACATCCACTATGCCAATGGCAGTAGAACCATAGAGGAACACCTGGACTTCAACTGGAAGTGTACTTCCCAGCGTGGATAGATAGACACACTAGCTCAGCTCAGACTAGCAAGCCAAAATAGCAGTGTAGCCAAGAGTGGCACAGGTGGCTAGTCAGGCTAACGATTTGAGTACAAACCCACCTGATCCTCTCTGGGTACATACTTGGGTGGCTAACCTGAGCTGCTGCTGGTGCTACCCCGAGCTACGCTGTTGTTTTTAGCACACTAGCTTGAACAAAACTAGTGTGTGTCTGTCTACTCAAGCTGGGAAGCGTGCTCCCAGCTGTAATGTAGACATAACCACAGAAAGTAGTACTAAAGCAAGATGTGGTGGTCGATGTAGGGAGGAGGGGCGGAGTGGTACAAAAGGGAGTCCACAAAAACAGGACACACATTTCTTAGAGTACATCTACACTGCAGCTGGGAGTGTGCTTCTTTACTTGGGTTGGCAGAAGCCTAGCTCACTAAAAATAGCCTGAGAGTAGCATGAGCTTACCCAATCTGTAAAAGTCCTTGTTCCTCTGTTTTCACTGGTAGCTGCTTGAACAGCTTTCTACATCAGAACAGCTTTCCACTGTACTCTTCTGATCAATAATGGCAAACATGGATCTTGCTCCAAGAGCTGCCTGGCCCACAGACCACACCGGTGTGCTGATCGATGTGTGATTGGAGAACACTGTCCTCCATGACTTCTCCCAAAGTGGCAGGAACATATACCCTTACCAGGAAACTTCACAGAGACTGGAGCATGTGGATATTTGCTGGACTCTGATCCAGTGCTAGGAATGCATCAAGCACTCTAGGCTACTGTTCAGGCAGGCAAAAGACTCCAGCACTTGCTCCAGGAGAGCTCATTTTACATGGCCCTCTATGACGATCTGGACCAGATGCTGTCAAGGGCTCTCAGCACACAACCTCGAGTGGCTCAGAAATCCCACCTCAACCCTGCTGGCCTCATCATCTGACAGGATGCTGATGAGAGCCAGGGCAAGGAGACATCAGGGGACTGCAGAGGATACACTGGAGGACAAGGAGTGTATAATTCTGCAACTCTACCTGGAGAAACGGTTGGGAAAGCCCTCTCAGTGAGCTTCAGGAGACCCTGAGCTGGGCAGGAACCAGAACCAGAGGCTGGTAAGTTGTAATGGATCCCTACCTTCCCTGACAGTACCCCTCCCCCTTCTGACCCTTCAACCCATAAATGGCCCCTAGGAAGACATGGCTATAAATCAACAATTTTATTGATTTCCAGTGAACCTCTTTTACACATTTGGCAGAAGCTATGTCTGAGAAACAGATTAATAAATAATTGTGCCCCACTGTCCGTGCATTTCTCAGCCAGCATGCAGGCAGTGATGATCTGGAGCCTCACGCCAGGAAGCTAATTTAGAAAGGTCCCAGTTGGGAATGGGACAGTTGTAGAAAGCTTTATAGCTGTTTATCTAACATTAATGACAGCTGTCTTTTGTCCCTTGGAAAAGTACATAATTTCAGTGCTTCTTCCCACCCCCTGATCTTACCATTCCCTTGCAAACAGGAGCAGCATGGAAGAGGGAGGCAGGGTTTGAGGTGGAGGGAGGGTTAGGTCCAGGAAAGGGAAGGGAAGACTATAGTTGTCTGAGGAAAAGTTAGTCACAACAGTTTTTTTTTCTCCCTTGAAAGATTACAGTTTTTTTTACCATCCTTATCTCTGTTGCCTGGCCTGGTTGCACCAAGTCATGCTGCATTTTCCTGGGGGAAACAGATGGTAGAATGAGCCGGTCTGGCAGTTGGATAAGCAGAGTGTGATGTCCATTTGCTGTAGACTGCTGAGGGGCTTGTGGTGCTGATCTGAAACTTCAGGGAACCCAATAAAGTTGTTTTGTCTCTCTATGACATGGACTAATTGGCAGAAGTGTTAAATGACTGTGTTTCAGTTTTCTTAGTAGCAATTGGAAGTCTGACATAACGAATGACGGTAAAAATGAGGTAGGATTAAGGCTAAAATAGGGAAAGAATTTATTAAAAATTACTTACACATGTCTTCAAGTCAACAGGGCCTGATGAAATACATCCTAGAATACTCAAGGAGCTGACTGAAGGAGGTATCTGAGCCATTAGTGATTATGTACAAAAAGTCATGGAAGATAGGAGATTCCAGAGGACTGGAACAGGGCAAATATGTCTGTCTATAAACAGGAAATAAGGACAACCTGGAGAATTGCAGACGAGTCAGCTTAACTTTAGTACCTGAAAAGATAATGGAGCAAATAATTAAGCAATCAGTTTGCAAACACCTGGAAGATAATAAGGTGATAAGTAACAGCACTGTATTTAGCTGTATGCAGTCAGCATGGATTTGTCAAGAAATTGTGTCAAACCAACCTAATAGCTTTCTTTGACCTTCTCATAAACAAATTAGGGAAATACGTCCTAGATGGATCTACTATAAGGTGGGTGTATAATGTGTTGGAAGACTATTCCCAAAGAGTAGATATCAGTGGTTAGCAGTCAAGCTGGAAGGGCATATTGAGTGGGGTCCTGCAGGGATCAGTTCTGGGTCCAGTACTGTTGAATATTGTCATCAATGATTTAGATAACGGCATAGAGTACACTTATAAAGTTTGTGGATGATACCAAACTTGGAGGGGTTGTGAGTGCTTTGAAGGATAGGATTAAAATTCAAAATGATCTAGACAAACTGGAGAAATGGCATGAAGTAAATAGGGTGAAATTCAATATGGACAAATGCAAAGTACTCCACTTAGGAAGAAACAATCAGTTGAAATATACAAAATAGGAAATGACTGCCTAGGAAGGAGTGCTGCAGAAAGGCATCTGGGGATCATAGTGGATCACAAGCTAAATATGAGGCAACAGTGTAACACTATTGCCAAAAAAAAAAAAAAAAGGCAAATATTATTCTGGGCTAAATTAGCAGGAGTGTTGTAAGCAAGACACGAGAAGTAATTCTTCATCTACTTCATGATGATTAGGCCTCAACTGAACTATAGTGTCCAGTTCTGGGTACCACATTTCAGGAAAGATAAGGACAAACTGGAGAAAGTACAGAGAAGAACAATAAAAATGATTAAAGGTCTAGAAAACATGACCTATGAGGCTGAGGGAAGATTAAAAAAATTGTTAGTCTTTTCTTCTCCAGACTAAACAGACAGGGAACATAACAATTTTCAAATACATAAAAGGTTGTTACAAGGAGGAGGGAGAAAAATTGTTCTCCTTAACCTCTGAGGATAGGCCAAGCAATGGGTTTAAATTGCAGCAAGGCGGTTTAGGTGGACAATAGAAAAATCTTCCTAACTGTCAGAGTGGTTAAGCCCTGGAATAAATTGCCTGGGGAGGTTGTGGAATCATCATCATTGGCGATCTTTAAGAGCAGGTTAGACAAAGACCTGTCAGGGATGGTTTAGATAATACTTAGTTCTGCCATGCGTGCGGGGGATTGGACTAGATGACCTCTTGAGGTTCTTTCCAGTCCTACCTTCATATGGCTCTGATTCTGTCTGTGTGCCCATTTCACCATTGTTAGGCAGAAGGACAGGATTAGACAATGATGGTGAGGTGGGTGGTTTTTGTGGTTTGCATCTCTCTTTGAATGGAAACACCATACTGTAGCTGAGAATATAGTCGACTAATTTCCTGTTGAATTGCCTCCCAATCCTGAAAACATATTTTCTGGTGTAGTAGAAATTCAAGCTAGCTCTTGAAGTTCAATGGTAATGCAGATCTTCTTGGTCCACCTACATAGACGATCAGACCTCTCCATTTAGCAAAACATAGGGGGCTGACAATTAGTAGAAACAACTCTCTCGCATAGATTGCCAGATCTCCTTCAGAGGTCTGGAAAGCCATGTTCCTTTTCTATTCTGGTGCCTTGAAACCCACTATTTTCTCCAAATGTTCACCAGCTTTTAAAGAAGAAATTGCAGGCTGTTAACATAGCCCTTGGAAGGAACTGTAACCACACCCTCTGGAGACATTTATGAACATTTTATTTTAAAAAAAAGTTAGTACATGTATCTTACCATTAGTAGCCTCTGTGCTGTTCTCAGGGGCTGCAAAAGTTGTCTGAGAACTAAGGGTAGTCTCAACAGCTGCAATCCTGGAATGTGGCCTTCTACAGCAAAGTTATGTTCTGTGGGGTGGTTTCTTGTCTTCGTACAAAGGAAAAAAGCCAGAATGCTACCATTGTCTTTGAATTGGCAGGACCTTTGGCTCCTGAAACCATTCTGCCAGGAGGGCAGGAGGAATGTGCCAGAGACACCAGAGGCAGATGATGAAGGACCCTGGAGGACCTGCTCATTGGGATGGACAGCAGGAAGCAGTAGCAGTTAGGAACACAAACGGCACAGGAGGATCGCACCAATGAACCGGTTCATGACACAGGAGGCATGCTGTGGGGAACAGAAGCATTCCGTAATGGAGAAACTGATGGAGTTGAAGACAGGGGATCCATCTGCTGCCATGACTAGTGCCACCACCACCACCTCCTCCAGCTGCCCCCCAGGGTGCTGCTGAGGTAGAGGACCCAACCCGCCACTTCCCCAAGTGACTGAGAGGACTCTACAGGACTCTCAGTATCAGACCAGCACCCAAAACCTCTTGCAAGAGACACCCCAGAGCATCCAGAAAGAGGAAGCTTGTGAGAGTGCCTGAAGCCCACCACACGCCTCCCTCCCTAACTCCATGCAAGAGACATTCCTTTTTGTCCCCAAGAACAATTTCCCTCTGATCATTCCCCCCTTGTCAGCAGAAAGGCCATGAGACATTATCATTTGACCATTGTTCATGGATTCAGTCCTGTTATGTTTGGTTGGTTTCTATCTTTTCAAAAATATTTCAATTACATGTTCAATATAATACATTTAATAAATGTTATCATTTCTCTGACTTGTGTGTGGACCCTCTTTCCTAAGTATGATGCTGTGTGGGAGGGAGGGGGAAAGTACAGTTAGTGTTACATGCTTACAGAAAGCACCTCTAGTTCTAAATGCAGCAGAACTAACAGAAAATGGGTAGATAGATATTTTTATGGCTTGGTTCACATGCAGGAAAAATGAAGCACAATTCAAATAACAAAACAGTTGTCTGTCACTTCCCAATGATTAAATGGCCACTCCCCCCCAACCAATTTCAACTTAGTAGAGATTAATTAGTGCTCCATAACAGCTTCTAAGTATAGTTAGTACCGCTGATGAAGAACGGTTAAAAAATTGAGTGCTCCTGATAACACAAGTAAACAAGTGTGAACAGTTAAGACAAAAGCATTGCACAATGACAGCATTACAACTTGGCTGCCACCCTCCAAAGCACATGCTTGACCCAAAGGTGTTAACCCAGTGGAAGTGTCCTGTTGTAATTGTCTAGAATGTATGAATTGTCACAAGAATGAATGGCTAATAACCTTCAGTTATAGGGCGGGAGAAACCTCACGAAGTATGTAGCCCAACATGTAAGGGCCAGTGTTCCCTCTCACGCTTTTCTGGAAGCTGCACAGGATGTGAAGTTGTCCCTCAGCACAGATAGATGTCATTCTCTGCCTCCTTGCTGTGCCAAGGTATATGCATGTGTGGTATCCCTGATTTCACCTACCTGCTGGGAACTAGGGACAGTGTGAACGTGGTTTGGATCCAAATGCCTGGATAGAGTTTGTAAACCAGACTTATCCTGAGCCGTCTTAGTATGGATGTGCTCCCCTTTATTTCCATGAATGTTATGGAGTGTGTGGCAAGCAACAGTTCTATGAACAACATTTGCCATATTGGGATTCAGGCAGGGGTGTAGGCAGCATCAACGAGATTTCAGACTACCACATGCACACTCCGTGACCCTTCTGCAGCTACAGATGGGATTGCCAGTTTTGGGTGGGCATATTCCTGGAGGTTTCATCACAGGACATAATCTTTAATTAAAGATTAATCTTTAATTTCTGGAAACAGGAGAATCCTGGAGGGTTGGTGACCCTAGCTACAGATGCTGTTCCTGAGTCCCTTTTCCCATCAATGTTTGTGTATAGTTTCATGAGCCAAATTAGGATGTGAGGTCTCCCAAAATAACTGTTGGCACAGACACGCCATAGAGACCCATAGGGGGACGAAAGGACTTTATTCCCCAGAAGCAAGTACAGCACCCTGGCATCATGAATCAGTGTTTCCCACGTTGGTATTCATGACTCTGCCTCTGTGGTGCACTAAGCCTTGCAGAATGAATGAATAGTAACTTTTTCAGTTCACATATTCACTTGCTTCTTTTGGTAAGCAAAGTCTTGGGATATGGGTACCACTGATGGCTCCTGGACAGTTTGGAAACCCCCATCCTGTCAAATCCAGCTATTATTTCTGGAACTTTTCCAATGGCCACAACCTGTGGTTAGGTCACACTGTTAAATGCGTCACAAACCTGCACAACCCCAACCCCAAAGTGGACTTTCCAATCCCAAAGTGGTTTGCAATGGATTTACAGTCTGATGTTCCCAGCTTCCACAGGGTAATAGCCACTTGCCTCTGTACCAATATGGTTTCCCTGAATCGAGTGTTCTGGCATGGGAGGTTTGGTGCAAGCTTGTTAGACAGCTCCATGAATGTCTGTTTCCATATTCAGAAATTCTGAAGCCACTGCTGTTATCTCAGGTTGCCAAAATGATTTGATCGCACTGCTTCATGCTGGTTCTCCTGTCCTAGAAGTGATGGTCCACTCATCTGTGGTAGCTAAATGAATTGTCATTTATCCTCAAGATCAGTCATCTTCATTGTGTCAGAAAGTTCTGCACAAATGTCATCAGCATCTTGCCCATCGCCTACTCCACGAAATAAACAAACATTTGTCCTGTAATAAGGAGCGGGAACAGAACCATGGCATCATCCCATTGCTCCATGTGTTCCACTCAGTGTGGCAAGTGGGGTGATAATCATCAGGGAACTGCCACTGGCATATGTATGAATACCAAAAACACACAGCAAAGTCATTCCTAGAATATCTCCCTGTGACACTCAGAACCTGGGGATACCATCCCTGAAGTGGTAGTGCTAATATTGTGTAACAATGGTTGCAGTGTGCACATGGGTACACTCATGGCATGGCATTATACCCATGTCCAGCACAGGATATGTGGACTCTTGGTGTGTGTATAGGGAACATGCATGCGCATGTACACAGTCCAAGTAACTGGGTATGTGTACCAGGGCAGATATAGCCTATGTGGAAAGAAATTTCATTTTTAATTACACTCCATGGATTGAGGGTATAATTTAGTATTATGTACCATTCTTACTCCACATGAAATGCCAGTTTATCTCTGTGCAAATCTCCTATTAATATCAAAAGTAAAATATGCCTTTTTATGATCGCCAGTCTTTCAGTTATCATAATCTGTTCAGTACCTTGTCGTAATTCAGCATTACTTACCTATTTATTAAATTTTAATTGCTTTATCTTTTACATCTTGAAGACTAGGTTTTGACCTCAAATCACAGCAACCTTTGTTTTAAACTGTTCAGTACTACTGTTCTTAGGCTCTGATCCTTACATTTGTGCTTATCTTTACTCAACGAGTTCTCTTATTGAAGTCAAAATGGAAAAAAAGTGGACAAGCTGCTGCTACATTGCAGTTTTGATAGAGTTAGGGTGATAGAATATAATCTAAGTATGAACACGGCAGCGCATGCTGGCATTCTTTTCCTTTTGTGAGCTCCTGGTCTTGAAGTCTTCATATATTTGCTCTGGAATTTTGTCAGCCTCAAAAAAATTATATAAGGGCAGAAAATAATTGCTAACATTACAGCTGGTTGAAAATCTCCAAATTTTGAAATTTCAATAGAAATGTCACAATTCAGCAAGGAGGAAAATTATACGTTTTTCACAAAATTGCTAAAATGCTTCCTGTTTTTCTGAGTTGATTGAAAAATTTCTGAATTTGAGATTTTGAGCAAAAAAGCCCATACATTTTCAGAAAAATTTCGTAAAAATTTTCTCTGTTTGACCAGCCCCAATTCTTGCACTATATGTAGAGTTTTTAGGCACTTATGGCAGAATTATGGAGGTCTTCATTTAATAAGCAATCAGTACAAGTTTAATTAAGAAGTATAAAATATTTTTAATTTTATTTAACTATGTAAGAACACCACTTGAGAGAGAACCCAACAGAACGGAAATTTCTTATATATCTGAAAGAAGCACCAGCATTATTTTGTGTTATGCCTCTCGGTCAAGTAAAAGCCATCTACTGAAGTCTTTTTGGCTTTTCACTTCACTAACCTCTAATCTGTGTAACACAAACAATGTTACTTCTTGCCAGTAAAATGTTAGGGAGCCTGTCTTGTGTTTGCAGAACATTACAAGAACTACCCCTACTCAAGTCGAGCCAAGTTTCAGAAGATTAAACAATGGTTTGTATCTTTCTCTAGGTGCTACGTGCAGATTTGTAAACTACTGTACTTCCGTAGTTCTATTCAGAGCATTACACGTTTCTGAAAGGGCAGGGCTTTGCATAAATAGCTATGTCCTTACAAATAAGGGGTAATCTAGAAATTCTCTTTTGCCTTTTTTCTTTGTTGTAGTGCCTAGGAGCCCCAGTCATGGCCTGGGCCTCACTGTGCTATACACTACAAACAGAATAACCTGACAGTCCTTGCCGCAAAGAACTTCTTTTCAACTCTTAATAAAGCCAGTGGTAGGGTTTACAAAAAAGGCTTTAAACTTGAAACAGTTACAAGCTACAAATCTTTTAATCTATGCTGAGACTGTGTACTTTCTACATGTTTCTCTTTGGAAGGCATTCCTATAAACTTTAAACACAGAAAGTGAATGCTGTCATTTTTTAAGTCAGTGCTGCACAAGATATCTCACTATAATTCAGGGTATGTAACTTGAAGCCATAATCTCAAACAGTTTACATTATTTTTGATGTTCAGTTAATTCATAAGTACTTCAAATGCATAAGTTAAAAACTATATTGCAGAATTGAGATTTATGAGTAATATTTTCAGCCTGTTCAACTATTTTACCTTAACACTTGGTACTGTGTTGCAGAGGTCATACATGAAATGGTTTTGAATTACCTTTACTACATTTATACAGGATCTTTTTCACCTTTACATATTTGCACAGTTCATTGGGTATGATCTTGGCAAGAGAGGTACTAAATGAAAAAGAAGATTTCTGAGTGGTAGAGTTCTAGGAGGGTCTTGCTAGTTTGTTTTTAATGGGAAAAAGCTTGCCATTTAAGTCAATTAAGGAAATCAATGGGTATTGAGATATTCTTTTACAAAAGGCTTTGCTTCTGTCTTAATGGGTTTTTGAATTTTCTTTTTCAGCCAGAAAATTTACAGAAGAATTGGCTTCGAGAATTTTATCAGGTATGGTAAGAATGATTCCACATGAAGTTCTTAAAGTGTATATATGTTTAGTATAGTTAATAATGAGCCATTTTTATACAAAGAATTTTTGCTTTTTTAAACTGATAGTCATAAGCCATCTTACTTTTAAAAAGCAAAAACAAGTCTCATGAGCCAAAATGTTTAAATGGATAATAAAATTTAATAAAGTTTGACTGTGGTTTTAGAAAGTGGTTGGGAGCTTTTAATCTTAGTTGTTTTGTTATGATGAAAGGCAGCTTACGGCATTTTATGTTGGAGCAGCTTCTGGGTTCAGATGCTTGTCTTTGTCATGATGTACATAAAATAACTCTGAATTTGCCAAGGTTTCCACCAAATTTTTACAGAAGATAGGGTATAAACTATCATTTGGTCTCAGTTGCCCATTCCAAAAATAGAAGTTTCAATGTTTTACAGAAACATTTATTTTGGAATTAACTCTGTCTAAGAAGAGGGATAATAAGGATTCAGAAAAGGGAATATATATCTGGGTGAAAACGGGGGGAAAAAAACCCAAAACCCTGTTATAGATTGTACACTTACAGTTGTATTGGCCTGTACGATGTTATGACTTTGCCCTTGTAGAACAGATCTTTATTTTACTGCAAGTTGTCTGATGTTCCTACTGTGGCCCCATAAAGTTAGCAGATTTTGTGAGGGTCAGGACCTCAAAGCTTTCTTTTCCTCACAATATAAAAAAAGTTCAGTTCCACCCCATATTCCAGAATATATCATAAACTTGAATTTTTAAGCATAACAACCAAGAGCAGAGCTTCTGTTGTGTACAGTTGAATGAGTCTCTTGTATCACCCTGAGAATTTGCTGCTAAATAAACCTTTAGTGTTTTCTGCCATACAATATTTAGGATGAGGCCAGGGCATTCAGTCTATTTTTTATTCCTGTTTTGATGTTTATCAGAAATGGGACAATTCTTTTATCTCAAGGCTTTGATTAAACATGGAGATTCTTAGCACAGATTGACTTAAAAGGTTTATTTTCAGAAGTATGCTAGTAACCAGCACTATAGACATTTGCAGTGGACATGTTTCATTTTCAGTACTAAATATTGCTGTCCTTCAGGTCTTCACAAAATTCCCGGTAATGATAGCTGCAAATTTAAGACAAGAAAATGTATACATAATTTTGTACTTGTATCGTGAATTAATATGGGACACTTATTCATTCCAACTTGGAAAATTTTAAGACTGGATGTTCTGTTTTTCTTTGAATATTCTGGGCAGACATCCATGAATGTTCAGTGGCTGTAGCAAACTTGAACTTTTCTAGCCTAGTTCTACTAAGAACATGTAGTTGTATACAGTAATAAACATGAGGCATTGCTGTGTTCTCTCACAGGAATAAATGTGTTACTCATTCTAGTCATAGGCATAAGGAAGAAGGAACAGGAGAGAAGCAGTGTACCTTTGTACTTAGTGGGCTATTGAGAGGAAATTTTTTCAAAGGCCCTAGAAGGAAGTGGGTCTTCCTTAAAAGTAAATATTTACTGTGGATTTGATTAAATCTTACTGTGGTATATATTTTCTATACAGGAAATACTGTTTTTTGTTCACTGCAACCAGTGTGCCACAGTAAAATATGCAGATATTAGAAGGGTCCATTCCTCAAAGAACTTAGCTCTGGTCTACACTGGGGAGGAGGGGAAGGAATCAATCTAAATTATGCAACTTCAGCTACGTGAATAACATAGCTGAAGTCGACATACTTAGATCGACTTACCGTGATGTCTTTACTGCAGTGGATCGACTTCTGTCACTCCCCCGTTGACTCTGCCTGCTCCTCTCGTGGCGCTGGAGTACACAAGTCGACGGGAGAGCACTCGGGTCGATTTATCCCATCTAGACTAGAGTGATCTGGTTTGTGATTACTAGTGATGGACATCTCTCAAGGACCTCAGCCAATCCATGTCTTTTCTTTAAAAGTGGGAGAAATATAATGGGATTGATTGGTTCAAAAACTTGATAGTGGGACACCCTTTCACCACTAGGTCAGTAGCTTGAATCAGAAGCAGGATGGTAGTGATCAAAAGTCCTTAGCATCTGATGGTTTGTTCTATGGCTTGTTTGATGGGAGTCATATACGAACCTGAACGGATTGTAGTCTCAATCCTAATAATCTTAGTGGAAAAATGTCTTCATTAGAATTTGTGCCTTGTTAAATTCTTTTCATATTTAAAAAGTGGGATAAATTCTATTTAAATGAGTTACTGATTACTTTCTCAATTCATAATATGAACATTAAAATAGTCTTTTGCATATTGACTTGAGAAGAAGGATAAGCAGTTAATGTTCTTAAGAATAGAAAAAGCATAAGGTTTGTTTTTCATACGTGCATATTAATAAGTGTGCAAATGAGCAAGACAAAGTATGTGATCTGTTACAGCACCCAGGTGTCGTCTTTTAAACGTGCTGATAGCGTTTATGGTGTTTCAAACACCCTGCTTCTTGTTTCAAACATGCCTTATGCAGCATTGATAAAACATTGAAACTACTGAAGGATTCCCCAAATGAAAGCCAAAAGGAGTGTCCTTGGAAGGTGCTTTTGGAAACTGCTGGGGCAATAGAAATAATTCAAGGGCCTTGTAGAAGAAGTAAATACACCTCTACCCCGGTATAATGCGACCCAATATAACACAAATTTGGATATAATGTGGCAAAGCAGTGCTCCGGGGGGCTGGAGGGGACTGCGCACTGCAGTGGATCAAAGCAAGTTCGATATAACACGGTTTCACCTATAATGCGGTAAGATTTTTTGGCTTCCGAGGACAGCGTTATATTGGGATAGAGGTGTAGTAGAAAAATCAATGTTGAATTTCCTAATTTTAAATGTTTAAAAGTAACTAACCCAGTCTTACTGTATAATGAAATTGTCTTGATGATCAACATTTTATCTGGTTCTTGTAGCTGAGACTAAATTATTTAGATGATGCAGTTGCTAGTAAGAGGTTTCTATTGTAATAACTTGTGTAATTAGCTTTGTTTTTGCATAGTTAGTTTTTTAAAAATATATGAAATAAAGAGTAGGTTGACTACGTATCCTGCAGCAACCTGTTAGTCTCATAAAAAGTGTGATTTTCTTTGTGTTACCTTGGATTTATAACTACATAAATATTCACATAATAGTCTCTCCCCAATCATGGTCCAAACTAAATTAAATTAAAAAATGCCTCCAGATCCTTTAAAACAGATTTTCCTCCTTTAGGAAAACATACAGCTACAGATTGCTGGGCTTTTTTTACAGTAGTATTTCTCCTACTTCCATGTATTTATCTAAAATTCTCTAAATTTGTTTGCTTATCATGAATGTCACAGTGAAACAGCAACACTGCTGAGAGTGTTCTCAAGAATAGTGCTGTACAGTTGTTTGAACAGTGATACTTTTATTGTGTTTAGTGGGGCTGCTGTTTGGGGTGCACTTGTAATTATAATGAGAAGTAGCATGATGAAGCTTTATAAAAGCTTTTTGAGGCAGGAACTGTTTGTACTGTGCCTAGTGGAGTTGGCCTAGTTGAGGCATCTAGGCACTAATACAATAAAAAATATGTCACAGCACATGCAGAATCATAATAAATTGGTATTAATGATAACTATTCAACTTTTTTTTTTCATTTTAAATATTTGGTTGCTTTTGAAATATTCAACAAGATTATATTAATCAACAGTACTGGAAAATGACTTTAGAGTCAGACTTTTAACACTTCTTTGTAAACTTGAAGCCCAGATAAACCACAAACCACATTTTTTTTCCACTCCTTCTGAGGAATTCAATTTGCATATATAGTTGTGTCAACACAGTTTGCATAACCTCTGACAACTGAAGGTTAAGTGCTTCTTCTGTAAGCAGTGAAAACATTCTCAACAAAAAAGGAAGAGAAATTGCAAGGCTTATTTTCATCTATTTCTAGAAAGCAATGTCCATGATGGAAACAGAGCCTGGTTTTGTCTTTTTTTATTAGTTTTAATAATTTGTTCTAACATTTTTCATCATTCCAGCCTCCTAATTATCTCGGATAACATGCTGATATGGTGACATTTTCATATGTTGTGTTTTGCTGTTTGAAACGAAACATTTTTAAGATCTAGCAAATTCAAGATTTAATAAGAGTGTTTAATAGCACGGAAAACTGTCCCATTTATTATTATTACTACTTACAACATGGTGGCTCCCAAAACATGCGTAGGCACTGGATAATTAAAAACTTAATAGGAACATTTCAGTTTAACTATCATTTATTAAAAATTTAAATACCCTTTTCTGTGCTACAAATGAGACCTTAAATTATTAAAAACGAAACAATTTACAAGAACTAATAAACTTTCACTATACTGTTTGTCCAAGAACTGCAAAAGAGTAAAAATAGTTAACTTAGTTTCTTGACCATTTAACTTTTGTCATAACTAGTACAATATACTGTGTTTCCTCCTGCAGAGGAATGTTATTTGGTTAATCCTGGTTTCTATTGGAAATAAATATGAGTAATTCAGCTTTTGTAAGAATATTTAAATAAAACCTGAATTTTGGATCAATTTTGGCCTAATAATGCCCTTATAAATTGATTGAGCTATCACACACTTTGTAGTTTGTTTGTTGGCTTATTAACAAGATTTTTGTTTTCCCAAGAGAGTAATATTTCTTAGATTGTTGTATTTTTACAGCTGTCTCTCTCCTACCTCCAAATTATCTGCACTACTAATAGCAGAAGAAACAAGCAGTCTACTAAATATTCATTTTCTAATTTTGCTACAATCTGAGGGTCTTCCTTAAAAGTACTCTTTTGAAAAATCGATTTAAATATTGATGTTCACATTTTACAAATCGATAAAGGTACATTATTTAAATAAAATACAGTATAACCAACCACAAGTATTCAAAACTATGAGTCAGGCCCCCAAAATAATGGATTCATAATATTAATACATTTTCGGGAAGGGGAGTTGCCCTTTTTATTTTGCCTTTATGTTACACATTTTCAAGCTTTTCTCTGCAGCCACGAGGACTAGAAATTTACATGATTTTTAATGAAAGGATTCTCATGTAATCATCCAACTCCAGGAACCGTGGCTTTAAGATCAGCGCCAAATATTATATAAAATCATAAGAATGGGTCAGACCAATTGTCCCTCTAGCCCAGATCCTATCTTCTGATTGTGACCAGTGCCAGATGATTCACAGGGAATGAATAGAATAAGGCAATTTTGAATGATCCATTCACTGTCATCCAGTCCCAGGTTCTGACAGTTGGAAGTTTAAAGCCACCCAGACTCTGGGGTTGCATCCCTGATCATCTTGGCTAATAGCCATTGATGGACCTATCGGCCATAAACTTATCTAATTCATTTTGAATCCAGTTATGCTTTTGGCCTTCACAGTGGGAATGAGTTCCACACGTTGACAATGCATTCGGCGAAGAAGTATTTCCTTTTCTTTGTTTTAAACCTGCTGCCTATTAATTTCTTCAAGTACTATGTGAAGAAGTAAATAACCTTTCCTATTCACTTTCTTCACATCATTCATGACGCCCCAAGCATGGCAGTCAGGCAGCCTTTGGCGGCTTGCCTGCAGGAGGTCCCCAGTCCCGCAGCTTCAGCGTACCAGCCACCAAATTGCCACCAAATCCGCGGGACCGGCGGACTTCCTGCAGGCAAGCCGCCTAAGGCAGCCTGACTGCCGCCCTCACAGGAACTGGCAGGGTGCCCTCCCCGCAGCTTGCTGCCCCAGGCACGCGCTTGGAGCGCTGATGCCTGGAGCTGCTGCTGGAAAAGTGACTTAGCGTCCCATTGCCACCCTTACTTCTGTGCTGGTGCTGCCACCACGGAGCTTACAGCCAGAGCCCTGCCACCTCCAGGTGAGGGAATAGGAGTGGGAAGGAAAGTCCGAGCCTGGGCTGTCTCCCGGTGAGGGATTGGTGGGGGAGAAGGAGAGCTCAAGCCCAGGCTGCCTCCTGGTGAGGGACTGAGGAACAGGGGTAAGGAGAGCTTGAGCCCAGGTGGCAGGCTCCAGCTATCAGTTCCAGGGCAGCTATCTCCTTTATCCCCCCCCCTCTGTTATGCATGGCCCTTCTGCATAAGCCTCCAACACCCAGGACTGACAACCAGGTCTCAATAATAATAATAATTAATAATAAATAAAAATAAAAGGCAACAAGTCACGCCTCTCTTGACACATTCCTGCACCTCCCTTGGGAGGCCCACCCCATAGTTTGAGAACCACTGATATAGTGAAATTATGGTATTTCCTGTTTTTATCTCTCTCCCTTTCCTAAAGGTTCCTAACATTCTATTAACTTTTTTGACTGCTGCTGATTAGCAGATGATTTCAGAGAACTATTTACAATTATTCCAAGATCTTTCTTGAGTAGCAACAGCTAATTTGGACCCCATCATTTTTTATATATGTTTGGCATTATATTTTCCAATGTGCAGTAATATGCACTTATCAACACTGAATTTTATCTGCCATTTTGTTGCCAAGTCACCCAGTTTAGTGAGATCCCTTTGCAGTCAGCTTTGGACTTGACTATCTTGAGTAATTGTGTATTGTCTGCAAATTTTGACATCCCTCACAGTTCATCTCCTTTTCTAGGTCATTTATGAATGCATTGACCAGCACAGGTCCCAGTATAGAACCCCAGGTAACACCCTAGGAATATCTGAACCCAAAGCTATGGTAACTAGTCTCTATTTTTCAGGTGGTGTCAGGAAATAAATCGGTGGAGAACACAGCATCTCCATCTGATAAATGATTGGTACACACAAGACTGCTTCCATCCAAAAACGCTTGTTTTTATTGAGTACAAGGCACACATCTAAAATAGCAATTGGTCTAGAGCACCCCAAAGAAATGTAGTTACCCATAGCCTGACGTAGTGTCAAATGACAGTAACAGGATTATGGTAGCCAGCCTTCTGCCTAGCTGCTGGGGAGTATTTGTCAGTGACTCCTTGTTCATAGAATATCCAAACTTCTTCAACTACACTTTCTAACTAAACTTTTTATAGATTTTCTCCAGACATAACTCATAATGGCCCCAAAGACGCTAACAATTTCCCTATCAACAACCAATAATAATTAATTATTCTACTTATCAGGAAAGCAGCTTGAGCAAAAAACAAACAAACAAAAACCCCTTACAAACACAGACGAACAGAATCAAGGTCAGTTTTCCGTGCTTCTCCCCTTCTCATGAATCTGTCCTTTCACTTTATCTATCCCAGTCAGTAAAACTGCAGCTTGTTTTTGTACTATCTGTCTGAGCCAAGGCCAGATTTCTGACTCTGTTGTTTTCTCACTTTCAGCTTACAGGGGCTAAGTGCACAAGATGGCTGCAAATTATGTCAAATCCAGTCCTCTGACAACAGGGAGACCATGCTGTTTACCTTTGTCCACTGTGAAAAGTGACCATTTATTCCTACTCTTTGTTTCCTATCTTTTTAATCAGTTACTGATCCATGAGAGGACCTTCTTTTTATCCCATGACTGGTTAGTTCACTTAAGAAACATTGATGAGCAACCTTGGCAAAGCTTTTCTGAAAGTCCAAGTACACTATATCAACTGGATCACCTTTGTCGACATGCTTGTTGACTCCCTTAAATTAGTGAGACATGATTTCCAGTTACAAAAGCCGTGTTCACTCTTCCCCAACATACTGTGTTTATCTGTGTGTCTGAAAATTCTGTTCTTTACTATAGTTTCAACCAGTTTGCCTGGTACTGAAGTAAGGCTTATCAGCCTGTAATTGTTAGGATTGCCTCTGGAAACTTTTTAAAAAATTGGCATTTACATCAGCTATCTTATAGTCATCTGGTGCAGAAACTGATTTAAACAGTAACTTGCATATCACAGCTAGTAGTTCTTCACTTTCATATATGAATTCTTTCAGAACTTTTGGGTGAATACCATCTGGTTCTGGTTCCTGATTGCAGTTTAATTTATTAGTTTTTTCCCAAACCTCTTCTATTGACACATCAATCTGGGTCAGTTCCTCAGATTTGTCACCTAAAAAGAATGGCTCAGGTGTGGGAATCTCCCTCATATCAACTGCAGTGAAGACTGATGCAAAGATTTCATTTAACTTCTCTGCAATGGCCTTGTCTTCTTTGAGGTGCTCCTTTAGCACCTTGATTGTCATAAGAACATAAGAATGGCCATATTGGGTCAGATCAAAGGTCCATCAAGTCCAGTATCCTGTCTTCCGACAGTGGCCAGTGCCAGGTGCCCCAGAGGGAGTAAACAGAACAGGTAATCATGAAGTGATCTACTCCCTGTCGCCCATTCCCAGCTTCTGGCAAACAGAGGCTAGGATGATATCATCTCTGCTCATCCTCGCTAATAGCCATTGATGGACCTATCCTATTTATCTAGTTCTTTTTTAACCCTGTTGTAGTCTTGGCTTTCACAACATCCTCTGGCAAAGAGTTCCACAAGTTGACTGTGCGTTGTATGAAGAAATACTTCTGTTTGTTTTAAACCTGCTGCCTGTTAATTTCTTTTGGTGACCCCTAGCTCTTGTGTTGTAAGAAAAGGAGTAAATAACACTTCCTTCTTTACTTTCTTCAAACCAGTCATGATTTTATAGACCTCAATCATATCCCCCCTTAGTCATCTCTTTTCCAAGCTGAAAAGTCCCAATCTTATTAATCTCTCCTCATACGGAAGCTGTTCCATACCCCTGATAATTTTTGTTGGCCTTTTCTGAACCTTTTCCAATTCCAATACATCTTTTTTGCGTTGGAGCGACCACATCTGCACACAGTATTCAAGATGTGGGCATACCATGGATTTATATAGAGGCAGTGTGATATTTTCTGGCTTCTTATCTATCCCTTTCTTAATGATTCCCAACATTCTGTTCACTTTTTTACTGCCGCTGCACATTAAGTGGATGTTTTCAGAGAACTATCCGCAATAACTCCAAGATCTTTCTTAAGTGGTAACAGCTAATTTAGACCCCATCATTTTATATGTATAGTTTGGATTATGTTTTCCAATGTGCATTACTTTGAATTGATCAACATTGAATTTTACTGGCTATTTTGTTGCCCGGTCACCCAGTTTTGAGAGATCCTTTTGTAGCTCTTCCCAGGACTTAACTATCTTGAGTAGTTTTGTATCATCTGCAATTTTTTCCACCTCACTGTTTACCCCCTTTTCCAGATCATTTATAAATATGTTGAATAAGGCTAGTCCCAGTACAGACCCCTGGGGGACATCACTGTTTACCTCTCTCCTTTCTGAGAACTGACCATTTATTCCTACCCTTCGGTTCCTATCTTTTAACCAGTTACCAATCCATGAGAGGACCTTCTTATCCCATAGCAGCTTACTTTGCTCAAGAGCCTTTGGTGAGGGACCTCGTCAAAAGCTTTCTGAAAATCTAAGTACACTATATCCACTGGATCCCACTTGTCTACATGCTTGTTGACCCTCCCAAAGAATTCTAGTAGTTTGGTGAGGCATGATTTCCCTTTACAAAAACCAAGTTAACTCTTCTCCAAAACATTATGTTCATGTATATATCTGACAAGTACTGGCTCTTTTTAAAAATTGGCATCACATTACCTATCCTCCAGTCATTTGTTCAAGAAGCTGATTTACGTTATAGGTTACAGACTACAATTAGTAGTTCTGCAATTTCACATTTGAGTTCCTTCAGAACGCTTGGATGAATACCATCTGGTCCTGGTGACTTATTACTGTGTAGTTTATCAATTTGTTTCAAAACCTCCTCTAATGACACCTCAGTCTGGGTCACCTAAAAAGAAGGGCTCAAGTTTGCGAATCTCCCTTACATCCTCAACCATGAAGACCGATGCAAAGAATTAGTATAGTTTCTCCGCAAAGGCCTTATTGTCCTTGAGTGCTCCTTTAGCTTCTCGATTGTCCAATGACCCCACTGGTTGTTTAGTAGGCTTTCTGCTTCTGATGTACTTAAAAAGTTTTTTGCTATTACTTTTTGAGTCTTTGGCTAGCTGTTCTTCAAATTCTTTGTTGACCTTTCGAATTATATTTTTACACTTCATTTGCCAGAGTTGTTCTTTTTTCTATTTTCCTCTCTAGGATTTAACTTCTACTTTTTAAAGGATGACTTTTTGCCTCTCACTGCTTCTTTTACTTTGTTGTTTAGCCATGGGGGCTCTTTTTTGGTGATTTTTTTTTTTTTTTTTATTTGGGGTATACATTTAGGTTGAGCCTCTATTATGGTGTCTTTAAATAGTTTCCATACAGCTTTCAGAGATTTTACTTTTGGTGCTGTACCTTTTAATTTCTATTTAACTAAACTCCTCATTTCTGTGTAGTTCCCCTTTCTGAAATTAAATGCTACGGTGTTGGGCTGTTGTGGTATTTCCCCTGTCATCCTTACCTAGTCATCCTTACCTAGTGGTCCAGCTATATTCTCCTTTTGGACCAGGTCCTGTGCTCCACTTAGGACTAAATCAAGAATTGCCTCTCCTCTGGTGGGTTCCAAGGTGAGATGCTTCAAGAAGCAGTCACTTAAGGTGTCAAGAAACTTTTATCTCTGCATCCCGTCCTGAGGTTACATGTACCCAGTCAATATGGAGATAGTTGAAATCGCCCATTATTATGGAGTTTTTTATTTTAATAGCCTCTCTAATCTTTGTGATCATTTCACAGTCACTATCACCATTGTGGTCAGGTGTTCAGTATATATCCCTACTGCTATATTCTTATTGTTAGAGCATGAAAACACTATCCATAGAGATTCTGTGGTACAGTTTAGTTCATTTAAGATTTTTACTTTATTTGATTCTACGTTTTCTTTCACATATAAATGCCACTCTCCCACCAGCAGGACCTGTTCTGTCCTTCTGATATATTTTGTACCCTGGTATTACTGTAACCCATTGATTATCCTTATTTCAACAAGTTTCTGTGATGTCTATTATAGCAATATCCTCATTTCATGCAAGGCATTCTAGTTCACCCATCTTATTATTTAGGCTTCTATTATTTGTATAGAAATACTTTAAAAACTTGTCACTTTTTAGCTCTCTGCCATTACATGATGTAATTGAATGAGACTTTTTTTTCTTTTGACTGTTGCTCATCAGATCCTAGCTGTATTTTATCTTCCAGCCTCTCCTCCTTAGTAGGACATAGGGAATTTCCATGAATAGATCCTCCCCTAAGTGATGGCTCTGTCTGAACCACATGCTCCTCTGCACTATCGGCTTTCCCCCAGCCCTTCGTTTAAAAACTGCTCTGCGACCTTTTTAATTTTAAATGCCAGCAATCTGGTTCCATTTTGGTTCAGATGGAGCTCCCCTTTTCCTGAAAGTTTCCCCAGTTCCTAGTAAATCTACATCCCTCCTCCCTATACCATCGTCTCATCCACGCATTGAGATCCTGCAGTTCTGCCTGTCTGTCTGGCCCTGCGCGTAGAACTGGAAGCATTTCAGAGAATGCTGCCATACAGATCCTGGACTTCAATATATTAATTGGCAGCCTAAATTTGGCCTCGTGGACCTTTCTCCTGTCCTTCCCTATGTCACTGGTACCTACATGTACCACGACCACCAGGTCCTCCCCAGCATTACATATAAGTCTATCTAGATGTCTTGAGATGTCCGCAACCTTTCCACCAGGCAGGCAAGTCACAATGCGGTTCTCACAGGGTTCTCGCAGTCGTCACAAACCCAGCTATCTACGTTTCTAATGATCGAATCGCCCAGTACTTATACCTGTCTCTTCCTAATAACTGGAGTTCCCTCCCCCAGAGAGGTATCTGGAGAGGCAAGAGGATACCACAACATCCTCTGGAAGGAGGGTCCTAACTATGGGATCATTTCCCTCTGCTCCAGTTGGATGTTTTCCTTCCCTGAGACTTTCTTCCTCTTCAAAGCACAGGTGCTGTCAGACTCAGGGGATGAGACCATTCTGCTTTGCCCTGGAAAGTCTCATCCATGCACCTCTCCTTTTCCCTTCGCTCCTCCAGTTCAGCCACTCTGGTCTCCAAAGCCCTTATACAGTGTCTAAGGGTCAGGAGCTCCTTGCACCAAAAATGTACACACATGTCACCTGCCCATAGGTAATCACACATGCTGCATTGGGAGAAATAAACTGGGTAGCCCCCACTCTGCTGCTGGACTTCTGCCTGCATTCTCCTTTTACTCCTGCAGCTCGTTCTTTTGTTGTTGTTTTGTTTTTATCGGGGGGTGGTTTTTAGCATTAAGTTTAAGGAATGGTAAGTGTATTTAGCTTCCCCTCTTACACTCCTCCCCTTTAAACTCCCTCACACTATCCATTGGCCCTATTTCCTGTTTGGCAAGTTTCCTGCTTTTGATGTACTTAAAACATTTTTTGCTATTAGGTTTTGTGTCTTCAGCTAGTTGCACTTCAAATTCTTTCTTCCTCTGCCTTATTATACTCTTAAATGTGACTTGTCAGAATCTATGCACTTTCCCTTTTTCCTCAGTAGGAATTTGCCTTCCAGTCTTTATAGGATGCCTTTTTGCTTCTAACAACCTGCTCTTTAGCTATTATGAGGACCCTAATAAAGAGTGTCCATGCAGCTTGCAAGCATTCCACCTTTGTGACTGTTCCTTTCAGTTTCTGTTTAACTAGCTTCCTCATTTTTGTGTAGTTCCTCTTTTTGAAGATAAGTGCTACTGTGGTGGGTTTCTTTGGCATTTTTCCTCCTGTAAGGATGTTAAACTTAATTACATTATGGTCACTATTCCAGAGTTCAGCTATATTCACCTCTTGGGCCAGATCCTGTTTCATTTAGGAATAAATTAAGAATTGCCTCTCTCTTTGTGGGTTTCCATGAGAAGCTGCTCTAAAAAACAGTCATTTAGTGTGTCCAGAAATTTCATCTCTGGATCCCTTCCTGAGGTAACATATACCCAGTCAATACAAGGATAGTTATAATCCTCCATTATTACTGTATTTTCTGCCTTTGTAGTCTCTGTAATCTCCCTGAGCGTTTTTATGATCTCTGTCACCATCCTAGTTAGGTGGTCAGAATTATATTCCATCTGCTATACTCTTATTGTTCAAGTATGGAATTTCTATCCAAAGAGATTCTATGGTACAGTTGACTTTAATTAAAAGTTTTACTTTATTTGACTGCATGCTTTCTTTCATTCACAGTGCCACACCCCCTTCTGTGCAAATGGTTAGCACTTGGTTATAGGGAAGTCAGAATGGACGCCAGAATCCTGAGTTGCAGTGCTAAATTCACATAGATGAAGAATTTCCCAATTGGTGGCTGCAACTCAAGGTCCAAGGCAGGTGGAACTATGGAAAAAGACCTCTGGTCTGGTTGACTTTTTTTCCTCAAAGAAAAACATCAGGAACTTAAAAATCTAATCCACACTGTTTGAGATCTGTGCTAGCGTTATTTCTGGGCATCCTTTAAAGCAGGTGAGACAGTGGTGAGGTCTGCTGCTTTAGAGGTGGATGGCCATAGGTGGTCTTGCTTGTAAGCAGCTGGGTTCCACTAGACATATGGACTTGAAAGTCCAAGGACGTATCTTTGACCAGAGAGAATTTGTTTGGGGTGGAGGTGGAGGTTTGTTGGCTGAGGGAAAAAGAGAGAGAGGCCACATTCAGTTCTCTTGGGACTGTATCTCATCTGTTTGGGCCCTTTTTAAAGGGAGGGGATTAACAGGCTGTGCTTTGTAAGCCAGCTTTCATGTTTTTGCACTGGAATGGTACAATCGAGAGAAAAGTACATGGAGTTGATGTATTATAGCTCTCTCCTTTGTACATAGAGACGGTTTTGCACTAAGTGCGCAGACAGAGGGAGAAGAGGGATGACAGGACACTAAATTAATTGACTACCCTCTGAGAAAATAGCTTTGTAGAGCTTCCCTGTTAAGTTTAAAATTGGAAGACGCACAGCTTTGTGGCTGTTCTTTGCTTTGCTATTTTAAGCATACTCTGATTTATTTTCTTTGTGGTTCTTGGGACTGCCAAAAATAAATTAAATTATCTCTTCGTTGTTGTGTTTTTCCCCCTTCTTTTTCATAGTAAGGAAGCCACCAAAATTATAGCAATGGAGCAAAATAAAAATAACAACTAGTAGCAATAGGAAACTAGAAATATGTATGTGTGGTGCTTTTATTGACGGACATTTCTGGCTCTACAACCTTTAATCCTATGGTTTGCAATGTGGTTGTAGAGAGTATGATCATATACAGAATTCACCTCATTTACTTTTACTTTATTTTTGGTAGGAGTTCTACAACTTAGTTTGCACAGTTACTACTTCTCTTATGATGATATTAAAAAGTTAATGAAACAAGTGTGATATTTGCCAAACCTGCTTGGAAAATATTTTGATGACTCAGTGAAATAATTTAAGACTGTGGTCCTTTTCATGGCATTATAAAGTATTTGATTTGCTGTTTTCACTGATATCTTATGTAAAGTCTGAAGCATTTAGTTAACTGAAAGATTTGCTCCTGCTATAGCAAAAGGTTTGATAGCAAAGGGACTTGTTTTCTAATCTAGTGAAAGAACATATGCTTTCTTGTATTTTGAAAATGCTGTTAATACTTTAATAATATGACTATATAAGAAATTTTCCTACGTGTTTCTTATGCTGTATTTTTCTGTTCCTAGTTGCGGTTAGGTTTTTTGAAGTCACAGTTTGGTATCTTGATACAGTCAAGATTGGTATCTTAGTATTTTCCAATAGCTGATAGTAGTTTTCCTTTAATACTAAAATAGCATTTCCAGACAGAGCTATGTGAATCCTCCTGATTCCAGTTCCCAGGGTATTCCATGCATTTTCCTTTCAGTCCACCTCATTTGTGAATTACAGCTCATCTGCTTGTAAATATTATCTGCTTGGCACAAAGACAAATTTGTGTGTATGAAAAAGCAGAGATTCCTAGTTCATAGAGAAATCTTAAGTGTAATTTGTGACTGTGACTGTAGCTTGTGACTTTAGCTTGAGAAGTAGAGCAAGCAATTATCCTGTGAATGTTACTATAAGAGAAATAGCTGTCTATGAGATCCTGGTTATGCCATAAGAGGGAGGTGCGGAAGAATATTCCCTAAAACTAACCCTAAGGGCTTGTCTACCTGAACAGTTATTTTGTGTATAAATCACCCCATACTAAATGTCCGTGTGGACCCTGCAGCTGCACACAAGATGTTTCATGCTATATTTTGATCTAATCCCATTTTAAAGCTAAACTGCAAGCTGCCTTCTCTAACTTCCTGTTGTAGAATTAAGAAATGATTACTTAGTATGTTAATTTGACTGAACTGATGATTTTAAACCAATTTTGCAGCTAACTCATTTAACTGATATTATTTAGCTTTAGTGATGATTTTTCGTATTTTATTTTTGCATGTTTATAACTTTCATTAAAATTAAAAAAAAACTTATTGAATCATTTTCCTCTCTAAACAATTTGTGGCAGAACCATTGAGAATCTAGGTGAATCTGTGGATCCACCTGTGAGTCTAGACAACTCTCCGTAAGTTAAACCTCTCTGGTTTTCACAATTGCAGTACTTGTATATTAGAGGTTCTGATAGGTACTGTCACAATTGCTTGCTTATTAGGTATAGAGATTTTCAGTATTTAATGTTACTTTTACTAGAGTATTGCATTCAATATCTCCTTCAAAAGTTTTATAGAAAAAAATTATGGATGAGATGAAAAAGTGAGTAACACAATCAGTTCAATTAAATAGCAATGCTGCATGGCTTTTAAAAAGCAAAGCAGCACATCAGAGCAGGGGTGGCGAGTTATATGGGCCCGTGGTGCCCGTGCTCCAGGAATATTCAGGGCCCAGTGGCCGCCTCCACCAATGTTCAGGGCCGAGTCTGTCTCGGCTCCCCCAGAGCATCTCTCAGCCCTGTCTGCTTCCTCCAGGTGATTTAAAAGGGCCCAAGGGCCCCCGGCCACTGACACTGCAGTGAGGCTAAGGGGGCTTCCTGCCCACCCTCGCTCTGCGCCACTCTCAGAAGCGGCTGGCATGTCCCTGTGGCCCTGGGGGTGTGTGGGGGTGTGTGTGTGTGTTTCTGCACACTGCCCCTGCCCTGAGTGCCAACTCCGCAGCTCCCATTGGCCAGGAACTGCAGCCAATGGGAACTGTGGGAGCAGTGCCTGTGGGCAGCGGCGCACAGAGACCTGCTGGCCGCCCTGCCTAGGAGCTGCTGCTTGAGGAGTATGCAGGTCCCTTTTGAGAGCCGCCCGAGGTAGGCACCATACCCCTCACCCTTTCTTGCAGTCCTGCCTAAACCCAGACCCTGCATCCCAACTCCCTCCCAGAGCCTGTTCCCCACATCCCCTCCTGCACCCCAACCCCCTTCCCCAGCCCAGAGTCTGCACCCAAACTCCCTCCGAGTCCTCACCCCTTCCTGCACTCCAACACCCTGCATCCCAAACCTCCTCCTGCATCCAAACTCCCTCCCAGAGACTGCACCCCCTCCTATACCACCCCAGCCCAGAGCCTGCACCTAAACTCCCTCCCAGAGCCTTAGGCAGGTGTGGGGGTGGGCGGGACTTGGACCCATTCTGGGCACCACCAAAAATTATACAAACCTGCTGCCCCTGCATCATAGTGATATCACGAGAAGCAAATTGGCATAGATTAGTAGTTCACAAAATCTAATTTCGTGGAATTCTTGTTGGAAGTCTGTAGAGAGTTGCCTTCTCACTTCTTTTTGTTTTTCAGCTGCTTCTATGAGTGCTCAGTCTCTTTATTGCAAAGAAGAGCCTGTAGGCCTCTAAAAGCATCTGGAAATTATGAGAAGTAAGCGTAGCTGCTTATATAAGGGACTGTTTCTGTGCTGAAAAGAGGGAGCAGGGGCCATTAGGGTAGAGAAATGTACGGGGAAGAAAGGAATGAGGTAACTGGGTTAATATATCCAACGGAAAAGAAGACCAGATGATTGGGCATCATATATGGGGGAGAAGAGAACCAAGCTACAGGGAAGCATCTGCAAGCAGAGAAGAGGCGCATGAGCCAGAAATATATGAGCAGAGGAGTGGTAGGAGAGACAGAAAGGGCCACAACAGATGGAAGAGGAAGTGAAAGGGAAGAGAACTTTTTAAAAAAAGAACACCACATGTTGCATTAAAGACAGATACACTTGCATACTTGCCTACAGGGGCGGCTCCAGGTACCAGTGCAGCAAGCGCATGTCTGGGGAGGCAAGCTGCGGGGGGTGGCCTGCTGGTCACTGTGAGGGTGGAATTTCTGCGGAAGGTTCACCGGTCCTGTGGTTTCAGCGGTAAGTCGGCAGCGGGTACGCTGAAGGCACGGGACTGGCGGACCTCCTACAGAACTGCCACCGAAGCCGCATGACCGTGGCAGACCTCTTGCAGAAACGCCGCCAAAGGCCGCCTGACTACCGTGCTTGGGGCAGCAAAAAACATAGAGCCGTCTCTGGTTTCCTATTACTTTCCCATGTAAGCAATTCCTGTAGCTACCACAGGAGTGTTGTGCAGTTGTGAATGGTGGTGGTTTGCCTGGTCACAGATGGATTGGGAGTTTGTCTACAAAATATATATTCCATAAATATGTAGTTGATACCCTGGCCAGGGTTGAGACCACCTGTTATACATGATGGGCCATCTTTGCATCTCAGCTGATATTACAGCTCAGTCTAGGACTTGTGTTAATCTAGTTTCTATATTTTATACGTCTTGTATAACAACTTATTCTGCAGTGTCTTCTAATTGTGAAGTGTTGAACTAGGTCATATGAGTGGGATAATTATGATGGGATGTCACCGAGTGTATTCTGAAAGGGTGTTCTGAAACTACTGCGTATGACACAATATTTTCATGGCAGTCAATGTACCACCTATCTGAGCTGTGTGTGAAGCGAAGTCAGTGCATTATAACAGACTGCAGTCATTTGATGCAGCACAGCAACCCATTTAGCCTCGGTAGTACCATAGGCAGCGGCACTGGTGATTGTCCAGGTTTTGTTACTTAAAAATGTGCAATATTTTTTACTTCTGTCTGGGATGTTTAACATGACATTCTGCTAAAGTGTATCGCATAATTGTTCATTCATTGGAAAGCAGTGATGTAGACATATAATGACGTACAGTCGCAGGTGGTCGCAAGGATCACAAGATTAACTCTAGTTTTTAGTGTTTAAAGAGAATGCAGTTCACACAGCTGAACAGAATCTACAGGGATAAAGATACTTTTGAAAATTTTCTTGCAAGCCAGTATATGTTACACCCCACATTTCATAGAATGGAACATGCAGTCAGGGTGGAAAAGTAAATAAAATAGAGATGTTCTGATCATGAGGCATAATTCAGTGAGATCCTAATAGGGTGAACAGTTTGAAAAACACGGCTGTAGAACATGGCTTTAGCCATGTCTCTGGCGGAGGACATGTTGGGGATTATGCTCTAGGCAGGTTTTAAGCTTGACAGTGCATGGATGAGGAAACTCAAAGGAAGGGAATCTGCAGAACCAGACGTAATGGAGGAAGGGAATGTAGTGGGAGCTAAACCAGAGAGGCGGTGAAATTCCAGTGGGAGAACCGAAGAGTTGGGGCAAACTCCAGAGAAGGAAACTGGGGAGCTAGAGATAGTGGAACATGAGCAGAGGGGAGAAATGACGGGGGGAGGGGAAAATGTAAAGAGGTGATGTAGGCACAGGGTGACCAGGTGTACCAGTATTAGGGGCTTTGTCTTATATGTGCAACTATTCCCCCCCCCCCTGCAAAAAAGTGTCACTATTTTTCATACCTGCTATCTGTCACCTTATGTAGGGAACTGGGAGCAGGGAGGAAGATGTGTGTGGCAAACTTAAGGGAGAGCCAAATCAGAAGGAAGGGGAGAAATAATAGATTTGAAGTGGAAGAGGAGCAAGAAACTTGAACAATTTGATAATCTCAGAAGTATGTAAATGGCGAAATGAGTATTTATTGATATGCAAATTGAAATATTTCATCACATGTACAAAATGTCCAGCTTTCCAATTTTGTAGACTTAAAAGGTATAAGCAAGAGAAAAATAGGAGGAATGTGGTAAGCTCCAGAAGCACAACTGAGCAACACTGTTATATGGCTGGCCCCCACATGCCTGGAAGAAATGCTTTTTGTTAATCAGACGTGGACTTTCTCCATCTGCACTGGATCAGTACTGACAAATGACCTCTTGGAAATGTGTAGTAATTTTAGAAAATTTCTTGGTAATCAAGGGTATGGCAGAACTTGTCAGCATAAAAGAAATAAAATCTTTAGAGGTAGAATGTTTTCTGATCCATCTAGCAGGTGACCATATTGCTTAATATGTTTGAAACTAATTAGAACTTTTATTTGTATTACAAAGCAAAATAAAAGTGCTTGCTTAAAAGCTAGAGGTCAAGTTAATATTGTCACATGTGCAATTAGTTTCTCTTCTGTGCAGCACAGCATGTACATTTAATTTTGGGGGGAAAGACAAAAACAGCATCTCAGAAAGTTCCCTCTTTAATAATTACAGTAGATCTAATCCTATTTGTTTACTTTCAAAGGAAGACTTTAATGGGAGGGTTTAATTACAAAGATTAACAAGCCTTAAATGTTTAAAACTGGGCTTTTTTCAGATAGACCTTTGAATTGATCTCCAAATTCCCCAAGTGAAGACAAAAACAGCTGTCTATTGTATAAATGTAACAGAACCTCAGTGTTCTTGGATTTTCTTTAAGGTATGGCTGAATGTTTCTCTAAGGTATATCTTCACTAAAGATTTATTTGATTCGGTGACTTCAGTTCAAGTGGAAAAGACTTGAGGGCAGCCTGGCTGGCTGAATAGGAAAAAAAAACTGCTCTTTTATCATACATGGGCCTGCAGCCAGCCCTGTTAGTGACATCATGGAAACTTGTGGCATCCTGTGTATATAGTAGTAAGAAAATGTGTTGCCCACATAGTCTCTTTGGTGCTGTTATGATACAGCAACAAGCTGTGACTTGGCATGCCATTTCTAACAGACAATAATTTAAACAACATATCATTATAATTTCTAAATAAAGAGACTTGAATTTTTTAAAATATGCATTTATGGGCCCAGTAAAGGGGAGAGGTATCAGAGAAACATGCTTCTCAAAACCATGTCGCCATTTCCCCTTTTAAATTTGTGACTACTCACAGCGAGTTGCATTTAAATCACCCTGAATTTGCTGAATCATTGCTTGAAATGGTATTTATATCCATATTCTTAATATACCCAGTTCCCTGAAACTGAGAGTTGTAATCTTAGGGCCAAATCATGTTCATTTTACCCACATGAGGGGTCAGAGAGCATGCTTGTTAGGCAAAGCAAATGGAATTTGATATTACAAGATTATGCAAGACTTTCATATTTTGGGGGTTGGGCCAAATATAAGTAACTCCTTTTTTTCTTATTGCTTGTTCTGACTATATGTTAGTGTGTGGTACGGTAACTCTTCACTTAATGTTGTAGTTATGTTACTGAAAAATGCAACTTCAAGTGAAATGATGTTAAACTAATCCAATTTTCCCATAAGTTTTAATGTAAATGTGGGGGTTTAGGTTCCAAGGAAATGTTTTTGGGGCAATCAAAAGATCCTATATACTGTACAATATTGTACTGTATGGTGGTGGGGAGGTGCCCCAGCTTACCCCTGGGGCTCAGGGCTGGGGGTGCAGGGTCTGGGGGGGAGTTAGGATGTGGGAGGGTGCTCAGGGTGAGATGCGGGGTCTGGGAAGGAGTTAGGGTGCGGAAGAGCGGGAGGAGGCTCAAGGCTGGGGCAGGCATGAGGTGCAGAGCACTTACCTGGGGCAGCTCCTGTTTGGTATAGGAGTGTGCAGGTGGCTCTGCGCAGCGCTGCACCACCCCAATGGCTGTGATTCTGGGAGCTCCCCCTCTACCTCCTGCAGGCAGGGCCATCCAGAACTTAGGGGCTGCAGGGCCCTGGGCTAAGGGGGCTCTGGGGCCCTGGCCTCCACCTCTAAAGCCCCTTTCAGAATCAGGAGGAACAGGGGCAGTCGCACAGCCAGCGGCTGGAAAGAAGTGGCGCTTTCCCCTTCAAAGCACTGGCTGTGCGGCTGCCGCTGCTCTTCCTCAGTCCTCCGGCTCATGCTCGCAGGGACGCGTTTTGAAAGGGGCTGTCAAAGTTAGACTCAGGACTCACAGTTTGTCAGACTACTCTGTTTTATTAGCACAGCGCTCTGCTAATACATCCGGTTAATGTGAGTAGTCATGCAAGGCCTAAACAGTCTTATTTATACAGATAAAAGAGCAGGAATTAGACAAAGGGACAAAGAAAACAAAAAACAGTAAAAATCACCTGGGGCACAGCATGCATATCCCACTTCCTTACTGTTATCAATCTAAGGCTAATACTTCACCAATTGCCCTTAAACGGTGCAATTGTTCTATGTTAATGTCTGTATTCCTGACACCTGGATTGCAACATTCCAACAATTTTGCTTAAAGGTACAGACAACATTTCTTTAATCCTTTCTATTCTTACAATATAATTCATTCTACTTTCACAGGGCTTTAGAGCTGCAGGCCAGGGCCCCGGAGCCCTGCAGTCCCTAAAGTCCTTGCATTCCGGGTGGCCCTGCCTGCCGGCAATGGGCAGCTTCCCCGCTTGCTTGCTTGTTCCCTCCCTCCCAGAAAGTCCTAAGCGCCACAAACAGATGTTTGGTGGCGGGAGAAGCGCTGGGAGGAATGGAGAAAGGGAGGAGGCAGAGAAGAGGAACTTGTGCAGTGCTCCTTTGTAAAGTCAAACAACATTATAAGGGAGCATTGCAGAACTTTAAATGAGCATGTTCCCTAATGGAGCAGCGATGTAACTTAGAAACAACTTTAAGTGGGAGGGTGTTAAGTGGGGAGTTACTGTACATAGATTACTTTTAAATTTTGAAAACAATCAGAATACATTTTAGTTTTTAACATTGCCTATTGCCTAACTTGTGAAGATGGACGGTATATCAGGCAATGAATTACACAGTCTGTTCCCCAGAAATAAGCCATTACAGTATATTGAACAACAAAATGATTGCCAGAATTCCTTATTATATTTGCAGTCCTTCACCTTACTTAGGAAGACTGGGAAAATAGCCTTGTCAAAGAAGTGACACACCCTCTTTTAGACTACTAATTTTTGTCAAAATATCAAGTGTGGAAATGCATATAAAAAAACTTCTGGGGCCAACTGAAATTGTAATGTGTTAAATGCTTTAAGACTATCTGTGAAAAATAGGTAATATGATTACATAAAATAAATTGTACACATTTTAAAATGTTAAAGGCTGCAATAAAACTAATTACTATTTTTTCTTACTAATTGAAAAAATCTCAGTCTTGAGGGACAACCGTATTGCGTATGTTACAGATCATAATACAATTAAAGGCCCATATTTGTGTGTTGTATAATACATATTTGAATATGTGTGTTGTGTACAATGAGATAATACATAATGTCAGAAAGAAGTACAAAAGTTTTGGGGATTTCCCAAATAACTTGCTTAGGGCACTAGACAGTTATTGGGAGATTCAGGTTCAAGTACCTGCCCTGCCAAAGACTCCCTGTGTGATGTCGTGCAAATCACTTAGCCTCTCTGTGCCTTAATTTCTCATCGGTAAAATGAGGATAAAAGATTTTTCAATCTGAGATGTTGTGAGAGTTAATACACTAATAATAATGACTTTCTCAGCTACTATGGTAAAAAAGAACATATAAGTGACACTTCTGTCTTTAACATGATATGCATATCACCACAATATACTTGTAGGTTGAAGTATACTCATTGTAACAAAAATTTTTTAGATGATGAATTTTGTCAATGATTACTTTCAACCATGTGCCATAGCAGGATGTTTGTGAGAAGGATGGAGGGACGTGAATTAAGAGTTTTTCACAAGGCCAAGAGTTACTGGGGTAGAATTTAAGATTGTTTAGAACATAAGAATGGCGATACTGGTCAGACCAAAGGTCCATCTAGCCCAGTATCCTGTCTTCCAACAGTGGCCAATGTCAGGTGCTTCAGAGGGATTGAACAGAGCAGGAAATCATCAAGTGATCCATCCCTTGTTGCCCATTCCCTGCTTCTGGCAAACAGAGAGTAGGGATACCATTCTGCTTGCTTTGAAATTTGGTCCCATTTGTGCAGCAGAGTACACGGGATCCTGCATGGAAGGTAACCGGCTACTAGACTAATGGACAGGGAATAAGGCTAAGATTTTTGTCATGTTTATATGTAGTAAATGTCATAGACAGGTCATGAGTAATGAACAAGAATTGATGGAAGCCTGAGCTCCATGATGCCCAGGCTGGCAGCCCTACTGCCTAGGGCTCACAGCCTGAGCCCTGGGGATCACCCTGTCATCCGAGAGAGGGACTGACAGCCCAAGTCCTGCCAAACACCCGGCGGATGGGGAGAAGAGGGAGCTGATAGCCTGAGCCCTGACACCCATTGTAGGGGGCTGACAGCTGAGGCCCTGAGGTTGCATAGGTCACAAAAAATCACAGAATCTGTGACAGACTTGTTGCCTTAACTGAGAACACAGTTATATGAAAGGGTAAAGGAGAAAGCTTGTTTACAAAAGTAAATAAAGTGAAGGGAAAACCTACTTTCTGGCTGTTTTCTAGCTGGAAGAAGTTGGGAAAACAGGAAAAAGGTATGAAAAATGGATTTTCCCCACTTTCTCACACTTTTTCCTCCCTTAATCCTCCATTTTCAAGCTGGGGGAAGAGGTGGCAGGAGGTTGTTTTAGTTTTTGTTTTGTTTGAGAAAAAGTAGTGTGGGAGTCAAATACCAAAACTGAAGGGGAAAACTAAAATTATTTGGTTACCAAAAACTGAAACAAAACACACTTGAAAATGAAATATTTTGACAATGCTGAAATTTTCCAGTCAAAATTTGTGAAAATTGACATACTCTTACAGAAAATTTTACAACTTTTTATGCAGAGAATTTGGATCAGCGTTAATCATTTATAAAAAGATTTTTGTGATAGAACGTTATGCTCAACTATGCCTATTTCAGAAACTGGGGTCCTGATTCTGATCTCATTTACACCAGCTTTACTCCATTAAATTTCCATTGACTTCAGTGAAGATACTCCTGGTGTGTACCAGTCTGAGTTCATAATAGGTCTTCGAGATGTCTTTTGCCAAGATAATAAGCTATTACCAGTACAGGTACAGGGATTATTGAGCCATATATATTGTTAAATGGCCTTTAGCCTTAACTTCTTTGAATTTTAAACCCTGAAATGTTCATTATTCATTATAATTAAGAAATTGTTCATTTATTGTACTGAAAAACTAATAAAAGGTAATGAAGGAGAGTCAATGTGCTCCTAGCTGAGATTTATACCTTGGAAGAAATTTTAGTAAATAATACTTTTTTTGCCAACTCTCTTCTGTATTATACACTCATACTGTACTGTTCACTCCATTAAAAGATGTAAAATATTTTAAGTATTAAGCTTCATATTTGCTATCATTTTAATCCCTCGAAGATCAGATTATGAACTGGAAGAATGTTTCCCATGCCTAAGTGTGGTGAATGTCAGACAGCAAATGCTACTACTCAGTACGTTATAGAGTGAACAACATTTCATTAACGTGGTGATCGATTCCAGAGATTGCTCTTTTACTCATTCTTCCTGCATGTGAGGGTTTACATTTCAAACATGATGCAGGTGTTTGGAATGCATTTAAAACAGCTTATCTTAACTTGTATTTTACTAGCTTATTAGTGCGTATTAGCTAGATAGTTAGAGAGACTATAATGAAGAAAACATTTATATCAATTAAAATTTTTAAAATGGCATTTTTTACTGTTTACTATTAATTTAGCAATAATCAGTTGCTAAATATTTTTCTTTTCATTGGTAAGACTTACATGTGTTTGCTTTACAAGATAAAGTAGTTGCAATTGTTTTCTAATTATGGTAATTTCATACAGCTATCTGAAGGCATAAGATCAGTATCTCAGTCAGCAGTGATGACCGGAGTCGCCTGGATCCCTTTTCGATCGGGTGTTCCAGTCCAAAACCAGACACCTGGCAACCTGATGTACTTGCACTGGTGAGGCTTCAGCTGGAATGCTGTGACCAGTTCTGGGCCCACATTTTAGGAGAGATGTGGACAAACAGGAGAGAATCCAAAGGACAGCCACAAAAATGATGGAAGAATAAGAAACCCTGACCTGTGAAGAAATGTTGGGGAAAAAACTGGGCGTGTTTAGTCTTAAGAAAAGAAGAGTGAAAGGGGAATGTGATGTCTTCAAATATGGTTAAAGGCTGTTATAAAAGAGGACTGTGATCAATTGCTCACAATGTCCACTGAAGGGGGAAGTAGTAATGGACTTAATCTGATGGTAGCTAAGCTCTGGAATAGGCTTCCAAGGGAGGCTGTGGAATCCTCATCACTGGAAGTTTTTAAGAACTGGTTGGACAAACACCTGTCAGGGATTGTCTAGGTTCATGAGGTCGCTTCCAGCTGGACATTTCTGTGCTTCTATAAAAAGTTGGATCTGGGTTCAGATTCTGAACCTGCCCTTTACAAAGTTCACATGTCTTTTTGCCTGGGGTTTTCTTTAGGCCCATCTCTACTTCAGAATCTCATTACGATTGAGAGAGAACCGACTGATCTATAGCATTCATTAACACAATCTTTTAATGAATGATTGTTACACAGCTAACTCACAATTTGTAGTCTGAATGCAGTGTAGTGAGGTCTGAATAAAACATCATGTATGGGAGGGAACATTTGTTATTCCCTTTATGTGTTACCCTCCTTTCCTGAGTTAATTCTAATTTAGATTGGAACTAATTTTATTTTATTTTATTTTATGTTCCTCTGGTGGCCTATTAATAACATGCAGTACTAGTGTATGTAGACTGTTGTATTTTAAAACTCCTAGCCCTACTTAGTTTTGTGCCTTAAGCATTGCTGAGCCCACTGGCTCTGCTAATATCTGCTCTGTTCTGCTCTTACTGGTGGTTTGATTGATATTGTCTGTTCCTTGAATGGGTTGACTACCTTCAGCACTTAGATGAACGATGGATGGATCTTGACCTGCTGCTCATGGCTTGAGGGCAGATTAAAATACTGTCATTAATGATATCACTTGGAAGTGACATACTGTCTATTGCTGATAAAAAATCTGCTTGTTGATTAACTCATTAGTATCTGGCTTCAGGGTGGTAATTGTGTTAGTCTGTTTCAGCAGAAGCAATGAGGAGTCCTTGTGGCACCTTAGAGACTAGCAAATTTTTTGGGCATAAGCTTTCGTGGGCTAGAACCAAAACTTACGGCCAAATAAATTTGTTGGTCTCCAAGGTGCCATAAGGACTCCTCGTTGTTTTTTTTTATTAGCATCTGACTAGCACTTTTCTGTAATGAATTCTTTTAGAAGAGATGTTAATGCCACTGTCATAAACATACAGCTAAGGGTAGCATAAAATCTCTCCTTTACCTGTAAGGGGTTAAGAAGCTCAAATAACCTGGTTGGCACCTGACCAAAAGGACGAATAAGGAAAGAAGATACTTTCAAATTGGAGGAGGGGGTAAGGTTTTGTTTGGGCTCTTTCTTTTGTTTTCTCTGGTTAGAGAGAGAGAGACCAAGGAGGTAACCCACCTCCTATTGAAATGATACATCTAAGATTACAGAAATTGTAAGTAATAGCAAGGAAATGCGTTAATTATCTTTTATTTTAGCTCGTGAATTTTACCTATGCTAAGAGGGAGGTTTATTCCTGTTTTTGTAACTTTGAAGTTGAGCCTAGAGGGGAATCCTCTGTGTTTTTAAATCTTTTTATTACCCTGTAAAATTACCTTCCATCCTGATTTTACAGAGGTGCTTCTTTTACTTTTTTCTTTATTATAAAGTTTGTTCTTTTAAGAACCTGATTGGTTTTTGGTATCGGAGGGGTAGCCATGTTAGTCTGGATCTGTAAAAAGCAACAAAGAGTCCTGTGGCACCATATAGACTAACAGACGTATTGGAGCATAAGCTTTCATGGGTGAATACCCACTTCATCAGATGCATGAACAAAAGCTTATGCTCCAATACGTCTGTTAGTATATAAGGTGTCACAGGACTCTTTGTTGATTGGTTTTTAGTGCCCTAAAAATCCAGGGGTTTGATCTGTGCTCACTTTGTTAACCATCCTCAAACCTCCCCAGGAAAGGGGGTGAAGGGGCTTGGGGGATATTTTTGGGGGGATAGGGCTTCAAGTGGCCCCTCCCTGAATGTTTGTTTAAATCACTTGGTGGTGGTAGCAATATTGTCCAACGACAAGGAAAGGATTTGTGTCTTGGGGAAGTTTTTAACCTACGCTGATAGAAATAAGCTTAGAGGGTCCTTCATGTGGGTCCGCACATCTGTACCCCACAGTTCAGAATGGGGAGGGAACCCTGGCAGCAACCTTTCCCAGAATGACTGACTTGTTCAGCTGTAGAGCTGATTCACTGCCCTACATTTTGTGTAGGAATTCCATTCATGCTATTGAGTTATATTGGTGTAGTGGAAAGCAGTATACTGAAAGTTGGTTGGGATTTCAATTTCTCTTTTGTCTATGGACAAGCTAGTGTATTTTAAATTCAGTTTAAATTTAGGGCATCACCTCTGATCCAGATTTATAGCAAGGAAACTTAGTTGTCACAATCAGAAATAAAGGCTTTTGTTTTCTGCCCTCAGATCAAGTGTTTCTCTTCATAGATATGTATTTTTCCTTAGTACTCTGGTAAAGTAAAAAAACAGATTTTAAGACTTACAATACAATAAAGCTAGTCAAGGTTTATTTACATATTTGGAAGTGTAACTGCAACTGTTTATTTTCAGTCCCTTGTGAAATCTGGTTTGTAGGATTTCAGCAACAGGAGTAAGTGTGAAAAAAAGAAAACCTGCATATTATGTGATCCTTCTTCATAGTGATTTGTTGAAATTAGACATTTTAATAGTAACCTTATCCATCCCCTGGACATTTCTACTCCCCATAACTACCTGTATGGGACAAGAGCCTCCCTTTCTTCTAAGAGAGTGGGCTATGAAAACTGCCAAGTCTCACTGTGAATCGGCAGCATTAGAGCAGCAGGGAGCATGGAGTCCCAGGTGGAGAGCCCCCAGCTCCCTGGTGCCCAGGATGCAGAGAGGACTATTCATTTATTCACTCTGGCTTTTAGTAAGAGAGTACGCTCTATGAAGCCAAGTCATTCTCTTGCTCTGTGTTTATACAACACCTAACAAAATGGTCTCAGCACTTACTGGGATCTTTGGTTGCTACTGAAATAGAAATGATAAATAATGTGTATTCAGAATTCTAAATATGCTATGTAATCAGTCTGTGTGCACAAGAACATGTAAAGTAACTTTATATTTTGACTGTTTTTCTAAAAAAAACTTTCTCTGTGGTTTTCTTAGATTTGTCCATCAATTGATTTAAAATTATTACACAAAAGACAGACCATAAATGCAGGTTGTGCAGACAGATTTTAACATGTACCCAAAACACCAGGTCCAGAGTGCTCTGTATCAGAAAAACCTTTTATTGTTCAATAGACAATGTTTTAGTAGCACTCGATATATTCAGTTTGAACAAAGGCCATAAAGACAAAAAATATAAGCCATGTTATTTGGGAGTGTTTATCTAAAACAAGTAAATTTCCAGGTGCTGCATATTTGACTTGGTGCAGGAACTTTATTGCTTTATCTAATTCAAAGATTAATGAAGCATTGCATTTTCCCTGCTATTTTTAAAAATGTAGTGTATTAAACAGCATACCTAATATACAAAATAATGAAGCACAGCAATATTAAATCTGACTACTTTTTATTTAGGCTAACTAACTATGACTGTTAAGAATAGCAGAATTATTTTTGCTCTGGACTAGGGTTGCCAGGCATCTGGTTTTTGATTGGAACGCCCAGTTGAAAAGGGACCATGGCAGCTCTAGTCAGCACCACTGACCTGGCCATTAGAAGTCTGGTTGGTGGTGCAGCGGGGCGAAGGCAGGCTCCCTACCTGCACTGGCTCTCTGCAGCTTCCCGGAAGTGGCCGGCATGTCTGGCCCTAGGCGCAGGGGCCATCAGGGAAGCTCTGTGTGCTGCCCTTGCCCCCAGCTCTGGCTGCACAGCTCCCATTGGCCGGGAACTGCAGCCAATGGGAGCTGTGAGGGCAGTACCTGCTGCCTGTGCCCCCACCAGGGGCCAGACATACTGTCTGCTTCTGGGAGCAGCACAGAGCCAGAGCAGGTAGGAAGCGTGTCTGAGCCCCACTCCACTGCCAACTGGGAGCTGCCTGAGTTAAGCGCCACCCAGCTGGAGCCTATACTCCAAACTGCCTGCCTCAGGTCAGAACCCCCTTCCTCACTTTAACTCCCTCTCAGATCCTGTATTCCCATCCGCACCCCAACCCCCTGCCCCAGGTTGGAACTCTCTACCCCAGCACTGAGCCCCCTCCTGCATCCAAACTCCTTCTTAGAGCCTGCACCCCAAACCCTTGCCCAGCCCGGAGCCCGCACACCCTCAGGCACTCCAACACCCTGCCCTAGTCCAGTGAAAGTGAGTGAGGGTGGGAGAGAGCGAATGATTGAGGGTGGGGGCTGGAGTGAGTGGGGGCAGGGCGGGGCAAGGTGTTCGGATTTGTGTAACTAGAAACTTGCCAACCCTACTCCAGAAATTTTTTTTATAAACTGTTTCTGGGCTGGGATTTTAATTGTCAATACTCTGGTTATCCAAATGTGGGAGTTATCACTAAATTTGAGAAAGATCAAACAGACAGTGGGTTTTGTAGAATAAACCACTTACAGAGACATCAGGTTGGAGGGTGAGTATCCTTAAAAGCCCAAAGCCATGTCCAGGAATATAATTTTACATCAAATTCATGATAATGGCTAATTTAAGACTCGTATATCTTTTTTAAGACTAAATTTAACTTAGTGCTGAATGCTAACTTAATTGCAATTTGTAGTGTGATTGCCGGCAAAAAGAGCTGCAGGGAAGAACACACATAATTGTAATGTAGGCAGAGGACATTTATAGTCAGAAGCTTAGCATTTTTTGTTTGTCATGTGCTGTGTAATTTTATTTCTAAACATAGTGCGATTTTAAAAACATGCGATGAGGTGCATGCACTCTACCCTTCTGACAGTTTTGCCTAAGTAAATCATGTAAGTTTTTAGACATATGTCTGCTGCAAAATTATTGTAGTTCGTTTGCAGAAATTATGTTTCCATGATCCCTTTGTGCCCTTTGCTCCCTGAAATCTGGAAAGAGTGGGGCACCTCTTCTACATAGGAAACAAGTAGGAACAACCTCTTCCAGACTGAGAGCTTCCCCTACCCAAAATCAGTTTGCATGGCAAGACCAAAATCTTCCTTTTAATCTTACCTCTCTTTATCTTTCAATATGATTTATCACTTACCACTTGCAATGGAGTAAATTAGGAGCAACTTTGCTGAAGTCAGTGAGATTAAACTGGTGTAAAAACAGAATCAGGCCATAAAACCCATTTTTTTTGTGGGATTTTAAAAAGCATTTAGGTGCCTAAGTCCTATTGACTTGCAATGGGACGTGGCACATTGGAAAATGCTACCCTTTATCTATAGATTGTAGCAGTATACTTCTTTCTATCACATACTTGAATTCCACTCGATAATTACTTATTTTTCACATTTGTATAGTACTATCCTGTACAAACGTGTTTTTAACATGTGATTTAAAGTATAGAAACCATTTAAAGAAAAACATGCTACATCAGTGCAATGTCCTACATACAGCTTAGTATGGGAGTGCTTGACTATTTACAAGAAATTCTTCTCAGGATCATTGCAGATTCAACCAGATCACTTTCAAGGTGACTATGCTGATGAGAGAGACAGACTGGTGATGTTTACATTTTAGTCATAAGTTATAGTATAGTGCTTTAAAACCAAGGCCGTTTTTTAACAGTCTTTTCTCCATGTCATTGCTATGTGAATTAATGAAATAACTTGGAAGGAAAGCATAGTTATACTAGTGAGATACTATTCTCCTTTAAAGAATCAGGTTTCCATTCACTTAGGATAGTGGTCCCTGAACATTTTACCTCATGCTCCCCTTTACCCCTGTCCACACCTTCCCTCCCTGTGGAGCTGCAGCTATGGGCAGGACCATGTCTCCAGTATGGGGGGATGCAGGCGGGGTAAGGGGGCTGGGGGTGGCAGTGAAGCCTCAGCTGCCAGCCAGTGCCCTGGGCATGGGGTCAGCAGCTGGAGCCCTGAGTCCTGGGTGTGGGCCAGCAGCTGGAGTCGAGTCCATGAGTGGAGCTGGGTGGAGCTCCCTCTCTACCCCCCCCCCCCGTGGGCCCCAGCTGCGCCCCCCCAAACGTTCCTCCATGTCCCCCTTAGGGGGGACCTTTTACTTAGTAACTGACCTAGAATAGTATATTTGCTGCTCAAAAGATCAATTCTACTTATAAGTTTTTAGATGCAGGAACGGAGTGATAGATAATTGAAATCTGAGGCACTAATCTAAAGCAGTTGGTATTCTGTTACTGGAATTTAACTATTACTGTCTTTGGCTCCTGTATTCCCCACCTTGTGAAAGCATATGTGGTTAACAAATGAACACCCAAAAATCTGTAGTTCTGCTCTAAGTGTGGAGTTTGCACATTTTCTCCCTTGGGACTGGCAGACTGGGTAGGCAGGGGTGGGTATTACAGAAGGACAGAAAGTGGGCAGAGTTTGGGGGCTATTACAGCCCCCAGAATTTAAACTTCAGGCAACTGAAAAGACAAGTTTTGTGAGTAGAGAAGATGCTCCTCTAATTCGCCATTTGTTTTTGGACTTTTTAGTAGGTAGAATAATGCACAAAATGATTAATGGACAAGGCAGTAGACTGGAGAAGAAATTGTGGTTAAGTGAAGGGAGGGGCTCTGAAATTTTGTTCTCACACATGCCAAATAAATGTACTGGCCCAGGTCTTAGAAATATAGGACTGGAAGGAACCTTGATAGGTCATCTAGTCCAGTCCCCTGCACTCAAGGCAGGACTAAGTATTATCTAGACCATCCCTGAGAGGTGTTTGTCTAACTTGTTCTGTCATACCTGCATCCAAATCTATACGTGGAGGCTTGGTGGAAAGAGGGTCAGCTGTGGCCACATTGCAGTGTCCTCTCTACCCCATACCCTGCAGAGGGTCCTTCATGGTCCAGGGATGCAGATTTGGCAACTTGAGGGAAGGAGTGGGTATGACGGGAGTGGGGCTGAGGAGGACACACAGTTCCTCTTCTTTCTAGCCATATAGATGCCCTCAAAAAGAAATTACGATCTGAGACTGTAGTGTCTCTTCCATCATACCAGAGGCCAGAGCTGATATGAAAGTTCATAGCCACTGCATGGACGGCCCTCTGGCCTCTCACAGATAACTGGGAAGCTATCAAATTTAGCAGCAAGCCAAATTCTACCTTCTTTGATGTAACAATAGAGGGAGGAGCTCTGTGAGGGTATCTTTGCAGAGATTTCCCTTTTATTCCCTTCTTCCAAATTATGCCCCTGGGCAGGGTGATCTGGACCATATTAGAACCCTGTAGTTTTGTATATTTTAACTTTACTAAAATATTTTTAGTCAAAACAGGTTAAAATATTAAATTAAAAATGTTGGTTTAACTTTTACTAGTTAGGTAGTTATAAAACAATTGATTTCATTGCCTGCTTTTGCAGGAACTGCAGTATCATCTTACAAATGTGATAGAAATATGTTTTCTGTTCAATGTCATTGTTGGTACTGTGTGTTGTGCTAAACACAGTGTTACTTGCACAGTGTAGCTGACAAAAATGACTCAGCTAATAGTGTAGCCTTAACCATTCAGTTCACAATTCCCAATCTTACAGTTCACAAATCTTAATCATTTTGCACCCTGCTGGACAAGGAGGTCAAACTTCTGGTTACCAATTTAAAGCAATGCAGTTTTGTCAAGATTACAGATCACCACTAAGTTGCTAAACCACTGGTTATTTCTGATAGCTAATCTGTATTTATCAGGAAATTCCAGTAATATATAGTGAAAAGAATGGGTGCTGAAAATAAAAAAGACATGTTTTGAAGTCTCCATGCTTCTAGATAACTTGTGAATACTACCGAGTTCCTTTATTCCAGATTAGTATATGTGGTACTTAGGGCTGGAGAATTAGAACAGAAGAATGACCATACCGGGTCAGACCAAAGGTCCATCTAGCCCAATATCCTCTCCTCCAACAATGGCCAATGCCAGGTACCCCAGAGGGAATGAACAGAACAGGTAATCACCAAGTGGTCCATTCCCTGTCACCCATTCCCAGCTTCTGGCAGAGGCTAGAGACACCATCCTTGCCCATCCTGGCTAATAGCCAATGATGGACCTATCCTCCATGAATTAATTTTGAACCCTCCACATCTTGGAGCGCTTGGGTAGGAGGAGCAGAAAAGAATGAGCAGAACCACAGTAAGGTTATTTGCTGTGCCTCTGCCAACTTCTGCAGTTGTCAGACACACCTTATGACGAAAGTGGTGTAAGATTGAGCCATGTTAGGAGGCATATCTGTCCTCTGACTATTTCCCAGAGGGAGATACTCAGCTGTTGTGATTAGCCATGTCATCATCAGGTCTGAAGCCTGAAGGAGCTTTTGTGTGTTACACATTGCTGAAGTTCTTCACAAGAGTTTTTTATAGGATAGTAAATTCTGAATCTGGATGAACTGACAGTTATTAGTCTTTCTCAGCAAAAATACTTTGTTTAATATGTTTTCCAAAGCCTTTAGTCTTTCAGTATTGGCTAATAACCTAGTATTGGCTAATAACCTTGCATTTCTAGAGTTGGATATATTTTTTTAAAACTAATAGAACATAGAAAACCTCAAACCAACAATAAGCATATATTTTGTTAATTTTCTCTTTGCAATTCAGTACTGTGAGCACTTGTTCATTCTTGAATTTTTTTATTTCAACTCCTTTGCTCCTATATTTTTCTTCAGCTTGGTTGACAGATAGAAACTCCTATGGATATCTAGATAAAATCATCCAATTTCTCCCAGTTTTGCCAAATCCATGCATTCAAAAATCAAAACTCAGGCCCCAAATTGCAATGAGATCGGCTTAATCATGACATTTTAAAAATAAATGATAGGATTTTAAAAAATTATTATGTGTCTTCTGGTTTTTGAGCCTTCTGAGAGAGCAGTGTGATCATTCAGGTTCAAAGTTCAATCTTAAACTTGTCGTCAAAAATGCAGATTTCCATGTCTGCGGTATGCACTTTTCTTAATTTTTAAATGAATGCTTACAATCTGCAGTCCTAACTGGTACTCACTGAGGAATGTGAGCAGTTATATTGGTCAATTAGAAGGTGCTCATGTTCTATAGTGATTGGGGCCATATAAGCACCTAACTAGACAGACATATATTGAAAATAGCTGCTGTGCTGCAGCTAGATGGATGAGAAGATGCATATGCATGTAAGTCTGCATTGTCTGGGGACAACTGCTACAAAATCATATTTTTTGGAAAGTAAATACTAACTTTTTGATATTTAAAGTCAGTACAATAGAACCTCAGAGCTATGAACACCTCTGAAATGGAGGTTATTCGTAACTCTGAAATATTTGTAACTCTGAACAAAACGTTATGGTGGTTCTTTCAAAAGTTTACAGTTGAACATTGATTTAATACAGCTTTGAAACTTTACAATGTAGAAGAAAAATACTGCTTTTAACCACCTTAATTTAAATGAAACAAGCACAGAAACAGATTCCTTACCTTGCAAAGTCTTTTTTTAACTTTCCCTTTTTTTCAGCAGTTTACGGCTTTGTCTACACTTACAGTTTTGCAGCGCTGGCAGTTACAGCTGTGGTCGTACAGCTGTGTACGGCCAGCGCTGCAGTGTGTCCACACTGACAGCGACCAGCGCTGCAGTGTGTCCACACTTGCACCAGTTGCAGCGCTGTTGTGAGTGGTGCATTTGGGGCAGCTATCCCACAGGCACCTCGTCCCATTTGTCGCTATGGGTTGTGGGAAGGGGACGGAAGGGTGCGGGTCATTCCGCTTCCTGTTCAAGGACCCGTGCTGCCAGGGTATCGACCCCACGCCTAAGAGGGCCCCGCACCTTAGGCACCTGTTTAATTTTTTTTTTAACTTACCCCGTCCCCAGCTGCGGTCTGCTCCATGGTCCCGCTCCTTGAGTGAAGCGCCGGCAGGAGCGCAGCGTGGCCCGCTCTCCCCGCTAGAGCTCCAGCCGGGCTGCGGGGCTTGCGGCGCTCCGGCGGGGCTCCAGCCATGAGAGTGGGGCGGCGGAGCTTTGTCGTGCTCTGGCCAGCAGAGGCGAGTCGCGAGCTTCGCCGCTCTGACCGGGGCTCCAGCCGGAGAGAGCGGAAGTCGCGGAGCTTGCAGCGTCTGACCGGTGGCTGCAGCCGGGAGAGCGGAGTCGCGGACCTTGCCGCGCTCTGGCTGGAGTGCGACAAGGCCGGCGGCTCTGGCCGGAGCGCGGCAAGCCCGCTTCCCGTCTGGAGCTCCGCCGGAGCACGGCAAGCCCCGCTCTCCTGTCTGGAGCTCCGGCCAGAGCGCGGCAAGCCCCGCGACCCCGGCTGGAGCTCTGGGCCCTTTAAATAGCCCCCCTGAGCCCTGGGCAGTGAGGGGGGATTTAAAAGTCCTGGGGCTCCAGCTGCCTCTGCCACCCCGGTCCTTCAAATAGCCGCCGGAGCCCCGCTCCCTCTTGCATTCCCCAGCGCTCCCGTGGCTATTAAAGGTCCCCGGAGTAAGGGGTTTGGGGGCTACTTAAAGGGCTGGGGTTCCAGCTGCCTCTGCTGCACCCCATGACCTGCCCCACACCAGTTCGGCCCCCCGCCTGCAGCCAGCTCTTCACCCCGTGCCCACAGCCACCTCTGCCAAACACCCTGTCCTGTCTCCAGCCAACCCCTGCCACACACCCCTGCAGCCCTGCCCAAAGCCAGCCAGCCCCCACACACTGCTGCCCGCACCAGCTCTGCCACACTCTGCCCAGCCCGCACCCCCTGCCCTGTTTCCAGTCAACCCCTGCTGCACCCCACTGCCTGAAGCCAGCCCGCCCCACACCCCTTGTCTCCAACCAGCCCCACATCCCTTGCCCTGCTGCAGCCAGACCTACCTCCAGTCAGCCCCTGCCCTGCCTTCAGCCAGCCCCATGTCACTCGCTGCCCTGCAGTTTCCAGGCATTAACCCTGCAGGGAGCAGCTGGAACCAACACATGTGCACACCCCAGGGAGTGGCGGGACCCACACATGTGAAACAGCAGTCATTAATAACCAATCAACAGCATATATGATGCAATGTATATAATTTTATTATTCATATGTTATGGAAAGTAAAATAATACATGAAAGAAATGAGAGGCTTTTTTTTTTCCACTTTTTTTTAAGTCATCCCTGCCGATCTTGTTCTCTTGTAGTCAATTCCTTTCTTTTGGCAGCCTTCTCCTTTATCTTGGCAGCCTGTTCCTTTTTCATGGTTTCCTTATCCTTCCAGTCTTTTGCAACTTTTTATTTCTGTGGAATACAGATTCATAACTGCTTTCACCATCTCTTCTTAGTCTTCCTTGGTTTTTTCTTAAGCTTTGCAGTCTTTCAGAAGTCTGCACTGGATGAGCAGTATTCAAGGTCACTTTAAAAAAACAGAGAGAATAAACTGTTAATACACAGCCTGCATTGTTTTTAAGATTTTTGTAGCATCATTTACACATTCTGAGCATAGCACAGAGAGGCCACAGCTGCAGATAGAGATGGCGAGTTTCCCACACACGGCTCAAGTGGAAGGGGGGCTGCCACGTGGCTCACCTGGGAAGGGTGGGGGTGAGGGTTGCTTCACTGTGGAAGCCATGGGTTTCTGTGACTTGTGGAAAGCAAAGAGAGCTACAGGGAAATAACACTGAACCCTACAACCCACATCTGCCACAGCAGCTACTCTCAGAGCCATCGTGCACACGCAGCTCACCTGGGAAGGGGGGGGTTGCTTCGCTCTGGAAGCCATGGGTTTCTGTGGCTGTGGAAAGCAAAGAGCAGCTACACGGAAATCAATGGGCTATTCCACATCTAGCATGCTTGCAGGCACCATAGCCCCCTGCTCCCAAAACATTTGCATCCTCTTATAATAAAAGCTTCTTACCGAACAGGCTCCTCTGCTGGTTCCTCACTACCAAGTCCCAGCAGCTGCGACTGGCTAGCTTCTTCCTGGCTGGAAAATAGCTCCTGCCTGCATGACTCCTGGGAGTCTCCAAACACCTCAGTAGCCTCCCTCTCGGGTTCCTCTACAACCTCCCTCTCCTCTCCAGGCTCTGAGCCCAGGGCAGTGGAGTGCGAAGTGATGACCAGAGAGGCTGAAAAGGAATGCTGGGATAAGTCCTAATACCCTGGAGGCCAATAAAAACGCTGGTGAGTGTCCACACCTGATGACCGCGCTGCATCACCAGCGCTGGTCTCGCTACACCGGAAGCAGACCCAGGTGTACAGCTTAGCGCTGCAAACAGGGAGTTGCAGCGCTGGCTGAGCTTTTAAGTGTAGACACCTGCTAAGTTGCAGCGCTGTAACTCCCTCGCCAGCGCTGCAACTTGCAAGTGTAGCCAAGCCCTACGTTTCATCCAGTACTATACACTATTCACTTTTCTTTTGTCTTTGCTGTCTGATTGCATATTTCCTGTTTCAAATGAGGTCTGTGGGTAATCAGTCAGTTAGTAACTCTGAGGTTTTACTGTATCTTGTATTTTGAAGCTATTAAAGATATACATTTACAACGATCATTTCCAATATTTTGATAATGATTCTGCCAGTTGTTTGCCTTTGTACTCAACAGGTATTACCTGAAAGAAATCCTATTAACTAAACATTACATATTTAGTCTTACTTCATATGTGCCATATTTCAACCTGTGGATATAACTTTGCTAATATATGTAACTTATGTTCATTTATTTCAGATTGTACATACACACAAGCCACACTTTATGGCTTTACATTGTCAAGAGTTTGGTGGAAAGAACTATGAAGCTTCCATGTCTCATGTGGACAAGTTTGTTAAGTAAGTAACTGGAAAGGTGCATTTCTATCCTAGTATATGATTTATGCTTGGAAGTATAACAAATATTAATGGATAACATCTTATCCCGTAAGATATTGAGTGCCCGTAACTCCCATTGACTTAATTTCACAGAACTGGGTCAATAGTCTTGTGAAGCTACACTAATTTGTTGTAATACAGCTATGAGTCTGTAGGGAAGTCTGGCACAAATTTAAGGTTTCATTTTAAGTTAAGAGTCTCTGTACTCCTTACTGCATACTTAGATGTGGCATGTTGTTGTGTTTTTTTGTTGTTGTTTTTTTTTTCAGAAGCACAATACTACTTTTTTTTTTTGAGGTATGTGCTGATAACCTCTATGTATCTGAGAATAAAATCTGGACCTTGGATCATTTGTTTTCATGCAGCAATTTCATGTTTGCTAATATACTTTTGCTTCTCACCTAGCCTGTACAGAATTAAATATCATTTTTGTTATTGGTTTTGTTGTAGTTTTTTGTTTTAGTAACTAGAGTCTGGCTCTTCATTTTGTGGTTGTTGCTTCTATAAGAGGAATAGTGAAAAGTAGTTGCAGTTTGCTGAAGGCCAATTACCTCTGTTGAAAGTAATTGGCCTTTAACATGAGGCATGGTCTGCACTTAAAAGTTAGGTCAACACAGCTAAATGGATGAAGGTGTGAAAAATTCACACTGCTGACCAGTGTAGCTAGGCTGACCTGACCCCCATCACATAGGCAGCTACATCAACAGAAGAATGTTTATGTTGATGTGGCTACCACTGTTTGGGTAGATGACGTAGCTACATTGACAGGAAGACATTTTCTATTGGTGTAGGCTGTGTCTACACTATGGGGTTATGCTAGCACAGCTACGGCAATGTAGTGTGTAGTATAAATATACCCTTAGATAAATAGATACTGTTACCTCAGTATTAACAGAATTACCTGGATGTACTATAAGGGGAATACTTCAGGACTATTTCAAATGGTAAGATAAGTGTAACAGAGTGGTCTGCCCTTTTAAGGACCAGAGGCTTGGGGCCAGCCAGTTCTGTTCATTAATTAGATACAGCTGAGGGGAGAACAGGTGTTCCCTATGAAGAGCTGGGCTGTCATTAAGGTGAAGGAAGCAGGAACAGCAGGGAGGACCCTGGGAGAGGCTGACAAGAGTCCGCTGAGGGAGAGGATGCCTTGGGAACCTGCTGAGGTAAATGATCCTCAAGGGAGAAAACCCTGGGAGGCAGTGCTTGGCTGAAAGAGCAAGGAAGAAAGTTTCCAGAAGCCGGGAAATAGGGACAAAGAGCTTGCAGAAGGGGTGCCCAGAGGAGGGACCAAATTGTTTAGTACGGACATAGTGAGACCATTGTTGAAGCTGATCATGGAAAAGGAGCCTTGGTAGTGGCAGAAGATCCTCTGTTTGACTTCTAGTCTGATGGACATTGTCGGGTTTGGACTCTGGGAATGTTTTCTTTGAACTTGGAGGCCTTGTATGTGTTTTAATACATGAACCTGGAAAAGGGTGTTACTGAAATAGGGAGTTTGAAGTCCTTATCAAGAACCCAAGGAAGAATATTGCAATGCTGACTCTTGCAACCAGGAAGTACTAAAAGACAGGCTGTCATGTGACCGTACAGTTATTTAGTTATCTTCAGTCATTGGCAAGCTCTAATAATTAAACAATTTTATCTTTTGAGAAACTTTTCAAAATGCTAACTGCTGATGTATTTTCTTATGCTGCTACTTCCTAGTTGAAATCCAAACTCCTTGTGATAAAAGGTTGAGTCACAGTGGGAGGCATGGAAACCTGATATTAAGGAAATAGAAGGTGAGATAGAGGAAGTGTAAAGGAAGAAAAATTTAAGCACAAATAATTATTTGAAAAAAATAGTATAAGTACTACAGGTTGAAAAGTTAAGATATATTCAGTCTGAGAAATTAGTGAACAGGAGATGCCATTTTGTTCTTTTATACTGAATTCAACAATCTAATATGTTAGGAAGAAACATTAATCATAACAGGTATTAGCTCCAAAATACAGACCTAGACTGAGATAATATCTCAAGCTAATAAACCATGCTAACCTCTTAACCGTCATCATTTGCTGTTGTTACATTTCCTGTATAATTTTCCCTGTTAATTAGATAATATACCAGGGGTCGGCAACCTTTCAGAAGTAGTGTGCCGAGTCTTCATTTATTCACTCTAATTTAAGGTTTCGTGTGCCACTAAAAGATTTTAATATTTTTAGAAGGTTTCTTTCTATAAGTCTATAATATATAACTAAACTATCATTGTATGTAAAGTAAAAAAGGTTTTTAAAATGTTTAAGAAGCTTCATTTAAAATTAAATTAAAAAGTAGAGCCCCCTGGAATGGTGGCCAGAACCCAGGCAGTGTGAGTGCCACTGAAAATCAGCTCGCGTGCCACAGGTTGCCTACCCCTGTAATATATTATGAAAGGCAGTATGACTATATTGATATTTTAAAATACAGGACTGGAAGTCAAGTAACTGAGTCTACACTCCAAACTCAAAAATAAATATAAAGAATTTTAAGTCAGCGCTTTTTCTGGGCTAAATGATTGTAGGAACGTACCAGTATTGATGCAAGTGCCATCTGAGGGGATTAAAGACAACATAACCAAAGTTACACTAGTAATAAGTTTATTTTTATCCGCTGACATTTAATTTTGTATTTAATGATGTAGTGCACCAGAAGATGAGATGAACTGACAAAAGAATTTCACAAGCCTTAAACTTTGGATGCACTGAGTCAAGTATGAGGAGTACAGTACTACTGTCCTTTGGATAAACTTTTAATTCTATAAATGTATAGAATTCACATACTTGAGATCTTGCATATTTGAGTAATTTAACTGAGTAGCTTTATTTGCAATTTTGATTTTTCTGTTTTGATAGCTAACGCAGTTTTGAATGGTGACTTTTCAACATGATGAAACAGTTATTTTTATTAAAGGGAAGAGGTGCAACATCTAATTTAATGTTGAAATATTTGTCATTTAAATAAAGACAATAAATGCCACTGTTAATGAAATGTAGCCATAATGAGTTCTTTTCAGAAAGAAAATTTATGTTCTGAAACCTCCTTGTTCTCAAATATTTGATTTGCTAATAAACCTTAATTGACATAACTTCAATATTTACCATCAGTAATATCAACATAAGATTTTCAGTTAATCCTCCACCACCTTCAGTACTTTGAAATAATTTGAGGGTCCTATTCCATGGAAAGTAGTCAAACAGTGCCCTCTGCTGATTTTGTTAATCAGTAGTTGATTTAGTGAACCTTTTTATTTTAAGTAAAAATAAGATAGCCCTTAAGTTGTTCTTTTATTTATAAAACTGAATTTATTTGCTGCATATTTTGGTGTAGTGGTTCTATTGTTCTTGCTTTTTTATAGTGGGGCCAATTTGATGTTTCAGTGGATTTGAAATAAAAAAAATAATTTGGAATATGTCAAGTATCAAGGGGTAGCCATGTGAGTCTGTATCCACAAAACCAACAAGGAGTCTGGTAGCACCTTAAAGACTCCTTTGTGTCTTAAAGTCTTTAAGGTGCCGCCAAACTCCTTGTTATAATTCGGAATGAGCAACCTTTGTATTGTAAATCATCAAAATGCAAAACTGTTACTAAGTATTTCCAGGGCTGAGCATTTTCTTCACTCCATCCCCTGCAAAAAATACTTTAATCTTAGGCCAAAGTAGATCCCATGCATCATTATGGGTTGAAGAATAGAGATCCCATTCTAGGCTGTGGGACAAGATTTAAAAAAAAAACAAGACGGAGGGAGAGATCTTCTGGCCCTATCTTAATCTCAGTCATGCTTCAGTAGCATGTGTCGTCCTGATTGTCAAGAAGGGCAAGGGGCTATCCACTCCATCACTGTTTGTATGTGTGATTCCCTCCTTCTGACTACTGTCTGGGGTAAGCAGGAGCGGGGGGGTAAGGTTGATTGTTGAATCACATGGCTCTTGCTTGCTGACACAATGCTTCTGGGCTCAGGCCCTTTGAAATTTGTCCTAGGCTGGCTGTCATTTAGTCAGTCAAAAGAACGTTCCCTGACATAGCTTCCAAAAGTCATCTCCTGGAAAGCAGGTAGATGGGCAAAGTTATGCATGCCACTGCTAATAAATAAGGTTACGATTTTGTCACAGTTATTTTTAGTAAAAGTCATGGACAGGTCACAGGCAATAAACAAGAATTCACAGAAGCCTGGTCCCCATTGCTGGGGGCTGACAGCCCGAGCCCTGCCACCCTGGGCATGCGGCTAACAGTCCAAGCCCTGAAGTCACAGAGGTCGTGAAAAATCACAGAATTCTGACCTCCATGACAGACTCATAGCCTTCCTAATAAATAGGGAGAGTAGCTTCTTCAGCTGGGGTGCTCTCATGGGACAGCAATTGCAAAGACTCATTTACTGGATCCAAGTTCCTCCAACTACTAAAAAGAGGCAGCTTCTTAAAACTTTCATTTTTTTTGTTATTCTCAAGCACTCCTGCCTTAAAAACCTCATGCTGGAGCACCTTAACAGCACCACTTTCAGGGCTGCCAGGTTTTGTTCAACTCTGTGTGACATTTTTAGACAGAGAGCAAAGAACTGAGAAGGTGTGTGTGTGTGTGTGTGTGTGTGGGCAGGGGGGATAAAACCTATTTCCTTTGTACCTTAGACACAAAGGAGTTTGGCCAGGCAGGGACAGAAGGGATTGTTGAGTGGGAATTGAACTCTGTTGAAAATCCGCCCAATAGTGTAGCTATCTGTCTGCCAAGTCAGCCAATATCAAAACTGTTTGGCACATCTTCACTTCTCTTTGGGTTTCCCAAGCCTACAGAGCAGCCTGCCAGTGATGTTAGAGCAGCCAGCCTTTGAAGCCAGTCATTCTACAATCAGGTGAGCTGGCCAGCAAGATTTACAGACTGTCTTCCAGAGACTGGGAATCTGGAGCTCAGACTTTAAAGCCTGCTGGGCTGGTTCACCCAATTTTTAAGAAACTTTGATATCTTGAAAGTTTTGTGGTTTTTCTCAAGACCTTCAAATAATATAGATGACACTTTGCAATACCATAGTTCTTCAATAGCCTATGTGGAATATATTGGTTGATCTCAGTCCAGTCCTTAGTAGTCAGGTGGCCATATTACAAAACCGTCAGTTGTCAGAAACTAGCTCCCTTGTTGACAGTCTCAGCAGAAAATCCAAAGACTGAATGGATGTGCAGGCTGAAACACCCTCTCTTATTGGTGCTCCCTTCGTGTTAGAGTTAAGGAGTATTGGCAAAGCAGTCTGAGGAAGATTGAACGGTAGCTGTTTGCACTGTAACTGTTTTGTGGGTAGACAGAGAACTTCAGTCTCCAGGGCTGTCAGTGTGACATATATCATCTACACTTACTTTCACTTAAAATGTCTTTTAAAAATGAGAAATAATATGAACTAGGTCCACGCTTTCTTTGATGGGTGTTAGGGACATGTTCAAATATAGTGGATGAGAGTGAAGAGATACAACAGATTTGCATATCCCTTCATACTGACAGTCTTTCATTTATGTCTTCCAGAGAATTGTTATCAAGTGATGCAATGAAAGACTATAACAGAGCCCGGGTTTACCTGGATGAGAACTACAAGTCACAGGAACATTTTACGGTAAATTTCCGTCTTCCATGAGATTAGTTTAATACTCAATTCACTTATGTTTGATCTTGAAACTGTTTTATCCTGACTGATATAAGGATTGGCTTTAGCATCCTCTGTGATGATGGGGATTACTTCTTTTCTAAATGTACTGTATGGTGGTAGGAGATGTTCAAATTGATTGTTTAGAAGAACTGTATCTGTTAAAATGTTAGTAGAATGTCAGAGTTCATGAAAAGCGAGTTTCTGCATTTTTTTGTGCTGGTTATTGGTAGATCATTATACCTCCATTCAAGGAAATGTCACCAGGCTACATTTTGGGATGGTGCCAGACTTGCAGCTTGATTAACTGAAAAGAGATTGGCAAACATTGGAAACTTGTTATGGATCTTGAGTTTGATTCATGTGACTGTGAAGGGAAGAATCAGTGTACAAACAAACTTACACTGATATGTGGGTAACATTTATGTAAATATGAAAATGAAACATGGGCATAGGAAAATTCACCTTTTTATCTATAGCGGAAGAGACCATTTAGTGACAGCCTGAATTTATACAATAAACAAACCACAGCTACCATTTTATTGCATGCCCTCCCAGTACAGCAGTACTCCCAGTAGACTATTCGGCCCCACCGTACCTTCTTCCCTGCCTGACTGGATCCCTCCCTTCACACAAGTAGCCTGTTTTCATCCATCGTTGCCCATCCTATATTGACATTTTTTTTTTCTACATTGTTTCTCCAGGGTCCAGTCAAGGCAATCCTCCTCTTTCTTCTCAGGGCCACTAGCATTAATCCAAAATGTGTTCTTAAAGCAGATTTTGTACTGACAGGTTTTGCTTTCCTTTGCTGATGCTGCTGGTGCTTTATGCTTCTCTGTCAGCCCACTCTCCTTTGTACTCCTCAAAGCAGTCTGATAGTATATTCAATGAGCTTATGTAGTCAAGTGACTTAAGTGCTGACACACACAACTGTCCAGCTATATAGCTTGTTCTTCTCCAAATCTTCATATTGTCAGTCAGACAGAGGACTTGTGATGTGACCTGCAGCATTGTAGAGTTGTTTTAGCATCATTGGTTCATCTGCTCTGGTTACCCTGGCTTCCCCACTTGACTCTTCTGCTGCCAAACGTGGCTGGCCCATTTGACCATAGCAGTAAACTATGAGGCATCTTCATGTCTTCTCCCATTCTTCTGTGAGGATAATTCTAGTGTCCTAGCATAATCCAAATGGCTGTCAACAAGTTAGCACTATACAATATCAATAAAGCACAGGTTAAATGTATTCAGATCTGGCTAAATGACAGATCTGAAAAAGTAGTTATCAAGTGGGAATTTCTAGAAGAGTGTTTTTTTAAAGGTCTCTTCTGGCCTGGCACTATTTAGTACTTTTATCAGTGATTAGGAAGTAACTATAAAATCGCTGCTGATAAATATTTGTGGATCACACAAAAACTGGTGGAATGACAAAATATAAGGACAGGGCAGTCATACAGAGCAATATGGATCTCCTGGTAAGCTGATCTCATTCAAACAAATTGTGCAATTATACATCTGGGAACAAAGAGTGCAGGCCATACCTATATAATGGGGGGAGGGAGAATGTGTTCTTGAAAGCGGTGACTCTGAAGGACTTAGAACATGAACATGAGCAATGCCATGGCAAATAGGGCTCCTGTGATCCTTGGATATAAATAAATGGGAAAGTAGTAGGGCTACAGCAGTTGTGGTGTCCACATTTTTAAAAGGATGTTGAAAAAAATCTGAGACAGTGCAGAGAAGAGCCACAAAAATGAGTTGAGCGCTGGAAACAATGTGTCACAGTGAGAGATGTTAGGAGCTCAGTCTGTTTAGTTTATCAAAAAGATCAAGAGATTACTTGATTATTTCCTTCAGTGAGGGTTATTAACTATCAAAATAACTACACCACTACCTTGATATAACACCACCCGATATAACACGAATTTGGATATAACACAGTAAAGCAATGCTCCGGGGGAGCAGGGCTGCACACAAGTTCAATATAACATGGTTTCACCTATAACGTGCTAAGATTTTTTGGCTCCCAAGGACAGCGTTATATCGAGGTAGAGGTGTACCAAGGGGCAGTTGTGAATTTTCCATCTCCTGAAGTCTTGATCAAGTGGATGCTTTTCTGGATGATATTGTTTATTCAAACACAAGTTATTGGGCTTAATGATGGAGTAGCTGAATGAAATTCTGTGGCCTGTGTAACGCAGGATGTGAGACTAGATGATCATTATGGTCCTTTCTGGCCTTAAAATCTGATTTCTTGAATAAACTTTAATTTATAGTGGTGGCTTAAGGGCTCTTAGGAACTTAATTCGCATGTGGAACTGGTCATAGTGGAGTGTTGCTTTGCCATGCTCCCTTTCCGCCTTTTTCCCTCTCCCTGCTCTCTTCATGCCTTCTCAATCCCCTTTGTGCCAGGAGCTAAGATATGACTCAAGAGGCAGCATAGGGGGTGGAGTCATATCTCTGCCAGCTTTACTTACACAGGAATTTCCCAGTGCAAATATCCAGCAACTTTAAGTTCAGTTTGCATCACTTAAGTGTAAATGGCAGAAAGTGACTTGGTGGATAGGAGAAATCCATCTAAAATTCATAGTGGAAAAATTCTGAAGTGCAACCCAATGTAAATATGATGTGGATTTTATATGGATATGACCTGTGCTTGTGGTGTTAGTTTTAGGCAAAGGATTAGGGAAGAATTTGTGTGATTACTTTTCATTGTATGTAGTCTTGAGACTGAACCAAGTAACAAAAAACAAAAGTCCCCTTACTATTCCCTGTCCCCACTACACAACAACCTAAAAACCCAGAAAAGTGTGTGTGTGTGTGTGTGTGTGTGTGTGTGAGAGAGAGAGAGAGAGAGAGAGAGTGATTCACCTTCATCGTAGGCTTTTTTTATCTTGTCACTTGTTATAGGCACTTACTGGCACTTTGTATCAAGGAATCTTGTACATAATTTCAAAGACTACTATCACAAATTTAAGATACATTTTTAATAATCATGATTTTAACTAATAAGAGTCTTGAGTCCTGAGCTTTTAGTCTTTGAATTCACGCACTGTCTGCACTAGATAGATTTTCAAAGGGAATTTTAACTACTAAGTCGTGACCATTTAGGGTAAAGTTTTATTCTTATCTTCAGTGTGGCTTGGTACTTTCAGGATGTTATCCATCTCCCCAGTTCCTCATTAGTTTTGTTTCTGATTGCAAAGGTCTTTAACTTGGGTGGTTTTTTTCCATTCCTTCTAAGGCATGGAGTTGGCAACAAACGTAATCCCTAATAATTGTGCGTGTGTGTATAAATATACTTATATTATATATCTCTATATAGTGAGAGAGAGAGAGAGAACTTTTTTAAAAAAGTAAAAGTTCATCATATATGTTGTTGTGACAATTCTATTTTCTTTAGAACTACAAAAGCCCAAGTATTCACAATGTTGCTAACTTATACCTCTGTTATTCTAATATCCCCTTTCCTTCAGTTTTGACAGTGTAGCCTCTATGGGACTTTCCTTGGCTTGGTTTTTGCAGAGCTAATTCTGATTTTGCTGCCCACAATTGCACAATGTGGCTGCTTAGGAGCGCTGACTTAAGGCATTGACAAAACACCTTTGGGTAACATGAATCCACAAAATACACCTCGCTCTTTGCTAGTATAAGGAATGTGGCTTTACCTAGAGGATATGGATATATTTCTTCAATACTGTTTGGAAAGTATAGTGCACTGACAATGATATGCAGGGAGCTTTTGTGGGGTTCCTGATAGATAGAATTCTACAATAATTCTACTGTATGGTAAATGATCAAAATAGCCCATCTCAAACCCAAACAGTCTAAGACTAGTGATTGTGCCATCTGCAATTGTGTACCAGGTATGGTGAGGTTTTTGGTTTAAAGACACTTCCCTGCAGTAGCTGTCAGTACCTAGCTTGTGAATTCAGATAAAAACTTAATACATTTAAAAATAATTCTCTACAGCTGCAGGGCCACTGTTTAGCCTGAAGGAATTTGATGAATACCTCTACTGCTTTTGCAGCTGACAACTGGACTCTTAGCTCCTATTGGCTTTTGCAGCACGCATCCCTAGGAATATGAAAAAGGTCAAAGGTGAGAGAGAGCATTTGGCAGTGGTCACTTGTCTAGATGCAGGGAATTGCTGTGCAGCTTTTCAAACCCTGCTAGGATAGAGCCTGTAGCTAAAATTTCCTCACACAACACTACTAAAAAAAAAAATCAGCCCTATCAGATTTCAAAATGAACAGTTATATAAAATTTAAAAAATGACCTGAAGATTAATTTCTTGGCACAAGGTAGGACAGCAGCTACTATACTAGGGCTCATGCTTGTCAGCATTGGGAATATGACAGTGTTAGAGTTAAGAGCTCCCAGCTGTTATGAATGAAGTTTGTGGGTGACAGCCATTGAAAAAGTAAAGGTTGTTTTGCAGAAGTTTCACTAACTGAACAGTCTGCATCAGTATTAGTTCAGTTGTGACTGGAAACAAGGATGGGCAAACTGGTTTGGACAAAAACTGACTCTCACCTTAGCCTGCAATCCTAACTCAGGATTTTACTGGTAGTTCAAAATGCCAGTAATTTTTTAAAAAATTCTCCTCTTAGTAAATCTTTCATTACACAATCATACAACTGTAGACAGTTTTACATATCCTTTGGCAAATACTACACAATACAATCTAGACATCAGTCCCTGTCTCTGCTAGGAGAGTTTGTATAAGGTCTTTACAGGGAGGGTGATGAATAGAGGCTGAGAAAAGGTCAGAGGCAAAGCCATAAAAATACCTATAAATAAATAAGGTGAATCTTGAATTTTTTATTGAATTTCTCAAGTTCTTAATGTTTAAATTCTCTGCTATAACTTTAACTGCAATCCGTGTGTTTTTTTTGTTGTTTGTTTGTTTGTTTTTTGTTTTTCTGTTAGGTCAATAAATTATCAGTCTTCACTCTACACAGATGTTATGCAAATTGGAAAAAAAAAGTGAAGCTTTTAAAGGGATCTCTTTATTGGTATTAGATGAGAGAGAAGCAACACTGAGGAACCATGTTTTCCCTCAACAATTATCTTATTAGTAATAATGGGATGATTCCATTTTTATGTTGGTTGACTAAATACTAACTAGTAGCGATCACTATTCAATCAGTTCTGACTTGAAATGTCTCAGATCATGGCAACCTGAGTGACTTCAGTGACAGCTGTATGTACTACATTAGGGTGGAATTTGGCCCATAATGTCCTTGAGACTGTGCAATACTACACAATAATGGAGACACTTGACATGTTTAGTGTATACAGGCTAATTACTGGTCCATTAAAGTATAGCACGTGTGGGTGTTTGCATATGTTCTTCGCATGCAAGCGAATTGGTAGTTGATGAAACAAGACCCTGGGATTTCTTTTCAGTTTTAACCAGGCAACTCCTTAATTGCTGTGACCTTTGCTGTCTTTGCTGGGCATAAGCAAGGCTCCTATGCATAAGTAAATTAGGAAATGATAGTTGTAGGGCACACTCATGCCTCTCCCATCACTTTCCTGCTCCCACATAGAATTTGAAAATGTGTACCATGGTAGCCACAAAATGCTGAACCATATTCCTAGTATGTACAGGAAAGTTCAGTACAAACCATCAGTCTAGCAACACACTCCTTGTCAAAGATCAGAGGAATGTGGGCAAAGAGTCTGCAGCCACAAATTCAGAATGTAAGCCTCCTGGGTGGCTGCACTGAAGGCTAGTTTACCTCATTGAACTATATTAAATTTCCTCTGATTTGAGGCTTTTTTATTTCTTAATACGTATGTTAGAAAATATTTTTTACTGAAAACCAACAGACAGAGAAAACTCCCCAGAAACCCTAAATACAGAAACCATTTGAACATAAGTATTTTTAATATTGTGGGAGGGATTTGGGAAGGTGGTGTTTGTTTTTTTTCCCCCCCTTCTCTTTCCCCCCGCCTCCAAAAGTGGACTAACCCCTACAAAGTCCTGACAGTCTCCCCCATTAAGAGCAGAACACAAAGGACCTCACAGGGCCTTAAATTTGTGAGAGTATATTTTGAGGGGTTGTATATGTCTGAGGGTTGTAGCTGTATTCTGGAAGAGGCTTCACATTGGGATGGAGATTTACTGTTGAGTACAGACTTATTTTTTAGAAGGCATAATTTTAATAGATAATACAGGATTCTTGAGCACTTAACTGTTTATTATTGGTTAACTGTGCAATAAATCAAACACTGTTGGTGTATGTATTTGTGTATTGAAGATTCATCTTATCCCTGTTAAGAGCTGATTGAGTTTTAATTGGTCCGTTAAAGTGCTGGTTTTACCTTTAAAAACAAACAACTCCCACCCCCACCACAGTTTTCACAGTGGAGAGAAGTAAACGACGGTGGCGTCCTCCAGTGATCTGTACTGGTACCAGTGCTGTTTAACATATTGATAAATGATCTGGAAAATGGGTTTAACAATGAGGTAGCAAAGCTTCCAGGTGATACAAAATTATTCAAGATAGTTAAGTCCAAAGCTGACTGTGAAGAGTTACAAAGGGATCTTACAAAACTAAATGTGCGACAGTGCACGTTGGAGAACATAATCCCAACTATACATACAAAATGATGGAGTCTAAATTAGCTGTTACCACTCGAGAAAGAGATCGTGGAGTCATTGTGGATGGTTCTCTGAAAACATCTGCTCAGTGTGCAATGGCAGTTCACCTCCCAGAGCCAAGGGATCCAGAGGGAGAAACAGCCTGATGCTTGGTCCCAGGCTTGCATAGAGTTTCCTGCCCACTGCCCTCTCCTTCCCTCAGAGGATGCTGGAAACTGCAGTTGCCAGGAACCCTCTTGCTCCTTCTCCCTCCCCTGCCCCAAGCAGTGTCTTCTGTGTGCGAGCTGGGCTATGCCGGGTTCAGTGGCTCATAGTGGCAGCTAGCAGCACTGCAGCCCATTTCTGTGGGGGAGAGGAAATTCTGCATGCACAACGTTAAATTCTGCATTCCGCAGTGGCACAGAATTCCCCCAGGAATAATAATATATTAGAATTGGAAAAAATACAGGGAAGGGCAACAAAAATGATTAGGCGTATAGAACAGTTTCCATATGAGGGGAGATTAAAATAATAGGACTGTGGAGCTTAGAAAGGAGATGACTAAGGGGGGATATGATAGTGGTCTGTAAAATCATGAATGGTGTGGAGAAAGTGAATAAGAAAGGATGTCCCCTTCACATAACACAAGAACCAGGGGTCACCCAATAAAATTAATAGGCAGCAGGTTTAAAACAAACATAAGGAAGTATTTCTTCACACAATGCACAGTCAACCTGTGGAACTCGTTGGCCAGGGGATGTTATGAAGTCCAAAAGTATAACTTGGTTCAAAAAAGAACTAGATAAATTCATGGAGGATAGGTCCATCAATGACTATTAGCCAAGATGTTCGAGGATGCAACCCTATGCTCTGGGTGTCTCTAAACTTCTGACTGCCAGAAGCTGGGGCTGGACAAAAGGGGATGAATCACTTGATAAATTATCATGTTCTGTTCATTGCCTCTGAAGCATCTCGCACCGGCCACTGTCGGAAGACAGGATGTTAGGCTAGATGGGCCATCTGTCTGATCCAATATGGCCATTCTAATGTTCTTATCTTAATACTCTTTGGAAACTGTAATTGAAGCAAAACTGATTTTTTTTAAAGCATAAGAAGAGCAGATTAGCTTTTTCAAGGTGAATATATTGAAAAGAATAATACTTTATATATAGCCCCTTTCAGGTTGATGGGGATGACTTTCTCATAACAGTGAAAGATGCCCCAAAGTATCCAAGAATGCAGTCTTTTAAAATGGAAGGTTGCCTAATAGGGTTGGGTTCTTAAACAATTTTCACTGTATTTCCACTTTACAGATGAGAAAACTGAGCCTAAAGTTTGTGACTTGGCCCGAGGCCATTAGCAAATCAGTGGCAGAATCAGAAGGCAAGTCAAGGTCTCCAGACTCCCAGGTCACTGGACAACACTAAAGAAGGAAGGATTGTCAGTGGTTAACCTGCTAGTCTGTAATTTGGGAGAGCAGGTTCAAGTTCTACCACAGATTTCCTGTGTGACTAGTAGGTAGATAGTGCATTTCAGTGCCCCAATGCAAACAAAAAACAGTATTGAAAATATATTGTCAACTATTTCTCACCTGCCCTTCATGCCCATCAATTATTTTAGATGTAAAATTTAAAACTTGAAATGGGCTATAAAGCACTAGGTATCCTTGGAGGGGGAAAATGAGAGCATGAGAGGGCTGTTCTACCCTAACGGTGATCCGCATAAGTACACTGAGCTAATGTTAACGTTTAACAAGAGGATTACAATGGCAAGTAAGTGTCCTAAAAATAAAGAAGGGTAACATTTATTTAATAAAGTGCGTTATTTTATCTTAAAATTATGTTCTCATTACTAAGAGAATTGTAAAGTTAATTTTTGTTAGATTAATGATATTTGAGTAATATTTTCAGTTGAGTCTGTTTCAAATAATTGGCCATTAATTGAAAAAGGAAATTGAATTGAATTTATCTTGTACATAAATCCTGTCAGAGTTATTAATGGGTCTCAGAAAATATCAGCCTATTCCCAGAAATGAATGGAGCCCACTGATTCTTCTGAGCTGATTAGCTGTGGCAGTTTGGAGTTTTGTTAAATAAAAAAGATGATTTAGGAAGAGAGACATAATTGAATTTAATGCAGAGGGAATTCAAATGCCTGATTAGTTCTAAGAGACCATTTTTTCTATTAAGCAGTTTCATCAGTAATCTTTATTTTTTACAAAAAATGCAGATTTTCACCAGGAGGTGGAGCTAAAGTATTAGCTTGTATTGTAAATAGGTCTCGATACTGGGAAAATCTGTGTGATTTAACTTGTTCGTTCAGTAAGCGTGTAATAAATACAATGTTGCTGCTGTAAGTATTTTTCAAAAACATATATTTAAACAGAAAAAGAGAGTGAATTCTACTCACAGATATGAGTGACATGAATACAAAATTCCCTTGGTTACAGGAAGAGGCCCAGAAGACATTTTGTTGGAAATCTGATCATCCAATCTAAAGTTTGTAATGTACATAATCTGACCCTTTTGTTTCATAAGGAGCTGCTTGAATTGTTTCTGTAACTATGCTGTACATTTAACTGTAGTCTATGTTGAATAGTCTGGTTACTGTAAATAAAAATACTTCCCTGAGACTTGAATACAAATCACTTTATTTCAGGTCTCGACTGGCACGAGTAGACCCCGATTCCCATTTCCCTTTCTTGTGATAGAAGGATCTGTTATGGGGGCAAAATGAGGGGTCTCACAGTTCCCTCTCACTGTCTCTGGGCTTGTCTATATGGTGCCATAGCTCACACGAGTTGGGGTGTAAATTCAAATATGCGTCAGTATGTTGAACACTAACTGGCCGATGTGGGCCCTGCTGGCACTCAGTATAAGTTTTCTAACGCACTGTAATATAGTCCCATTTCAAACAGGACAATACTAACACCCACTAGAGAGCTTATGGCATGTGCCACCAGGTCCACGTGGGCCAGTTTGTGCGCAGCATTGCAGGTGCACGTTAGAATTTACATCTCGGCTGGTGTGGACTAAGGCACTCCATAGACAAGTCCTGTGACTCAGGAGTCAGCAGCTAAATAGCAGGACCCAGTATCCTCTTAGCTGTGCCCCGTTCTTCGGATTTTCTGGTCCTTGTACCCAGAGAGCATCAGCAGTTATGAAATCCCAGGATTATTTCAGTCTTTCTTGCACTGACACTTAAGCAGGCAGTTTGGGGTACAAGTACTAGGGTTGCCCTAAAAGGCAGACATTTTAGAAAGTGGCAGCATTGAGTCCAACAAAAATTGAATGGGTCACCAAAGACGTATGGAATTGGAGGGGTGGGGGGAGAGACTTGAGAAGGTTGTATCACAGAGTGGGGTGGAGCACAAAGAACTTTATAAGGGGCAAGAGAGAGTTTGTAGTCTCAAGAGACTGGTTTTAGATAAGACTATTTAGTATCTGACTTGGGTTTCCAAGTCTTCTGAGGCTCACCTATAATTTCAGACAAGATTTAAGTGGTGTTTGCACTTTAATGTATGGATGTGAAAGGTAGAAATCCACCAATGGTATGGATAGATGTTTAAATGCCTTTGAAAGAAAATGCCTCAAGAAAATACTCAGAATTATGTGGAATTAATTCATTTATAACAAATGTCAAGATTTGTCAGAGAGTTCAACAATTTTTTATCTCCAAAGTTTTCCAGAAAAGAAGATGGAAATATCTGGGACATGTTAAGAATGAAGTCTACTCACCATTGGGCAGCTGGAAGAACACACACAAGGGATTAATCAAAATAATTCCTCCATCAGATACTAGTTATGGGACTTAACAATATAGAGAAGTGCAAAGAGTGGGTCAGGTAGACAAAGATGGCAGAACATGGTGCCCTAGGTGATGTCTGATGGCACAGAAAGGATTCATTTTTCATTGTTCTACTGTGATAGTTGGGAAAATTTTCTGTAGCTCAATCAGGTAAAATCTGGGGAAGATCAGAGATTTTAAAACTACACTCTAGAGTGCACCCAGATAATGTTTTAAAAATTACATTAGTGATATTTTTCATGTCTGAAAAAGGCAGGTGGTAATGGGAGAAATCAAAGCTCTATAAACAATAGAGAGCATGTGATCTTGTTTAAAATGTTTACAGCCAAAATAATGGTATCAAAGAGTAAGAAATTTTAATTGTATTAATCTTTAGGGAACTGGATAATTCTAAGGCAGTGTTACGAACTGGTCAGTTTCTGAGCGTGGGATCCAGATCCCTGTAGGGTTTTGTTGCAGGAAGAGGAATATCTGGTTCTAGGAGACAGAACCAGGTTAGGACTCTTGTCTAAAGTGAGCCCCAAATTGCCCTATCTTCCCACTACTGGGAACCCTCATTTTTTCTTTCTGCCCTTGTCACTCTGAACCACTTACATCCATTTCCTGTTTCAACCATGGGCCGAGGCCCACCACTGCACCACTTACAGCTGTTCTTCCAGGCAAGATTCATTGGGCCTGGTGTTGGGCCTTCCAGGCTTGCCAGGAACAGTGAGATGCTCTGGCACAGACCGGAGCAACTCTGTGCAGCAAGATGTGCTGGTGGAGAAGACATGGCTCCTTTCGGTGTGAGAAAGGGAATCCTCCTCCAGTCAGTGGATTGGGAGGGTACAAGAAATCTCGTTTGAGACAAAAGAGACTCTTGATTGTAGAGGGTTGTGGGGTTACTGTAAAGGAATAAGTGTGACATTTCCATGTGGAAGGTGACATATGGGAAAGAGATGGAGTACAGTCATCCTTAAAATTCTACGGATTAGGACAACATTGTTTGGTAGTGGTGGTGTTTGGTTGGTGGGTAATATTTGCTCACTCAGCTGAGGTTTACAACCTATGTCTGCTTAGATTTCACTGACTATTTCTGGTTGCTTAAGAGGTGCAACTTTTTCTGTCTGATGTGAGCTTCCCAATTACATTTTTTCACCTCCAAATTATATTATTGGAATGCATTCTATATGGGCTGATTGGAAGGCCAGTCGGACGCTTCAGCCAGAGCCAAACTCAGCTGCTAACTTACTTAGGCCGTGGCTACACTCAAAACTCCAAAGCACTCCCACGGGAGCGCTCCCACGGCAGCACTTTGAAGTGTAAGTGTGGTTGCGCCGGCTCTGGGAAAGAGCTCTCCCAGTGCTGCACGTACTCCACCTCAACGAGAGGATTAGGTTACAGCGCTGGGAGCCGTGCTCCCAGCGCTGGGGCCCTGTTTACACTGGTGCTTTGCAGCGCTGTAAATTTGCTGAGCTCAGGGGGGTATTTTTTCACACCCCTGAGTGAGAAAGTTGCTGTGCTGTAAAGCGCCAGTGTAGCCATAGCCTTAGAAATGCTAGATCTTCTTTTTTGATTCCCATCTGTTAGCTCAACGACGCTGATGGGGCCAAATGAAGTCACTTCCATTCCTTATTCGATTTATATAGTCTAATATTTGCCAAGTGTTTGACCACATCTTCTTGGCGATGCCTTTCGTGAGTGTTTGCTGCCAATAGCTATCCTCACTAGGTTTAGCATGCCAGCTGAGGTAGGGTCCCGGGGTATGATACTGTGGAGCACACACAGCTATTTGGAGTCACCAGTGAGAACTGAGTGAGTTGCCAGGACTAGCTGCAAGCCAACTGCCTTTCATGGGTGTGGCTGTCTGCTATGCAGAGGTAGTTGAACTCACTTCATGCACCCCAAAGTGTTAGTTAAGTGAAGCATTTTTCAATAAACTGCACTAGCATCCACTTCACGTCCAGTTTCAGGCTCTTGGCTAAGATCTGCATTATGAATCCATCATAGGTGCCATGCATATGGAAGATTTTTCTTTTTCTGTTAGTCTCCAGAAATAAAAAATACTGTATGTAAAAGTAATGCAGTAACTCCTCACTTAGTCGTCCTGGTTAACGTTGTTTTGTTATGTTGCTGATCAGTTAGGGAACATGCTTGTTTAAAGTTGTGCAATGCTTCCTTCTAATGTCATTTGGCAGCTGCCTGCTTTATCCACTGCTCACAGAAAGAGCAACCCATTGGAGTTAGCTGGCAGGGGCTTGGAACCAGGGTGCACCAGCAGCCCCTCTATCAGCTCCCTGCTCCCCTAAGTTCCCTGTGCAGCAACTGCCCAGCAGGCTATCGATTGCCAGCAGTTCAGCTGTCCCTCCTCACACTGCCATGTGCTGCTCCTGCCCTCTGCCTTGGAGCTGCTCCCCAAGACTGCTGCTTGCTGTGCAAGGGGGAGGGGAAGAAGAGAGAGGCTAATGTCAGGGTGTCCCTCTTCCCCCTGCTTCTGCACCAAGCTTACCCCATCTTCCATAGAGCAGGAGGGACACAAGACAGGGCTCAGGATGGAGGGAGCTTGCTGGCAACAGCTGTGGTCTCAGCAAGCTGATCTAGGGCTTGGCTACACTCGAAACTTCAAAGCGCTGCAGTGGGAGCGCTTTGAAGTGTGTGTGTGGTTGCAGTGCCAGCGCTGGGAGAGAGCTCTCCCAGCGCTGCACATACTCCACCTCCTCATGGGGATTAGCTTGAAGCGCTGGGAGCCGCGCTCCCAGCGCTGCAGCACTGTTTACACTGGCGCTTTACAGCGCTGTATCTTGCAGCGCTCAGGGGGGTGTTTTTTCACACCCCTGAGTGAGAAAGTTGCAGCGCTGTAAAGCGCAAGTGTAGCCAAGGCCCTAGTTAACAAGGCAGTGTACTTAAAAGTAGGGTCAGCTTACTTAAAGGGGAGGGAGGGATAGCTCAGTAATTTGAGCATTGGCCTGCTAAACTCAGGCTTGTGAGTTCAATCCTTGAGGGGGCCAGTTAGGGATCTGGGGCAAAAATCTGTCTGGGGATTGGTCCTACTTTGAGCAGGGGGTTGGACTAGATGATCTCCTGAAGTCTCTTCCAGCCCTTCTGTGATTCTATGAAATGCACATCTCACTGTCTCATACACACAGTGTCTGTCTCTATCTGCAGTGCTGTCTCCCCTCCCTCCATTCCTGCTGTCTTGTAGAGTGTGAGAGTTAACCCTTGAGGGATCAGCCAATCGATAGTTCATCATTCAGCAGTAAGGCATTTGCTAGGAAATAGCCTACCCTCTGACTTCACCACCTTAAGCAAGCTTCACAATCATCATCACTGTATACCAGTATTAAATTGTTTGTTTAAAACTTATACTCTGTGTGTGTGTGTGTGTGTGTATGTGTATATATATATATATACATACATACACACACACACACACATATAGTCTTTTGTCTGGTGAAAAAAAATTCCCTGGAACCTAACCCTCTCATTTACATTAATTCTAATGGGGAAATTGGATTAACGTAACATCATTTCACTTAGTCACATTTTTCAGGAACATAACTACAACATTAAGTGAGGAGTTACTGTACTCACTTTATCATTGTTTTAATTTTTTTCCAAAAGTGCATTAGTATAAATTTATAATAGTTTTGTTCAGCTGCAGCAAACCTTTGAATTAATGTGTCAAAATGTTTGTAGTCTTAACATGCTGCAAAGACATTTTGAAACTCTCCAATTTTAACATTTTATGTATTTCTTTTTTCTAGTTGTTTGTTTACTTAGAAATGTGAAACTCAAATATGATTCTTTAACAGCATTGTTTTCTACTTCATTTTGAGCAAGTTATTTACCATGTCTTCACCTCTGATTTACCCTTCGTTAAAAAATAGAGATAATGAGGCTTACCCACATTTGCAAAGCAATTTGTGATTTTAGGATTAAAAGCTCATTATAAATGCTAGCAAATATTATTTTTTCCATTTTAAACGTTTTGAAAGTGTTACTTGCATTAGCTGACACTGAATTAAATGAAATATATAAACTAATTACCATTAAGTCATCTATTAAAATAGACTCTGAAGTGACAGATGAATGGTAGGTAGAAATATCTCAGATGATTTTATCTTGTGAAGACAAGACTGCACTGTTTTCTCTAAGAATGCATGTGATACTATTTTACTCATGCTAAGGCTTTCTTTAACATGTAAGAAGGTTTACCATTGGGTAAACTTGAACGTGCTTTCATACTAGACATGGAGATGGATGCCAGCTTGGTGATTGCACTTAATTAATGGTAATACCTTTCTCTAGTTCAGGCAATACCAAAACAAGCCATTTTAGAGGATAGTCATGGTACAGCTAAACCAAACTTGTCATTTAACATAGGGCTTATTCTTAAACATATGATTGGAAACATTTAAAAAATACTTTCAACTTCCTTTGTCTCTGTTCACCGTTTCTGGCATTCAAGAATGTTAAAAGAAAGAACCCGAACAGGAATGAGACGTGCCCTGTTAATTTATGGTTTTGTATTGTTTGGTTCCATAGGTAAAATGTGCTGATTTCTTCCACGTGTATTAGATGATCTCCTACATTATTTCTTATAAGGTAATAGGTTTTATGAAAAGGTTGGTTCGCTGACAGACGAACCAATGAAAACATCAAGAACTTGTGACAACTCAAATCAATAAGAGTACAACAAATTGATGTTAAGGATTTTGAAACAATGCCCAATGCATCAAGTTATAGGCAAATTACAGTGTCACGATAAACCACAATTATTTTCACTCACTATTGGTAATTAAGTTCAAGACTCAAGAAATATTTATGACTCATAAATCTCAAATAGCAAAAATTAGGGTTAGTTATGGAGATTTTTTTTATCATAGACTAAATATTCTCTTATCATAGTGACGTCTGCAAAAGTCTCAGTTAATTTCTAATTATTTAAATGTTTCAGGAAACAAAGCAAGGATTGATATTTTGCTAAGTGGAAAAACTTTAAAAGGCATAAGAATTATTCTATTATCTAAAATATTATTTTTACTACTAACATGCTTATCTGTGAGTATATGAAGCTTGTAATTTATTTTAATTGTTAACAGTTGTTTTGATTTTAGTTGGTGCTCAAGTGTGTAGGAAAATGAATAACGTTGTTAGGCTAAAAGAGAATCGCCATGCAGGTTTTCCCCTTCTGGTGATCCTCTTTGGAGCTGTGAACAGGCTCAGATGAAATGTTTTTTGTTGTTGTAGACTGTCATTTGGTAGAGATTTAAATTATTCAGACAGTTATTTACTTAGTAACTTAAATTGGCTTTGAGAAAGGGCCCAGAGTTAATATATGTGCCATTCACAATTCCTTGATACTGTTTACGGTAATTTTCAAATGGCTTGCATGAACTAGGTTAGTCACAACTTCTACCAATTCCACATAATATCTTTAGAAGTCTATATTAAAACAGATGCCCATTTCAGTCTTTCCTGTCAACACATTTAAAAACCCCAAAGGCAAATCAACAATAATACAAAGAAGCAGTTTGTTTTTGGGATATATGTCTATCTGTTCTATAGATATATAGATAGATATAGATATATAGTTGTAGATAAAGATATATATCCCAAAAATGGGGGGGGGGACAATTTTTCAGTTGAATTCCATCCTGAAAGAGTGTACAAGAGAAATTAAAGCAGAGAGAAGTTTTAAAGAAGAGAGAAACTAAAACAGAAAATACAGATTGAAATTCCTCTTAAATGTGAAAGTGTAAATGATGCAAAGCCAAGTAAGGCCTCATGGTGGCACTGCCTTTCAGTGATTAGATATGTTTACCTCAGTTATTGGAATACTTCGTGATACTTTGTAATGTTTTTGCACATTCACTGTGACTCTTCATCTCTCCCCACCCCTGTTTTCCCCAATACAGTATCTGTTTCCACAGGGGTGGCTCTAGCTTTTTTGCCGCTCGAAGCACAGCAGGCAGGCTGCCTTCCGTGGTGTGCCTGCAGGAGGTCCCTGGTCCCACAGTTTCAGCATACCTGCCACTGAATTGCCGCCGAATCCGTGGGACCATCGGACCTCCCATAGGCAAGCCACTGAAGGCTGCCTGATTGCCGCCCTCGCAGGGACTGGCAAGGCGCCCCCTCCGGCTTACCGCATCAGGCAGGCACTTGGAGTGCAGGTGCCTTGAGTTGCTGCTGCGTTTCCATCATAAACTCCTGGTTTCGGTGGACTTTGGATTAGATGTAAAACTTTGTGTGGTTCTGAAACTTGTCTTACCACGTTTCAATGTTTTTTCTACTTTTTAATTTTGTAAACGAAATTATGCCCTTGAAAAGTGCCACATTAACAGCTCTGAACATCTCCATTGAAGTACAGAAATCACCTGAGTAAAAGTGTCCCTCCATACTGGGAATAAACCTCTGAAAAGAATGCTGAATGTTGTATTTTTTGTGATATGGACATGTCCACAAAAAGCTGAAGTAAGGACAGCAGTTCATTTCACACGTTACCGAACGGCTGTCAGAGGATCACTTCCAACCTGTCTGCATTTGAGTTAGTACCTGAAGAGTACTATCATGAATATACTTCCCCTTACCCATCTTTCACTTGAGTGAGCCACTTCAATACAATCTTGAATCTATTTATCTGTGTTAGTTATGGTGATTTTGTTTGTTTGTTTGTAGTATTTCCTGACAGTTCTAGAACTTAAAAAGTGTCATTACAAACAGGAAAGAGAGAAATTTCACAGCTCAGTGGTCCGTAATATAGATTTAAATCGGTTTTTGTTTGTGTGTTTTTTCATTTATAAGTATTTGCTGCTCTTTAGAAAACTGGCTGTCATGCATGCATGATAGCTTTTTAATTTGTAGAGTCATTCCAGTGTTATGTATGCATGCTGTGCATTCGTATTCCACTGAATTCCATACTACAGACTTGCACAATATACTGCATATGTTCTGAGGGAGAGTGGGTTAATTAGTAAATAATAATTACAAAGTATATTTTCATAGTAAACCATACACTTTTCAGCTAAACGATATGTATTTCTAAAATTCTCTGAATTTGTATCTGCATAATAGTTTATAAATGCTTAATCAGAATTGCTAATTCAGTTATGTCAGCTCATCTTTCCATTATTTGTATTTATCCTTTCATTTATTTTTGGTATATAGAATCTGATCTATAGCATTGATATCTGTGAGAATGCAGAAGAAAGTCAGCCATTACAAACCAAAGCAAACAAAACGCAGTTACATCTAATGTGTCTCACATTCCACTCAGTTCAAAACTTTCATGTAGATTTATGTTCCCAAAGACAGGGGACTCCTCACATTTTCCTTTATCTTGCCCATATAAAGAGCTAACAATTTTCTAATGTTTGTTTAATAATTATAACTGGCACTTGTGTAATACAAAAACCAAACATAGATCTCAAAACTCCTTACAAAGGTAGATGAGTATCTTCAGGGTAGGGACTGCATATCACCATGCCACTGATCCTGTACTGAGCTCTGCTTTAACCACTAACTGGTTTTAGTTAAATTTGCTTTTGAAATGAAATCTTTTCAGAGAAACTGCTCAGACCATAGATGGTGGCAATGTTATAAAACTTTATTTTGTGAAGACTGGGGGAGTAGTATGTTCATAAGGAGAGCTAGAGAAGGAGGAGAGTCTGTCACAGAGTAGTGGGCTAAATATAGATTTCTCTATTTAGCACTAGAACCCATCAATTGCATAAAGGGCCTTGTACTGAGCTCTAGATTTCAGAAGTTGCACAGATAAGAGTATTTAACACGGGATCCCATTAGTTTATATGAAAACTATTGGTTTATCTTGAGAATCGTATAGTTACATTGAAAATCTGTATTGAACCAGAAATTTCAGCTTTCACGCAGGGAATGATAGACTTAGCTTGGCAAAAACTCTGCTTCCAGAGAAAATCATTTTCCAAAGCAGGGAGTTCCGCAATTACTTAGAGAATCCTCTAATTAATAAGAGAATATTATGGAAGTATTTAGTAATACTTATCATTTATTAGTCCATTTGTTGTTTGAAAAATAAAAATGGCAAAGGCCCTCAGCGTTGGGGGCCCTATTGCGCTGAGTGTTGTATAAATGCAGAGGCGGAGAGAGCTCCTACCACAAAAAGTTTACCTTTCATTTTAAGACAAGATTCAGGAAGTGCATTTAACAAACAGTAAGAGGGAGTGGGCAAGGGGGAACTCGGCTAACTGTGATTGGACCATTTATATAACACAACATTTTAAAAAATCTGCCATTCACGCCAAGCTTTCTGTAATGGATTATAGGAAAACGACATTTTGAAAGTGCTAAAAGACAAAGTAACTGAGTTGATTATTCATGCTGAAGAGTTAGTATAGATAACTTTCCTGAAGTGTGGGCAATGCTCCCCTGTTCTGTGAGCACCACATAGACCCGCAGTGTTTGATACTATCACTGGAGAAGACTCAAAAGTTTGTGTGTGGAAAATAAGAAGTCCATTGCCCAAGCAAAAGATCTCTACTCGTCTAAACTGGGCAAACAGCCACTGATACATGATTAGGCATATATAACGCAAAGGAAGTAGCAAAAGCACATTTATGTAAGAATTCAAATTCGTTACATTCATCACCTGGCTCGGTTTAAAGTAAGAAGTACACATGTTGTGGCATTTGATCTCGGCTGTGATACTGAGAGCAGCATCAATGTGTTTGGAAGGCTGCTAGTGGACATAGTGAGACAGTTTGGGGCACGGGTCACTTGCTGGAGAATTCTCTGCAGCTTGAGGTCTTCAAACCACAATTTGAGGACTTCAATAACGCAGACATAGGTTAGGGGTTTATTACAGGAGTGGGTGGATGAGATTCTGTGGCCTGCCTTTTGCAGGAGGTCAGACTAGGTGATCATAATGGTCTCTTCTGACCTGAAAGTCTGAGTCTATGAGTTTGGGTTTTGCCATAAATATGCTGATAATATTTTCTCAATATAATTGGATCCAGAAGGTGCCATCTCTGTGTTCTCAAGGTCTGGCTAACAATAGGCTTGAATGAAAGCAAGTTGGCTGAGGCTCAATCTAGATAACTGAAACAGCTGAGATAATGTTAGTGGGGTGGGGAAGCACCTAGAGGAAATAGTGAATATATCTGCCCCTTGTATAAAGGCATGCCTGTCTTTTTTTTCTTCAGATGTACAACTGAAGGGTTTGATTTGGACCTTCACATGCTTTTGGATATCCAGATAGCAGTAGTTGGTAAAAGAGTTTTTATTTATCCTCATGTGGCAAGAAGATTGTGACCTTCTTTATTAGGCCCTAACTTGGTCTCAAGTTGTCTAAGAGTTGTCTCAACTTCAAGACTTTCACTAGATCAGTGTCTCTCAACCTTTCCAGACTATTGTACCCCTTTCAGGAGTCTGATTTGTCTTGCGTATCCCCAAGTTTCACCTCACCTAAAAGTTGTTCGCTTACAAAATAATAATTAAAAATACAAAAGTGTCCCAGCACACTATGACTGAAAAATTGCTTACTTTCTATTTTTTGCCATATAATTATAAAATAAATCAGTTGAAATATAAATAAATATTATACTTACATTTCAGTGTGTAGTTTATAGCGGCATGTATAAACAAATCATTGTCTGTATGAAATTTTAATTTGTACTGACTTTGCTAGTGCTTTTCTTGTTGCCTGTTATAAAACTACGCAAACATCTAGATGAGCTGATGTACCCCCTGGAAGATCACTGCATCTACCTGCCAGACTAGGTTCTAAGCATGTCAGTCAAGTGGCTGCGGTGGGATAGGAATCTCTTTTCATGGTCTTGCCCTGCAAGTCATAAAGTCATTACCCAACCACTACTGCAGTACTAAGGCTGCAGTAGTCCCGGCAGCCCTATGCACATCCTCTGTAAGGTGTGAAGGAAGAAGAGAGGGATCCATCAGACAGCAGATCCCAAAGCCCCATTCCCAGATGACCACCCTTCTACCTTGCGCATGCTTAAGTGCTGAGAGCTACTGTGAATCTGAGTTCCATGTAGCACAAAGGCTGACAACCTCCAATCTTCCCATCCCTAGCGCCCCCACACGCACCTTATTCATCCTCAGGGCACGTGGGCCCACAACCAGGGAGTTCTCAGCAACTACATAGGAGAGGGCAGGGTTTGGTCCAAGAGAGATTATTAAAGCACATTTTGTAGAAGTCTAATTTTTAAATATGGTATGAGAATAAAGGTCTTAGAGCTGAGGAAAAGTGCACAATGCAGAATCTCAGTACTGTTGTGTTTAATGGGAGGCAGAATGATAGTGAAGAATATTCTTTACTGAAATAAATTAAAAGTACTACACACATACCTTTTCTGCCACCTCCTCACCCCCACTGCTTTAATTTGCTTTACAAAGGCTTTTGAAATCGAAAAGAATCCACATTATCTTCTTTTAAGACACAAATAACAGGATAAGCCAGTTTGAGATGTGAAATGCTATCATGTTTGCTGTATATAGTCTACTAGATTTTGATTTTTGGCCATCTGTGAAAGAGATTATTAGTCATTAATTTATACAGCAACCAAAGCGTGTTATTTGTGTTATGTGCAGCAGGAATATGGCAGTGCCATTTTTATATAGCTTTATATCTTGGCAATGATCTTAAGAACCATTCTTCTCAAAAGTATTACATATAAGGAATTTGTTTTCATGGATGAAGTGTTTGACTTGGAACAGTTTTGAAAAATGCTAGATGGGAAAATGTGAAAATAATTACTTAAGAAATAATTAAATGCTGTTGCAAAAACTTTCTCATGTGTTTGCAAGAAGGCATTTAATTCTTAAATAAGAGCAGTGTGCCTCCTTAGAGAAATAGTATGAACACTATGTACTGATATGAACTAATGAGTTTATTAGTGTTTGTGAATAATGCTGTTATGAAGTATTTATAGTAGAAAAGCGCAATACTTCATTCTGTACACTCCTTTTTTTACTAATGTCATGTGACAGTGGTTTTTACTGCATAGCTTCTCTTGTCTGGTTTTGTTCTTGAAATATGTATCCTTTATAGGCTTGACAGTGTGTCTAATTGTTTTGTAATTAAAACAAAAGAAACAAGCAAGACTCCTGACCTTCTCCACCTCCTTTCCCTGAAAAAAGGCCAGCCTTGGGTGGAGATATATTTTACTACTCAATCATTAACTCAAACTACAGCTACAAATGTAAAAAGCCAGCAAAATAATTTGATTTCCAGAAAAACTTTCAAATAGAGGTCCAGGTTGGCTATTGGATGTATGCACAATTCACAGTGAATCAAATTGATGGCTATACTGTGGCTGCTTTGCATCTGTCTGCCTGTCCAAAGTAACCATAGGGTAAATCCAGGCTGTGGTGTATTTCCCTTTCATATGGTGAGAGCCAATAAAAAGTACAATTGTCCAACATTGACTGAATGGGAGTACTGTCTTGTGGAGAAAGTGGATAAGGAAAAGCTATTTACTTATTCCCATAATACAAGAACTAGGGATCACCAAATGAAATTAATAGGCAGCAGGTTTAAAACAAATAAAAGGAAGTAGTTCTTCACACAGTGCACGGTCAACTTGTGGAACTCCTTACTTGAGGAGGTTGTGAAGGGTAGGACTATAACAGCATTTAAAAGAGAACTGGATAAATTCATGGAGGTTAGGTCCATTAATGGCTGTTAGCCACAATGGGTAAAGAATGGTGTCCCTAGCCTCTGTTTGTCAGAGGGTGGAGATAGATGGCAGGAGAGAGATCACTTGATCATTGCCTGTTAGGTTCACTCCCTCTGGGGCACCTAGCATTGGCCACTGTCGCTAGACAGATACTGGGCTAGATGGACCTTTGGTCTGACCCAGTACAGCCGTTCTTATGTTATGTTCTTTATATGAGTAACATCAAAATTAAAAACAAGAAATTAAGTTTCATCCAATATTGTAAAGAGAAGTTAACTTTATGCAATTTGATGCTAGTACTAAAATGTCAAAGTAACATATGTTGCTATTTTGTTAAATATAACAATGGTTGCAATGTACAAACCCAAACGAGAACCCTTTGACACTGAGGAAGTGTTTCCGCTTAGTTTTCGAGGGCTTTCCAAGTGTCTATTGATCAGTGTTGTCTAACAGCACAGAAATAATGTGTCTAATTTAACTGGCCACATGGAGGAGTATAGAAAAAACATTATTTATCCCTTGAAAGGCTTGGAACATCGATAGGAGGACATAACATTAATGACTTTCCTATACACCAACTTCAAAAATGGCTAAATGAGGAAGAAATTACAAATTTATTTTCCTATAATTTCAACAGTTGTCTTGTTTTACTGCAGCAGTAAAGCACTAAGTAATGAAACATCACACAAGGACTATTTTCCTGATAATTTGTCTGACATGCAAAGCATATAATACAAAAGAGAGAGAGATGGAAATGTGGATTTTATTTATATAGACAAATACAGTGGATTTTATTGCTCATAAAATGGGGCAAAGAGCTTGCATGGTAGCTGCAGACATCTTCAAATATTGCTCTTTCATAAATGACACACTGTAACTACAACACCTTTGCTATCTCAGTACAGACCTTGCCCTGAACACAGACTGTTAATTTTGTGGTTGCTTAGTAATGTAGATAAATGTCCACTAAGGACTAATTTAGAACCCCAAACTCATTTCACTTTTCACATAAACTAAATAAGTACCAAAGTCTCCAGAGACGAATCACTGAAATTAGAGCTGGAAAAAAACTATGGTTATCCAGTCCATCTTTGTCAATGCAGGATTAAAGCATGAAAGCCTGAGTTTTAACTTCCTTTCATTTTACCCCCTTCTTTCAGATGAAAAAGAACTTTAAGGAAACAATTTATAAAAATCCATTGTGGAATATAGTAATGAAAGTAAGTTTTTCTAACGGAGTTAAATTAAAATTTTTTTTAATATTTTATTTATATTGGAATTGCCAACTCTTTTTGGGTTTATTTTATTTTAAGCAGCTTTACTAACCAGTGATGAAGGATTGCACTATTAAATTTATTGGCTATTGTTAGTGCCAGCTAAATGAGCTTGACTTTTATCACTGTCCTCTTTCACACTAAAAGGCAAGTGTAAATTGTTACATAACAATCAGATATCATTTTTGTTAAGATGGCTGTGATGGTTTAAAGGCAAGAGGTAATTATTTCTTAGAATATAAATTTTGATGTTCACCGAAACATGATGTCAAAGTATGGATGGTGATATACATTATTAATATTTTGCTTCCAGAATATCTGAAGACCCGTCATGAAGTATAAGAATTTTGTGTGTGATGCTTTTACTTTTAAACAAGCCATTTTTAAAGTGACATGCAGTTAGAGATCTAGAAAAAAAATTATTTTGAGCCCATGAAGCAGCATAGATTTGCATATGCTTTCTGCTTGTGTACATGTGATGCTAATCTGATCGGTTTATCAGAAATCAATCGTGTTGTTTTACTGACCTCATAAGTTCCCCACTGGGATGTGTTTGCTTCATATATCATTATTAATTTCTGAGAAGGTTTCTGACACATCAAATGAATGTGTTCAGCCAATCATGAGTTAGAATTTTTTTTGTCTGCAGTGGGTTCCATTAAAGTCAATATTTTGCCAGAGTTACTACATAGTATTATGACATACTTGTTATTTCTCTGTACTTAAAATAGGAGATAGTGTGTCTTTAGATACTACTGTGTGGTAACTGTGGTAATTTTGGCTTTTTAAATGGTAACTATGTATGTGACAATAGTAATTATGATCCTGTAAAGACTCCATTACACAACAGGAGTTGTGCGCACAGATCAAGCCCTGTTTCTTAAGTGTCGTTCATACACAAGTATCACAGATCAATATATATTTTATATTTGCAAAAACAATTACACCATACAGATTACAATATGCAGATTATACTATGTCAAACAGGTTGAACAATAGTTTTGGTAGAAAAGAAGGGTTCAAGGATCAGATTTCACAAGCATGGACCACACATGGGGAACTTGAGCAAGGCTGTTAAGATTAAGGGGGCTGTGTCACAAGACTCAGGCTGAGACCCTCCATCTTCAGGGAAACACAGATGACAGTACATTATGATTTTTTTCATGGTATTGCAATAGGATGTAATAATGCTTCAGGAAAGTCAGACTATTTTAGAAACAGAATTGTCAAATCTGGGTCTGGTGTCGCCAGCTAGGGGGTAGGATTTTGTTTTATTAGAAATAAGATTTCAAATTATAGGATAGGTAGAAGATACTGATCTTGAGATGGGATCTGAAAAATTAGAGAGGCACACAGTTGTCATAAATAGATAGCTAAGGGTTAATGTTTCTTTTACCTGTAAAGGGTTAACAAAGGGAACCAAACACCTGACCAGAGGACCAATCAGGAAACTGGATTTTT
>NC_133783.1:37776439-37794712 GCF_003597395.2 Chelonoidis abingdonii | reverse complement strand
GGTATTGTGATGTAAAGAGATTGCATCAATACTCTCAGGTTAGCCCAGAGAGGAAAGTCTGGGTGGGAGAGGGAGGGGGAAGGAAAGTGGAGTATTTCCCTTGCCGGTAAGACTCAGAGCTTCTGGGTCTTGGGGTCCCTCCAGGGAAAGTTGGGGGACCAGAGCGAGGCAGGTGCTGTACTTCCTGTCTGGTGGCAGCGAGATAATATCCAAGCTGGTAATTAAGCTTGGAGGTTCATGCTAAGCACCCAGATTTTGGACGCTAAGGTCCAGATTTGGGAGAAAGGCTTACGACAACAGTAGCAGAGAAACCATTCCAGATAGCAGGGACAGTGTGGGAGAAAGATCTACTGCCTGGAGAGAGAAGGAAGAGGTACACCTAAGAATCTGGTATTTCAGGAAATCAAGTATGTCTGGTAGAAGGATGGGAAACCGTTCCTGGATGAGCTTGAAGAGCAAGAGGAAGGTTTGGTACTGGATTTAAAGATTTGAGAATGGAATGCCTATTTCTGAGGGCTGGTGATGAGTTGGGCTTTCACATTTTGGACAGTGGCCACAGTTCTCAAGTATAGATACAAAAAGACTGATTTTTCAGAGATACTGAACAACCATAGTTCCTATTAATTTCATTGGGAGTTGTGTGTGGCCAGACCCTCCAAAAATCAGGTACCTATTTAGGTGCCTAATTATAGACACCTAAGAGAGAACATTTTTTCCATTAATGTTAGGAGACTTGGGTTTAGTGGGAACATGAAGGAAGGAATCATATGAGAAGAGCTGAAGGCCTAAATAGGAGTTTTGGCATAGAGCAGTTGAGAATGTTCCGTATGTGAGAAATCATGTGCTAATCGTCAGGTTTACAGACAGAGAGAGGAAAAAGTAAATTACATCTCTAGTCTGACTATTGCCTAAATTCCTGTCAAAATGGCTGTCAATCTAAATCTAATGATAGATCTGAACCCCAAGATGAGAGAGCCACAACCTAACATCTTTTTTGCTACATTTCTGCAAAGGTCTCAGCAAAACTGTGATTTATTGTTTTCCATGCTCTCTAGAGGGGGAGCTTCTTCAATTATAAATATAAGTGGTGTGTTTAAAACATCATCATTATTTATACTCTCCTCTAATACTAACTTCCTATTAAAGTTGAAAATCAATCTGTTGTTTAATATTTTTAAGATGTCTGTCACCTTGGTATCTGATTGCCAGGTGGTAATTTGAAAACTAGTTGACTTCTAAAGTAAAAGGAACAAAAGGAGCTAGGAACAATGCTCGTTCAGTAATAATAGCAGCTTCTGATTTCCAGTGTACTTAAATGTACATTTCTTATAAAATGCATGCCAACACTATTCCTCAAAGACAATGATTTTTATTTTTTTTAATTTTGGTACTGGAGGATTTACACACCTAAATCCCACGCTAAGATACATATGCATGCATGCGGCTGCTAGCAGATTATGTGAGTGTCTTCTTTTGACACTTTACTTTTCAAACAAAGCTACAGTCTAATCCCTTAGTTATTATGGTGCTTGAAAATGGAAGATGCACTGATGGGTCTTGTGTATGTGTGAGGGGGTTAAGGTGTGATAGAAACAAAACACCCAATTAAGAATTACAAGGCACTTAGGTACTAAGGAAATCATTTAATGTGATATTATTTATACATCAAGTTTGAAGGTTCTTTTATAATTGAAGAATATTTTTATTTGAGAATAAAGAAAATTAATTTCTTTGTTTTTACTATAGAAATAGAGGCCAAGATTTCCAAAAGTGACTAGTGATTTTGGTTGCTTTTGTTTTTGGACAACCAGATTAAGACACACCTGAAAGAGGCCTGATATTCAAAAGGTGGGTGGTCAAGTCGTTTCTGACAGTCATCGTTCTGACAGTTCTGACAGTTCACCATCCAAAAATTGAGATACCCAAAATCACTAATGCTTTTGAAAATCATGGCCAAAAGAATTTTATAATTACTGTACTATTAGATAGCTTACTTGAAAGGGAATACTATAGTCCATAGCTTTTGGAAACAAACTTCCTAAGAACAATCATTAATTTGCCAAATTGTTTTTTTCACACTCCTCAGTGACATAAATTTTGCCAACATAAAAGAGGTAGCGTAGACAGCCTTAGAAATTCCTCTTTAGATTAACAATTAAGCAAAGTGCTTACCCTTGAGGACTAGATAAGAAGATGGAGTATAGAGGAAATGGCTTTTCAAAAATATCTTGAATCCAGTTTTCTTTGTTTCCTAAGCTCTGTCCACACTTGTGTTAAAACTGTGCTAGAATACTTACTAGTTTGTCAGTGTTATAGCACAATTTCTCTGACCAATGTGGACAGGTTTTCTTTCCCGGAATACTTTGTAGGTCTGATGTGACCAGGTGAAATAGACAGGAAAGGGTTCATGGTTACTGCCCTGTCACCTGACACCACAGAGAATTTAAGGAAGGGGCATGTCCTTTTTCTGGGAATTGAGATAGGCATAGGGAAAGACTTTTGGGGAGTGCCACCTGTTTTGGTTAAGATAATCACTTTATTTTGGGTTACTGAATCAGTGCCAGTATTTGAATAATACATTGTGGCCTGAGGCAAGGGCTAGAAACAGACTGGTTTCTTTCCTGGGAAGCACCAGCATACATTTTATTTTTCTCACACAGCACTTCTATAACAGCCTAACTCTATTGACTTCAGTAGAGTTACACTCAATTACATCAGTAAAATGAGAGAAGAATCAGGCCCCATGTATTACCATGCTATGGACTACTTGGCAGGGCCGCCCGGGGGGGGGGGGGGGGGGNCCCTGCAGGGGCCCCCAAGAGTTTTTCGGGGGCCCTGGAGTGGGGTCCTTCACTCACTCTGGGGGCCCCAGAAAACTCATGGGGCCCGGGCCCCTGGAGCTTTTTCTGCTCCAAGTCTTCCGTGACAATTCGGTGGCAGGGGGTCCTTCCGCTCCAGGGTGGAAGGACTCTCCGCTGCCAAATTACTGTCGAAGCGAGACCCGCTGTCGAAGTGCTGGGTCTTCAGCGGCAATTTGGCGGTGGGGAGCCCCCGCTGTGGGTCTTCAGGACACTTTGGTGGCGGGTCCTGGAGCAGAAGGACCCACTGCCACCGAATTACCGCTGAAGCGGGGGCTCCCTGCCACCAAAGACCCCAGGCCGTCTGAATCCCCAGGCCCCCTTGCATCCGACGAAGTGGATATTCACCCACGAAAGCTCATGCTCCAAAACGTCTGTTAGTCTATAAGGTGCCACAGGATTCTTTGCTGCTTTTACTGAATCCTCTGGGTGATCCTGCTACTTGGTGGTCTGGTTTGACTAGTACATAATTTTCACGAGAAGATTTTTGTCCACATAATCGTCTACAGGGTCGTCTGGGGAACAAGAAAACTGGCCCTACTGATTTGTAAGGAGGATAGAACCTAACGTTTTTGTCAGTTTAGGTCCCTTCCTAACTGTGGGACTTGGTGGGAGTACTCAGCGTCACACAAGGAGAGGCACTTTCGAGTTGCAAAAGGAAATAATTTCATAAGAACATAAGAACGGCCGTACCGGGTCAGACCAAAGGTCCATCTAGCCCAGTATCTGTCTACTGACAGTGGCCAATGCCAGGTGCCCCAGAGGGAGTGAACCTAACAGGCAATGATCAAATGATCTCTCTCCTGCCATCTATCTCCATCCTCTGACAAACAGAGACTAGGGGCACCATTCCTTACCCATCCTGGCTAATAGCCATTTATGAACTTCACCACTGTGAATTTATCCAATTCTCTTTTTCGTTTCTATCTGTACCAAATATTGGGGAAAATATTCTGGCAGACTGAACAAAATAATGTGTTCAAAATATTCATGTACTTGAGGCAAGATAGTCAGGACAGGTGGGAAAAATTAGGAAAACCAGAAACTTTTACAAGCTAATGGGTGCTATTAGGAAACATTTTCTTCAACAACTCTGAACACTCATAGGATATGTCTACATCTGAGCTGAGAGAGGTGATTCCCAGGTTGAATAGACATCCTATGCTAGCTCTGCTCAAGCTAGTGTGATAAAAATAGCAATGTGTCCGGGGTAATACAGGAGGTGACTCAGGCTAGCTGCCCGAGTATATACCCACCTGGAGCCCCTGGCTAAGCCCTCAGGTGGCTATCCTGAGATGCAATTCTAGCTACACTGCTATTTTTAGTATGCTAGTTTAGGCAGAGCTAGTTTAGGCGGAGCTCAATGGCTAGAAGTTGAGGCTAGACAAATTCAGACTGGAAATAAGATATACATTTTTAACAGTGAGAATAATTAACTACTGAAACAATTTACCAAGGGTCACGGTGGATTCTCCAGCCCTGACCGTTTTATATCAAGATTGGACGTTTTCTCTAAAAGGTATCCTCTAAAAATTATTTTGGGAAAGTTCTGTGACCTGTGTTATGCCAGGGGTCAGACTAGATGATTACAATGGTCCCTTCTAGGCTTAGATTCTGTGCATCCATGATCTACATCCTGGAAACTGGTGAGATCTAACTGCCTTCTTGAGTTCTCAGATTATGGAGGAGTTAGTAGCAGAGGAGGAAGAGAGTAAGGTGTCTGAGTGAGAGACTTCCCTCATCCTTATGTTTTCCAGATGAGTTTGTTGGTTCTTCATCACCCATCTTTATATTGTTTATAGCCAATTCCTGAAAAGATTTTAGAATACTTTTACTCACACTTTATTTTAGGCTTTCCAGTTTGTGCAGCCAAAGAAAATCTACATCAGACTGGAACCCTGACAGGCACCAAGAGACTGGATTTCTAGGAGCACAAAGCTCATTCCTTTACCTCACAGCAGATAATGATCATTAGTTGTCAAGAAGTGCTGATGAAGTTTGACTTCCTCATATGCAATAAGTTCTGCCCCTTTTAGATCATCTTGCAGACAAACCAAGAAGGAATCCGAAGGTAGCATTCAATGCAATTGATACTGCTGCCAAGCCAGCAGCCCTGGAAGTTACCAGACACTGATCTTCCTGGCTGAACAGTTTTAGTTTGCCACAGGAGAGTTCAGACCAGGGTAAAGGATCTTACCCTTGAGGGTCCCAGTTTATTAGCAAAGAGACAAGTGAACGTGGAAGACAGAAGAAGGCTCTGTAGCAACCCTTGGATCTGTACACATCTTAGCTTTGGAGGAAATTCACTCCGCTTCAGTTTTCATAGCAAGAATTTCAAGAATGATTATTGATTTTCCATGTTTCAACTTGATACCCCTTAAAGTGACCCAGTTTTCAGAAGATGCCGAGAAGCTCACCATCTGAAAACTAGGTTCATTTAAGATGTCTCTAAGTGGCACCTGGAATTACTCACCACTTTTGGAAAAATTGACTGGAGCTCTTTATGACCAATAGTAGGTCACTCACAAGTTGACTTAGACATGCTCCTTTTTCAGCAGTGGTCCAAACATCTTCTCCAGCTGCCTATTGATGCACTGACCCAATATCCTGTGAATTTGTGTAGTCTTTACACTTTTCCTATCATTTTTCAGGGATCCAAAATATCAGTCAAATGGGGCAACAGAGAAAGTCCCTCATCAGTATAAAGGAAAGGGTTCTATTTCTATTATTTCTTAATACACAAATGGTGTCTGTACAGTACAATGAACATGAAGAACTGAAACAAATGCATAAGGAAACTGAAATTCTGTCTGATGGCATTGGCCTCTAGTTTTTTCTTTTTATGTCATTAGAAATTCATTTGGCTCTGTATGAAAGAAGGCAGCAGAGGCTTTTAAAGCTTTCTTTCCAGAAGAGAGGTTACATACAATCTAAGAAATGCTATCTTCTACAAGATCCCAATCTTAAGGAATTGTGCTGTATTGCCTGTGGCTGTTAGGCCATGTGGTTTCATGTACCACATTATATCATTTGCCAAGTTCTGTCTGAGACATTTACAAGGGCTGTAATAGATAGTGTACCGTTCCCATTGTACAATGACACCTTATTCACAGTGACTTGGGATGTTGACAGCTCTTATAGGTGTTTCCTTCTCACATGCGCATCATCTGAAGTAATAATCAGAAACCACAAAAGTGGGCTAGGGTGTCATTCAAGACTTGACTTTCCTTCTTATGAGCATACACAAAGTTGTTCAAGTCTTGACAGACAAAAACACAGCAGTGTATTACACCAGCCACCAAGGAAGAGACTGGGAAAGATGTGCCAGGGAAGGACAATATCTTAAAAGACTCTTTAAGTCAAAAGTATACTTAACAGAACAAATAGGCCTCCTGAGGACTGAATCTTGCAAATGTAACAAGTTTCTGCAAAATAACTTGGCTACTAGGGAAAAATACAGATATCTGGGTCTTTTCCAAGGCTGGACAAGACTTTGTCTCTTACAGACGTCTTTCTCCCAGACTGGGGTCTTAATTTCCTTCACCCATTCCCTCTAGTCTTGTAGGTGATTTGGAAAGTATGACAGGACAGATCCAAGAATATCGTTGGTCCCAATCTGGACTTTTACGTTCTCTGATCTCCTAGTACTGATGTAGGAACTGCAAGTCTTGCTTCTTGATCCAGTTCCAAAATTTGTCAAGCTGACGGCTTCGTTTCTGAATTGCAAAAAGTAGTAGATAAAGAGGGTTCTGCCGAGTTCCAAATGATTTATTTAGAAATAAGGAAGCCTTTTTCCAGGAAAACTTCTTTAATTAAATTAAATTGACTAGATGCTTCTTCTGGACAGCTCAGCAAGGGGTAGACCTGAGACAGTCCACCATCCCTTTAATGTTAGACATTTTACTGCACTTAGACAAATCTGACTACTGTGCACTGAGTTGTCTGTGTTCCCCTGGCTACAGTTTCTGCTTTCTACCTTCCAGGACATGGGATTGTCAGCTTTGAATCAACTTTAGACCTATCAATCCTATGGGTTCAAATCCTGCTACTGGTCTAGTGGGAGAACACCTAGTGTGCCAGGAATTTGTATCTTATTGGCTGTCCTTCCCCATTCGCAGCTTGCAGGGCAAGAGGAGCCAATCAAAGCTGGTCCACATGCTGCGGAACAGCTTGGTCCCTCAGTATGCAGGCCAGGCAGAGCTACCACCTTCTGCTTGCCAGGAGTTGTAAGCAAAACCATTGGTCGCTACAGTAGCACTCAGTCCTCTGATCTGGGAGCCACCATACGAGGGAGTAGGTGAAGGCTCCTAGAATCTCCCCATTTCCTGAGATACCTGTTACCACCCATTTGCTGTGACTCCTCCTAGAGCACTCTCACATTTATTGCTGCTTCCCCTCTCTCACTCACCTAAGTAGCTGCCCCACCTCCCCATCCCTAGACTTAATCCCATATCCCCACTGCCTACAGGTGTGTTGTTGTGGAGGTGGCAATGGTCTGCCCTCCTGTCCTGCTGGCTTTAGTGAATGGCCAGTGGTCCCATGCATCTTTTTAGGGCATATATGGATAAAGCCAGGAGCCAGTTCATCTACACGCAGACTGATCAGAGTGCATATGTTTGGGAACTCTGGACAACTATGGGGATTACAGCACATCTCACCAAGTCCTAAGGCAGTCTCCACAGCATGATTTTGCAGTGTCACTATAATCAAAATATGCAGGGATGCTTCTTGGAGCTTTGTACACACCTTACATAGCATTATTATTTTAACAAGTCCCCTAGCTCTGATGCTTAATGTGAAGGGGTAAAGTCTCGTTTTCGGTTATGGCATAAGGCACTGAGGGTACAAAGAGCTGTACAGTGGACATAAAGACCAAACAAAAGGAAGGGATATGAAGGACTTGATACTCCTAAATCTTACACATACAAGTAGGCCTTGATCTCAATGAGACTATTTTATAATTAAGAACTGACTACTTTGCAGGATGAGTCCCAAAACACTGACAAGTTGTACTGATGCAAGGATCTTCATGACAAAATAATTTTTTATTTTCAATTATGTCATCAAGAACAGTGACAAGATTAGTGACAAGAAAAAAAAAACATTTACTTGCTAATTGTTTGAGATAATAGCCCATTTGGAACTACGCTCTTGGAGGAAGCACTCCTAGGAAGCTTCTAGCAAGTAGCATCCTTTGGGAAGTCTTGCTGCTCCCTCCTCCCTCAGGTTGTGTTCCCAGGGTGTACGATGGAGGCTACCCCAATCACTCTTTAGCTACTTTCGCTAGCAAGAGACTCCAAAGAAGTAGAAGTGGGTGCAGAAACTGGCTCATCATCTCAAAGAACCCCCCTATTTACTATAAAAAGTAACTTTTCTTGCTCAGGAATTGCCTACATGAAACTCCACACTTGAGAAATTAACAAGTAGTAGTGACCATTCAGGGACAGAGCTCAGAGTATTAATTGAAAAGTAAATGTAGGACTGCCCCAATGGGAGTAGTTTGGAGGAGTTGGGGGATGTTCCTCCCCTCTAAAAACTGCAAACCTCAGGCAGGCATGGAATTTGTCCTTCCATGCGTGGCCGTGTCAGGCTGACTGGAGCTGCTTCCCCAATATAGAAGCCAAGCTGAGCCCATGATTGGCATATATGTCTCTGTATGCATATCACTGACTTTCAACATTTTAAAAGTTTAACGCAATATGTTTTTTTTCCTATACGTATTTTACATGGTGTCCCTTGTTTCATAGTATTGTCTAAGGCTTATATTATATAGCCCCTTAAAATAGTCCTGGAATCTTACCATTCCTCCTGGCAGAATGGATTCCATTTGCAGAGAGAATTTTAAGCCTAGGACTGTATATGTAAAAGATGCTGTATAAATGAACACACAATAATGTAGAGGTAGCTAAATTCGGACTAGAGGTAAGTGAGGTAGTACATACCATTTTCTTTGGCTATTGGAGAGGCAGCAGACACTTAAACCATTGCAGTGAAAGAGATGTCAGGGTAGTGATCCACTGACTGGGTCCATAACTCTCCCTACCTGTCTCCACCAGCCCCAGCAGCAACGATCAATAGAGCCACCAAGGCCTATGAATGATGCCTCTTGCTGCAGGAGATTCTCCCCCTTCCTTCCCATCCCTCATCCATTCTGTGCTACCCCTCTCAGCTTTCTGAATAATATTTTGGAAAAATATATAGAAAATTAATTATAGTTTATTGAGGTTCCCTAATTCAAGGGAGGTCAAAAAGCAAGAATGCATTTATGATGAGGGATGTAATCTGCTTTATGAAACCGATCGTGTCTCTTTGCTCCTGCTCTCCTTCTCTTTCTATTTTCCCCCTCCTCCTTCTCTTGGGCTGGGTAAAAGACAGGCCTGATAAAGTGAGAGAAACAAGATTGGTTTTCTAAGGGCAGCAGGCCCTTCATGATCAGCTAAATCATGGGCTGTCTGGCTCCCTGGCTGGGTAATGACCTGCTCCCCGCGCCATGGCACCTGCACCCCCCTGCGGGACGTTATGATGTGCACCCAGGCAACTGCAGGGGGCTGCAGTGAAGGTGAAACTGTCATATCAATCTTTTTAGCACTAAAATATGAGCCACTTTACTCCGCTTCCCGATGCTGTGATGTGAAAAATAATAACTCGGATCCAAATTAAAAATATTGATCTCTGGAAGGTGTTGAAAGTAAATAAACACCTTCCGAAGTTTTCAGGTCAGCCGAGAAATGGTATTCAGCAATAAATGTGTCGGCATGTCAGAATCCAGGGTTCTTGATCTGTTTTTCCTTTTGAATTGATTTTTCATTATTTACTTCCTAAAAGTGTTGGAATTTGGTCCTCCGCCATTAAATCCCAGTGTTTGGGCAAATTATTTCTTTGGGGCTTATGAGGTGCTCCTAATCCACTCGCTCATTGATTGATTGATTTTTGACTCAATAAACTTGCATTACCCTTGCTTTATTTAAGGCTTCCATCATAATTTTTTGTACATTTAGGCTTGACTTTTTTATTTCCCTCTAACAGATGAGCTGACATTGGTCTATCAAACATGTGGGAAAACAATTGCCACAAGGTTAATTTTATTGCTAGCTCCATGCATTTTAAGTAGGTACCAGGTATTTTCCACTACAAGCTGATAAATTGCAGCTGAACCACTAAAGCATAAGAATGAACTGAAGCACTGTAACAACAAAAAACCTATATAAATGCATCACAGAGCAAAAGTATTAAATGGATCATTTTTGCTTCACTGGTTTAACTTTGTTTTACATCATAGAAAAATAGACACATAATACAGTAAGCTCTTTAACTGTTATGCTATTCATGCATTAATGTTACAGTGTTATGAATTGTGATGATGATATTTCTGATTAGTAGATGCAGTAAGATGTAGCAACTTACACTTTAACCAAGTATTTTTCTTTTACTAACTAGTCAGTTTATAGTTAGATGGTGAAACATTCTTCACTAATAGAAGTATTGATACTATTGTTCTCTAACAACTTAGGCTGCTATTTAACATGGGAATCAAAAATAGCTATGTGCCTGGTCTCCTATTAAAGAAGGTTGTAGGTTGCCATAGTATGTAGAAAGAGAATACGAGTAGCTTCCTCCTCTTAACAAAGGATCAGTTTGTCCAGTCTTAAAAAAATATGTGTTCTAGAAACCCGCCTAAATACATATTTATATGAGAAACCCTTGTTTCTCATAAATGCTCTTGGTCTTAATTGAGCCAATAATCCATACTTTTTTGTAACTTGCATTTTATTAAGTTTCTAACTATAGATTTACTAACTAGAGTCCGATACTCAACTTGGGTTAATTCTTGTGCATTTCTTGTGTTTAAAAACAAAGGCATGTAGTCAATTTAAAAATAAGTTCCCCTCCCCCCCCCCCGAAAGAGTATATGTATTATTATACCCAGATTTACCGTAACTGAAAGAAATCAGAGGAAATATATATGTATATAGCAACTGGATAGCGTAGTGGTTAAGAGCACCGCCGTTTGATACGGGAGACCGCCCTTTGATATGAGAGACCGCGAGGTCAAAGCCCGGGGGACCCAACGGGCAGGAGGGGGCCGGGGCAAAAGAGCCCACGAACGCGCGGCACCGGCCGACCGCAAAAGGAGGAGAGGACACGAACTGAGGAGAGCAGCCGGCTCGGACGCGTCGCCCGGAAAGAACAAGGTGCCGGCCGATGTGCGAGGAACCAGGACACTGCGAAGAAGTGGGCTACTGTGAAACAACCTGCATGGGACGAGACAAGGAACCGAAGGGAGGGACGGCGACGACAAAGGAGACCCGAAGGAGAGGGGGAGAGGAAACGGAGGAGGACGAGGGGGGACAAAACCCGACAGCCACCACGGAGGAGAAAAGCTAGGGACCCAATGCGGCACCAGAGGAAAGAGGCGAAGCGGCGCGGCACAGCTGGAGACGAGACCACGCCACAGGACCATCCAGAGGCAAGAAGACCGGGGATAAGAACAAGGGGAGGGGAGCCCAGACCGGAAGCGTAAACGCACTGGCCACGCCGGCCAGGCAGAGACAGCCAGCGTACGAGGAGGCGAAGAGCAGGGAAAAACGACGCGACGGCAGCCTGGAGAGGGATGACCAGAGGGCAGGGAGACAGGAACCAGCAAGAGAGCGAGGGGGAGAAGAAGAGAGCCGAAGAGACGCCGGCAGGACCAGCCGGACGCCACCAGAACGCAAAACCAGAGGAACGGGGAGACGCGCACAGCCGCGGAAGGCGGGAGAGGCGGGCGAACAGAGAGCAAGGCCAAGGGACAGCAACACAGGAAGAGGAAGAGGGAGAAGCGGGAGAAGGACAGGCGCGCGCGGAACGAGAAGAAGAGGGCAGAAAGGGAAGGCCCAAAGGGGGCCCCAGGGGGGTGAGGAGCTACGCGGGCGGGGACGCCGGAGAGTCGGGCGGGTAGGGCTCCAACAGATCCCAGGAACAACATCAGAGCTCTCTGTCCAGAAGAGTGCAGTGCTAGGAACAGCTAAGATACTGCGCAGAACCCTCAAACTCCCAGGCTTCTGGTAGAGGACCCGAGGTTGAGGAAGACACATACCATCCATAGGGGTGAGAGGGGAATTTTTTTTATATATATATAATATTGGATTTGTGTTCTTTCAACTTTGTGGATTTGATAGCACTTTGTGTATAGTTAATTTTATGGCAAACTATACTAGTTAACAAGTTTCTCCTTTTGTTTATGTGAGTCACATTGGCATCTGGGCTCAGTGGCAGGTGCAGTCCCTGAATCTAACTTTTAAATACTGTTTTTTAAAAAAAATTGGATTTTTACATTGACTGGTGTCTTTCATATCTGTTTATGTACTCACAAGATTATGACACAAAAATACTAGAATAAGGGAATTTTAATGTGTGGGTCTAAGTATCTAGGTTTTCGTATGCCCCCCATCACTGTGGTATCTAATCAGCTCCCACCACCACCATCATCAAATGCTATTCATAAAATACATTTTCTCTCTTCCTTCTACTCAGCACGAACTGGACTTAGATAATTGTATAGGGATTTGGGGTATTTTTTTTTGTTTTTAAATGTATTACAATTGAAGGTAGGCTAGGTTAAAGAAGTGGGGTTTGCATTTTGCTCTGAAGGCATTTAGATTCATGGTCATCCTGATCTTTTTGGGAAGGGAGTTTCAGAGAAAGCGGTCTCCTGCACACATGAGTTTTGCTATTGAGACTGAAGGTTGCATTGTTCCAGGAACGTAGTAGTCATTGGCTGTGACAATTACGAGGGGTGAGGTGGCTCATTGGTTAACTTGGACAAATCCCAAATAAGACTTTGAAGATGAGCCCTGAAACCTTGAATTTGACAGGGTATTCCATGAGGATTTCAAATGAGAAAGTGAGGCTCTGCATTGTACATGCTCTCAGTGGCCTCTGTTGCTAGGAGACTTAGGAGGATTCTCATCTCCACCTGGATGAGGTAGTGCTCAGGCAAGGAAAGGGTGGTGTTTCTTATGTTCCCTGTACCCACGCTCCGTCTGAAAAGTAAGCCAAGTTCTGTGTGAAGATCCAGAGATTAACTGGGGAAAAAACAAAGGAGGAAAGTGTGAATAGAAGGTTTTGAGCTATTGCATTAAAGGCATTTTCAACAGATGCTGAACTCTCTCAGGGCAATAGTTATTTATTATGGTAGCACCTAAATGCTCATATTAAGTTTTAAGACATTCGTCACCATGTGAGACAGCATCTTAGTCAGCTCGTCTGACATTTGCTTTTTGGAGATGTAAAGATAAGCAGGATGCACATGTAGACTGGACTCTAAATTTACAGTAGTTGGATAGCCTCAAAGGATTTTATCTTAGGGTGGTCTCTCTTGAATTTGAGACTGGACTGGAACAGGATAGCTACTTTTCCTCCATCCTTGTGTTCTATGTTTCTAGGTCTGTGCTGTAATGAGTAGTCTGGGTGGGGTGGAGGCTGAGGTTAGCTGGCAGTGGACATGCTGTATCATTCAGCAAGCTTTCTGTCATATAGGTAGGTTGAAACCTTTTGCCGTGAGGTCATGAATGATCAAGGGCTTACTGAGCACTGACTTTGCAGTAATCTGCAAGTGCCAGAGACCCTGATGTTTATCTTCGTATTTGATAAATTTATGTGAAGTGGCTTTTTCACAATTACATTTCAGTGGCGATTTGTGTCTAGTGCTGGGCCTGCTGGGTTTGGTTTGCATTTTCTTTGGGGTTTCTTGCAAGAAAGATTGGATTGGGGAGAAGTGTTTGGGTGTTGCTAGTGGCTGTTGATGAAAATGTGTGGCTGTGCCAGACACACAAAGTGTGACCAGTGTTCTCAACACCCACTGCCCAATCTCTCCGTGGCACTTTGCTGTTCCAGTTGCTGTCAGACACCAGGACATGGGCAGTTGTGCCTAGTGTTTGGAGCAAGAAATGGTAGACAGAAATCAGAGGACAGATGCCAGTGCCAAGAGTGAGAGCTGAAGGTGAGAACCAGAGTCAGAGACCAGATGCCAGAGCCAAATTTCAGAGTTGGAGTCAGAGGCAAATGCCAGAGCCAAGGATCAGAGCAGAAGTCAGGAATCAGAGCTGAGGGTCAAAGCTGAGTTACTTGGAGTCAGGCAAGGCAGGAGCTGTTATAGCTGTGGGTGAATGCTTTGAACAGCTGCTGCAGTGCTGCTGGGCTTAAAAGCTGGTCTGCTGACTCCTCCTACCAAGCAGGTGATGTAGTCAGTCAGGACAGCTGAACTCATTAGGTTGTCCAGAGACTAGCTCTGCTACAGGTCCAGATTCTTGACTGTTGCTGTGCAGAGCAAAGTGGGTTAACCTTTCCTCCAGGGAACTGGAGAGTTGAAAAGTTAGATTATAACTGGGAATTATTTTAAAATATATTTTTAGACACAAGCTTTAGGTCAGGGATCGGCAACCTTTCCAAAATGCTGTGCCGAGTCTTTATTTATTCCCTCTAATTTAAGGTTTCGCGTGCCAGTAATACATTTAAACGTTTTTAGAAGGTCTCTTTCTATAAGTCTAATATATAACTAAACTATTGTTGTATGTAAAGTAAATAAGGTTTTTAAAATGATTAAGAAGCTTCATTTAAAATTAAAATACAGAACCCCCCGGAGCAGTGGCCAGGAGCCGGGCAGTGTGAGTGCTACTGAAAATCAGCTTGCATGCCGCCTTTGGCAGATGTGCCATAGGTTGGCTACCTCTGCATTAGGCTAACCCTTCCACATCCCCACGCTGCCTCTGTTTGGAGGTGTTGGCACCTGGCACTGGGGCAGAAGCCCTGTTCTTCTTTCTGGCAGAGGGAAGAGTAAGATGCTGATTCCTGGCACCTTGGGAGGGGTATTCACTGCATTTTGCTGGGATGGGGTAGGGCATTGGTCCTCTGTCTGGTTATTACTCATTGGTAGTAGGAAGTGGTCTCTATTTTAAATTTTAGCAGTTGTAATATCATTTATCTGTAACAGCCACTGCTGTCTTGTGTGGCTCTCTGAGGGAAGGAGCAGAGAAATGAAACTGTAGAGCCTATGGATAACATTTTTAATCTCTCCTTTAGACTCTGCTCACTGGTTGTTGCCAGTTTGCCAGCTGGGGATCTTTTGTGAAAAGAGACTTTGTAGAATGGACACTGTGTGGTTACACATTTATTTTGTCTCATTGACTTTCCAGATGAGTTTTGCTCAGCAAAAAGATGTTTTTACTAATTGCCAAGCCTGCAAACTCAGGCTGTGATCTGTGTTCTCTTCTGGTTCATGCAGAAGTCTGGCTTAATGCATGTTCATTAATAAGATTCTGATTCTGTTTTCAGGGCCACCTGTAAAGCCCCATTGACCTCAAGTTACTCCCTCAATGACAACTTTCCAACGCTATTACCGTATCTGAGTGATGTAAATGAGCCCATAATTTGATGATAGTAGAATTACTTAGATGGTCTTGAAAATGGAATATGACATTTATGTTGATGCACAAGCCAGAAAAGTAAAATAGTAAAAATATACGCTCAGGTGTTCTTCCAGATGAATATTTGGTAGGTGATCTAAGAAGAAAGAGAGATGTCAGGGCTTTGAATCCAGTGGAAAAGACTAGTGGTAATTGACAGAATGCTCTCCCTTTCTTTATGCATAAATGTGAGAACATTGGGCAGGATCCATAGGCTTTGGATGGATGGTGTCTGTTCTGCACGTGTTATAGTTTGGGAGTAAATGGTCTATACATCATCCTTCCTTTCACTTTCAGTGTGTCTCCTGTTGGAAAAACATGTTTCCTAAACTCTCAGAACAAGTTTATAGTTTCTGCACTGCAGGGAAAGCCAATGACAACACGTAACTCCAGCTACAAAGGCTGCTAAGCACCTAGGAGCAAAGAATATAGTCCATACTTATCTAAGAACAAAGAAGAAAAAATAAAATCATCACTGATAAAAGTTTGCAAAGACTGGGGTAGTGATAATAATAAAAGAGCACAGGTCACTGATACAGAGCAATCTGGATTGCTTAGTAAGCTGGGTGCAAGCAAACAATATGTGTTTTAATATGGCCAAACTTAAAAATATGCATCTGGGAACAAAGACTGCAAGCCACAGTTACATGATGGGAGACTCTATGCTGGGAAGCAGTGACTCTGAAAAAGATTTGGGTGTCATGCTGGATAATCAGCTGAACATGTGCTCCCAGTGTGATACTGTGACCACAAATGAAGAAGTGTGTTGATAAATTGGAGAGGGTTCAAAGAAGAGCCATGAGACTGATTAAAGGATTAGAAAACTTGCCTTTTAGTGATAGACTCAAGGAACTCAAGAGAAAGTTAAGGGGTGACTTGATTACAGTCTGTAAGTACCTATATGGGAACAAATATTTAATAATGGGCTTTTCAGTCTAGCAGAGAAAAGTATAACATGATCTGATGGCTGGTTGTTAAAGCTAGACAAATTCAGACCAGAAATGAGACATACATTTTTAGTGGTGAGAATAATCCAACCATTAAAACAATTTTATCAAGGATCGTAGTTGATTCTCTGTCACTGGCGATTTTAAAATCAAGATTGGGTTTTCTCCTAAAAGATATCCTCTTGGAATATTTTCAGAGAAGTTTTAGGTCCTCTGATATACAGGAGGTCAGACTAGATGATCACAATGGCCCCTTCTGGCCTTGGAATCCATAAACATATAAAGATTTTCAAAATCGCTCACTATCCACAAAGGGACATACTTTCAATAACTCTGCTGCTGTTCAAGAACCGAAATATGTGACCAGATTTGCAAAAGAGGTAAGCATGTTGGGTGCTGAGCTCTTTTGAAAATATGTCTACAATTGTCATGATGGGAACAGTTGAATGCTGAGGAATTCTGAAAATGTAACTATTAATTAGCTTAAGTGTGAACTGGGCTCTTTTTAATATCTGTTATGAAATCATGGTACCTTTGAAGTCAAAGACAAAAAAAGATTGCACTCCTGGCCCTTAAAACCTATTTACCAAGGAAATCAGACATTAAGGCAAAATGCATATCCAACATAATACCAACATACAAGAGTTAGTCCACTACCATCGGGACATTTCTCTACACCATTGCACTGGTACATTCTCTAACAACTTAATTTGAATTCTACAGTATTATCAAAAGACTGAAAATTGCACTGAAGTGACAACCTTAATTCCAGCTTTTCAATGCTACATTGTTTCATAATTCTAATGTTAAAATTACAGTCAGATTATGTGCCAGACAGGAAAAGAATGCTAAATTGATTATATTCTCAAACTTTTATTATCTTATCAAAAATAAGCAATTTGCTACTCTTATAAATTTACATTATGACTTATGAAGTATCAGAACAAGATACTAAATAAGACCATTTCATCTGCACATTCATAATATGTTTTATAATGAAATAAATTAACTGTTGACTGAAAAACTAGTGAAACTGACATTTCATGAGATTTGGAAATTGAGATGGGAAATGATTTTTAGTAAAACTGTTCAGAACTTTTTTGTCAGCACCTGTTTACCTTTAATGCTTAATTAACTTATGAAAAAGAAGTCTGTGTTAAAGATTTCATAGCATCTTTCCCCCTTCACTTAGGCCCCAGTTCAGCAAACAAATGTGTTCATCTTTACATGTGTGAGTCATTCCATTAAGTAAAATAAGCAAGAGTAGTTATTTGTAGGGTCAAAGGCTTAAGTTGTGAGAGCTCACAACAAACCTGTGTTCCCCTTTTCCAAAGGTCCTCAAGCAAAATAGTAAAGAACAGATTTAACATATTTAATATTTCTAACAAATTAAAAAAAAAAAAGAAAAAAGCTTTCTATGTAGGGGAGAAAAACAACTTCTTAGGTGTTCTTTATACATGACAAAACAGTGGAAAAAGTACAAAAATAATTTTTAGTCCATGTTTAAAAAAAAAAAAGTGTACCATTCTATTACCCATGAATCCAACACAAACAGAAATTTCCATTCCCTAGCTCTACATTGACAATTAACTAACCAAAGATTTCCAGAATTCTGTTGACGCTATAGACAGTGATGGTGCATCAGAGCTATTTTGGCCCAATAATTACAGATTTATATAGACTGAAGTAGTCGATAAGGAAATCATCAACAATAAGTTCAGCTGTATACCAAACATAAGAGAAAAACATTGAAAGTTAAATAAGAAAGAAAAAAATTATAGTGAAAAGATATTCACACTTCTAAGATGCTATGTGATATAGAGGATTTATGACTCTGGCCAGGTCTACACTGCGACTTTAAATCGGTTTAATGGCCGATATACCGATTTAACGCTGTATCCGTTCACATGACGTCGTCATTAATATCGATTTTACCGCCTCCTTAAATCGATTTCGGAACTCCTCCCAAACGAGAGGAGTAGCGCTAAAATCGATAGTGATAACTTGGATTAGGGTTCGTGTGGA
>NC_133783.1:37674103-37764265 GCF_003597395.2 Chelonoidis abingdonii | reverse complement strand
AAGGGGAGGTGGGTTGCTTACAGGGAATCTAGTAAGGAAAAACTCATGATTTTTAACAGATGCATAATTACTTTTAATGAATATAAATGATTTTTAAACGATACAGAATTTATTTCCTTCGCCAACCTGTAATGAAAAGAGGGAGGGTGGGTTGCCTTACACTGAAAAGTCCATCAAGTGCGGAAGGGTTCATCAAGGGAAGCAAACAGTCACACGTACCTGGGCCATGCTGAAACTTGTTTTCAAGGCTTCTCTGATGCGCAGCGCCTCCAGGTGTGCTCTTCTAATCGCCTGGTCTCTGGCTGCTCGTACTCAGCGGCCAGGTGATTTGCCTCAGCCTCCCACCCAGCCATAAATGTCTCCCCCTTAGTCCTCACAAAGATTGTGGAGCACGCAGCAAGCAGCAATAGCAAGCGGGACATTGGTTTGGCTGAGGTCTGAGCGAGTAAGTAATGATCGCCAGCGACCTTTAAACGGCCAAATGCACATCTACACCATCCGGCACTTGCTCAGCCTGTAGTTGAACAGCTCCTGACCACTGTCCAGGCTGCCAGTGTATGGCTTCATGAGCCATGGCATCAAGGTTAGGCTGGGTCCCCAGGATAACTATAGGCATTTGAACATTCCCAACGGTTATTTTTCTGGTCTGGAAGTAATTCCCTTGCTGCAGCCGTTTAAACAGACTAGTGCTCCTGAAGACGTGAGCGTCATGAACCTTCCTGGCCATCCCACGTGGATGTGAGTGAAACGTCCCTGTGGTCCAGTGCTGCAGCACCATAGCCTTGCGGTTCACGTACTGGTGCCCTGGTGTTCTGGGGCCAAACAGGATATGGGTTCCATCTATGGCCCCACCACAGTTCGGAAAACCCATTGCAGCAAAGCATCCGCTATCACCTGCACGTTTCCCAGAGTCACAACCTTTCGTAGCAGCAGCTTAACGATTGCTTTGGCTACTTGCACACTGCACCCCCACAGTAGATTTGCCACTCCAAATTGATTCCGACTGACCGGTAGCTGTCTGGCGTTGCAAGCTTCCAGAGGGTATTGCCACTCGCTTCTCCACTGTGAGGGCTGCTCTCATGTTTGTATTACGGCGTTCAGGGCAGGGGAAAGCATGTCACAAAGTTCTAAGAAAGTGCTCTTACGCATGCGAAGTTTCGCAGCCACTGCGAATCGTCCACACTGTCAAAACAATGCGGTCCCACCAGTCTGTGCTGTTCCCGTGCCCAAATTCGGCGTTCAATGGGTAGTAGATGCCCCGTTAATAGCAGTAGCTCCAAACGCTGGGCCAGCGGTTATGGAGAATTCTGCCTCCATCTCGTCATCGCTGTCCTCGCTGCTCAGCAATAGCTGCTCCTCCTCTCCTCCTGCCTTTGCAGTTCATTGTTCAGTATAGTCACGCACGACGAGTAGCGAGTGTTGAAAACGGTCAGGATACCGTTTGTGATCTCAGGGTCCATGATGCTGTGCTATGGCGTTTGCTCAATGCACTCCGCGAAAACGCGCCAAAGGGTTGTCTGCTGCCCTCACAAAGGGAGGGGTGAGGCTGTACCCAGCACACCCGGGGCAATGTTTTCTGGCCCATCAGGCACTGTGCTCTCAACACGGAAGGTGGGAACTATGGGATAGCTGAGAACAGCTACCCACAGTGCACCGCTCCTGAAAAAGTCGATCTGTACGCATGGACAACCTTGGACCATGGACACAAGCAATCGATTTTGTGATCGCATTGTGGACGCGCAAAACCGATTTTATAACATCGGTTTCGTAATATCGGTTTAAACTACTTCGAAATAATCGTGCAGTGTAGACGTAGCCTCAGTGAAGTGAGCTGAAGTCCTTACAGCTGTATGAGACCTAATGAGAAAGCAGATGTCCCTACATAAGGAAGCGCTCAGGGTGTGTGGCAGTGGTGGTCAGTAGAGCAGAGTGAACTTGAGGGTACTTCTCACCCAAATGAAACACAATGAAGTTTGCTTATTTGTGGAACAGCCTTTGTTACGTGTTTATATGACGGGTGAGTATTTTAAAACTACGGGTAAACTTCTGGCACCTTTGAGATAAATGGGAGTTTTGCCGTAGACTTCAATGGGACCAGAATTTTGCCCTGTAAGTTATTTATACATGTGTTTAAATAAATACATAATCTTTGGACACCTAAGTTTAAAAATTTGGCCACAGTTTTTCCCATAGCTCACACCCCTATTGAAGCATTTGACATAAGAAATCAGAATGAATTCCACTATGATGAGGGCTTTTTTTTTTTTTAATCTGATCTATTTTTTAAAAAAAGAGCTTTTGAGTTTCATCAATTCAAATTACATTACCACCTGACAAACGTGAGTATAGTAATGCTCTACAGATTTATGGAATTATTACAATATAAGACCTTCAGCAGATTCTATAGTAACATGTTCAGTTAGCTTTCTGTGGGTGGCTAATTATCCTGTGCAAACATCTACTCATGATGATATTACATAAAATAAAGTAAATAGCTATTTTCACAGTTTCTATAGTATTGGTGTTAAATTTATCCTCTTGGGTTCACATGAGAATTTTTGGCAATATTTCTTTAGTTGTTCACTTGTCACTAACCTTTCTCAAACAGTGAAAGATATGCAACTGCCATGTTGGCAAAGGTCTGACCATGTTATGTTGTGGCTGGCCCATACATCAGGAGAAAAGACAAACATGATTGAATACTATGTCATAACAGTGCATTCAGGAAGCAAATATTCTGTAAGAAATGTATTGGTGAACAAACTGAAAAATTGTAAAGGTCTAAAAGAGTTTCAGGCTTGTTAGCATTTTTTGACAGAAAACCACTGAAGCAATGAACAACAGCAACAACAATAAAATCAGGCAAAGAGAACCCCCATTCTCCTCCCCCTGTCCCCCTCTCTCCTGGTAATGGCTGATTCCGAATTTAGCTTTGTTGTTCTGTCATTTAACTCAAAGTTGCCCCTTAAAAGCTTTCAGCACTTTTATCAACATTGGTTGCCTTGCGAAGAATTTACTATTCTTAATCTTTAACTCCTGCGCTCCCTGTGGCTCTCAGAACACTCTCTAATTCCTTACAACAATTTTTTTTTCATTTTCTGAGTTGAACTCAGTATTGATTGGGTTGTCTTATCAAAACCATAGTGAAAGTCTTACTAAGGCAGCACATATTTGTTACTTTTAAAAATACAATTTTACCTCTCTGACAACCCTCTGGATAAGTTGTCTGTGGAGATTTAACCCAGGATGTTTGGATTTAAAAGCATGACCTTCTATTGCTTGAACTAAAAATTAAGTTCATAAATGTAGAGGCAGTAGCCAGCTTATAAACCTTTTTGTGGTGTGGCCACTAGAGGGGGACAAAGGCCCAAATGGGTTAATTTGGGTTACACTTTCATCAATCAGATTAACTATACATGAAGCAAATCAGTTTAGCAAGTGCAAGGATGAGATTACTGATATATTTTAATAATTTTAATGTTTCTCAGAAAAATTATCTAGAACCTGTCATTCTAAAAAATATAAACTAATTTTAAAGCAGAAAATAAGATTCAGTTAAACTGGCACCAAATCCCCAGTAGTATTATTTTTGTTGTAGGCCATCACCATTCTGTATCAAAATAAATTTTTAAAAATAAACTGAAGTTGATCATTTACTCCATATTCAAGTAGAAAGAGATATTTGCACATCCTAAATGAATTCTGTCAGTTAAGGTAAAGTTTATGATGATCTCTTCATTCCTGAATCACTAAGCTCTCTGATAATTAATAAGCTTTGTTAAGCAAACACAGGCCAACATGCACATGATAAATAGGGCAATTGTACACTGAGAAACAATTAGTTTAGTGCTCCATATGACTTGATGTCCATTAACATGCCCTATTAATAATGCAGAAGAGAAACAGTTATAATTAAGTTTACAAAGGTTTTAGATTATATGAAAAGGAAAGCATCCTGATAATCTATTCTGACACTAATTTTAAAGTTTGGAGGTATGTAGTATTTAAAAAAGAAAGGAAGTGATGATTTCATCTTATGGGAAGTGAGTTTATATAGCTGTTCTCAGATCAGATTTTAGTAATCTCAGCTTTCTAAACATACCTTGAGAGAGGAGACCATTTTCTCTCTTTTTTTATACTACAAAATGAAGTAAATTTGAGAAAAGCTTATCTTTTCACTTAATCTTACTCAATTCTGTATCTTGTTACATTTTATAAATTGGAGATTAATAGTAGTGTTAGCATTAGAAGATAACTGATATTAATTAGAAGAGTTTAGCACCAATTGCATGACTTCTTTATCAGTACTATTTGGCATATGGAAATCCTGAGTACTTAAAAAAATAAAAATAAATGTACTTCCTACTGTAAATTATAATTAGAAATAATTATACTGTGACGTCATGAAATAGCAATGATAATTTTTTTTATGTTTTCAGATTAAACAAAAATGTTTTCTGAGAGAGTGTCTGACATCCTCATAAGGTCCCCTGAGTTAAAATAAAAGTAACCTCTGACCAATATATATGCTTATTAAGATGTACTGTAAAAATAGGGGAACCTAAGAGCCCATCACCAAAAGTGGAAGGAAAAAGATAAACATAAAGGTATGTCTTGAGAACACAAAGAAATCCCTATGTAATGTCTAGTCTGATGCACCCTATGTTCATTTGGAGAGGTTCATCCAAATTTACTTTTGATTTGTTGAACATCCTTAAATGTTTTATAATTGAAACTGAGGATGAGGATGATAATGGTAAAATGTAATTAAGATGAAAAGAACATTTCATATCTTTTTTCAAATCTCTCTGAACACAGTAGCCCATTATTAAACATTGGCTTTTGTGGTTTGAATCAGTTGCTGTTTTAGGGGGAAGGTGTTTTTAATTAACAATGGAGGGTGGCTGGCATTTTGGTTTGCTTCCCATTTTACTAATGCTTCTGGTCTGTCACAATTTAGCAATGAAAAGACCATTCCTACAGTATATAAATAAGTCTTTTTCGGTTTTTCACTCCATGTTCTAGTTTAGTTGATGTTAAAATAGGATTTAATTGATTTATTTCTATTTTCTTCATCATCATAATTATTTGCCTAACAATATCTGTGGTTAAACTTGTGAATTTTTCTTTTGACAATTTATGCAAGAGAATCTGTGATCTGATAGATTGCATGCTGAAATATCTGGAAAATAGTAGAGGTTGTATAGTATGTTTAGCTGGCACGAGAAACATGCTTTTCCTGAGATCTTATAGCTATATTGAATCTGTTTTTAGAAAAACTGATGAACTTGAGATCAGTTTAATAATTAAAATAAAAATTAATAAGACCAAGACAAGCCTACAAATATCCCATGCAAATTATTAAAAGCCTAAAGCACTTTAATATACATCATTTATTATTCAAAGAAATGCATGCCAAAATGTTTCCAACATTCTAATAAAAATTGAATGTAATTATTTCAAACTACTATAGGAAATGTGTAGGATCAAGTAAACTGAATTTACGAGAATAATATCCAGCTATGACTGCCACCCTATTCACTGCTGGTTGACCTTCCTAGTCAGGACATTCATTGTATGGCCATAATCTTGAGGACGTTGAATGTGAAAGCTTCACTGCCGCACCATTTATACATCTTTCAGTAAGAGATAGTTATGCTATTCACTTCATCTAGAAAGTAGTTTTTTATCATCATTTTATTGCTGTATTAAATCTGTGGCATATGAATCTTCACTTTTGATTTCGGTACTTTTGTTCTTAAACTATCAAACATTAGTAGTTCTTCCAGTGTTCTACCTAAAAGGTCTTTGGCAGGACTATATTTCTTTTGTATCTTAATGTCCTATTTCTCATATATGGGATTGAGTAGAGAGAATACCTTTGACTGACTTTTCAACTACGGTCAGACTTGACATACATACTGATTTCTATGGATGTCACATAAAGTTTAAGGTATGTTTTTATTATTAAAATCTCTCCTTGGAATAAAAAATGGCTACAGGTTGTCATGGCTGGTTCTAGAAAGGCCAGCATGTAGAATAGGCTAAGATCTCACCTGAGTTTAGTTGAGTTTTATGAATTTATTTATGAGATCCAATAAAGTAATGATGTAATTTTGCTTGTCTAATAAATGTAGCTGTACAAGCAAAGGACAGCAAACATTTTCATTGTGACCAAAAATCTCTTAAACTGCAGCCACTTTGAGCTTAGAGCTGATGCTATTTAATAAATGTTGGCTATTCTTCTAACAATCACAATTATTTAAAGGGTTTTCAAAAGGGATAGAGCAAATCAAATAAAGCAATTACTGTTGTATCTCATTTTGAAGTTGTGTATTTTGATGTGGGTCTTGTTTAATGTCTCCTCCCAGTTTTCATCCATTATCACAATAATTGAGTTTGTATCTGGAATTAAATTTATCAAATTGTGTTATCCTCTTTTGAAATTGGATACGTATCCTGGCAGTGAGAGCTAGAAGTTAATCTGCTTTGCTAAAGCCTCCAGTGGCACAGCGGCAACAGGATTGAGAAGGCTCAAACATTTTCCTGTCACCCTGGACACGATGTAATTTCTCCTCAATCCCTTGTGCAAATAATGACATTTGAATCGAGCATTAACAGGCTTAATTACTTTAAAATTGTCATTTTAATTTACACTGATATAGTATTGATCATACAAGCAGAGATTAAGCTGTTCACTGGAGCAGATGATGGGGAATTAAACATTAAAGGGTCCTCGTGGGGCTGCGAGGGCCGACCAGAGTGTGCCAGAAGAGGAATGATATTTCTCTGTAATGAACTGGCAGCATGCAGGGACATGAATCTTTGGCCTACTGGAAAAAGGGAAATAATGGGGTTTGGGAAGCATTTGCAGGTTATTCATTCGCTGCCATGCACCAATTCTCCAGTGATTCATCCACCTCACCAACATTTATTTATCTAGCAAATTCAGGAGCTCTGACCTTTTGCTAAGTGCATTTAACATAAGACTGAAATTTTTGGGGTGTAACTCTTTATAAATATTGGTTATTGTTTCTTATTTCTAAGTAATATTAAAGAAAATTATTTAATCTTACAAATATAATTATGTCCATTTACCGTGCTTATGATTATCATTTAGACTTCATAAAAAGATCTGAATATGGTGGGATTAAATGAGGTCTTCCAAAGACCTTGACCTCATTTAGTTCCACTCTGATTTTATCTTTTATAAAGTCTAAATAAAAGCCATAACAAAAGCAAGTTGACAAAAATGTATAGGGAAGATTAAATAACTTTGCTTCTTTTTTCTGGATCAGATTAAACAATGACTAATATTTATAAAAGATACACCTAAAATTTCGCTCAGTCTTTTGTTAAATGTACTTAAAACATTTTTTTGAACGTTTTAAAATACAATCCTGTTGTTGTTTTTGTGTTTTAAAACATTTTGGTTTGCCTATAATAAACAAAAGTTATATCTGTTTTAAATATTGCTAATGAAACACATTCTCTGTAGGCTCCCTGTTTTTGCATAATTTATTATAGAAAAATGTCAACATTAAATATTTGAATGGTTGTTAAATGGTAGATTTTTTTGACCCAAAATTAAATGATTCATCTGTTGCTAAGTGAATAACTAATAACACTAGGCAATCTTTTTCCCCCTTAACTTAATATTACCTGCTAAGTACAAAAATAAATATGGTGTTGCTGTATACCTTATAAATAGGGTGGTAATATCAAGGAGTCAGCAGTAATATAACAAATGTAAATTAGGTGAACCCAAACCTGATGTGCTGCTTCTGTTAAAATTCTTCCAGTTAAAGTCAAATGAACATATCTCCAAATTATCAACCTTGTCCCTCCTAAAAGAACTGAGGTCCTGAACCAAAAGCTGTTGACCTCAAACCTCAAATCCTAGCCTTATTTACTTGGGTAAAATTCAGAGTAAATCCGTTGAAATAACTAGTGATTCTGGATTTACATTGGTGTAACTGAAGAGATTCACTCCAAGAACTAAAACAGTTAGATATAGTTTCCCTTTTGTGTTATAATCCTTTTTTAATGTAGAATTCATGAAGATGATGTTATGTTGCAATATGGGGAATTGAATTTTTAATCAATAATAATTTTTTTCATCTAAAATATAAATTGCTTTATTATGTATACTTTAAACGGGAACTATTGATGTAGACAGACATATAAAAATACATGGTTTTAGGATTTTTAAAAATATATTCATGATTTTAGATCATAACAGGGGAAGATCCCATGATGTTTTTCTTTCACAGTCAAAACTATAACAATAAGAATTTTTTATCCATTTTAACAGAGTAGCTGCTTTTTGTCATTCCTGCTGCTTTTTCTTTTCTTTTTTTCTTTTTTTAAAATCTAGCGATGCAGGGCCATATTGCATCATCGGTTTTCAGACATGACCCATCACTGCTTTCAATGGGGACTGCCTATCCATAAAAACTGGTAGAATGATACTCCCCACTCTGTCTTCTATAGCATAATAATACAAGTTTCATTGTTAAAGTCTGTCCATTTTTTGAGACGTTAAGATTAGCAAACTTTGGGCTAAATACTGCTGACAAATAATACTCACTATTGTAGGTAAAGTGTACTTAGGTCTTGGCTACACTGACAAAAATGACCTGTTGCTGACCATGTGTGTTGGGAATCCATTCAGCTGAATTGGTGCTAGCTGTGATTGCATTTCAAGTATAGATAAGGATAAAACATATTCAGATGTGTTTCAATAACTATAATTAAAACCCAGTGGATTGGGTTAAAATCCACCTAAGGGCAGAGAAGTTTGTTCAGTGGGATCATGTGGTGAAGCTAATTGTGCTCTGTACTAGCAGAAATTAGACAGTTTTAAACTGAGAGGAAATGCCAGGACGTGGATAAGGAGGTAAAGAGAAACAGTTTAGAGTATTTGTGCTGTGGGAAAAGCACCCAGAAGAAGCACTGAAACTTCCCATCTAAAGTAATATAACAAGCATCAGGATTATTTTGAGCCAAAATGTCTTTGCACCCAGTAACACAGAACAGAGGAGAGCTGCTGTGCTGCCTAGTATGAACAGCAACCCTTATAGGAGAAACATATTGCACAAATATTTTGAAACCAGATGAAAATATATTTTCAGCCTGAGCAACCTGTCTTGAATATCATAAAAATGTCACCATTTGAGAAAAATTAAATATATGGATATATTAATGTGGATCATATTTCTTGCTGTATATTTTGTCAAATGTGCTACGTAATATACAAATATGAACCTGATGTAATCAACGTCATTTTGTATACTTTCCATTTCCCTGTTTGATCAAGTAACTATTAATATTGTACATAACTTTTTATGTTTCTTACTTCAGCTTTATATGTATTTGCTATACGTGTACAAATATATGTGCTTTATCACTCCTTGTCTGCTAGGGCTCTGCTGCATCCCTCTGATTTCTCAGGTGTTAGAGACAACATAGGCAATATCAGCTGGAAGGGGATGGAGTGGAAAGTGTGTGTGTGTGGTGGGCTGGGGAGGGGCGCAGAACTGATAAGAATAGGCACCGTTCTTGTCCTCCCATCGCACTTTTTTGTTTTTTCACTTATACTGCCTGTGTTGTTTGTTACCGGATGCTTCTGTCTGTATTATTTTCTTTTGAGCACCTAAGGGATGCTAAGTACTGTACAGAGGTAGGAGATGGTGCCTTTGGGGTTTTGGACATTTTTTTCTTGTCATAGGGTGATTTTGGCTCTTTTTAAACAAATTTGCTATTTTTTGCATCTCCTTGTTGCATTAGTACATGTTTACTTGCAGTTAGTGTGAACACCAAAATAATGGTCAAATCATTTCCAAGTATTGTATATCTTTGGAAATAATTTTTGCAAAATATGGTTGAAAAGTTTTAGTAGTAATTGAGAATATTTTTAATCCAAGGGGCACTTCCTTACCCATTTTTCTCCTGGAATGGGTATTCATTTACTTCTCTATTTTCTGTGTACTACTAGCAGTAGATAGAAACTCTGTCCACATTGATAGCTATAATGACAAAGAGGCAGTGCTTCTGCAATTCTTTAATACTCTAATTTATGCGTGTGGACACAGATATAGACATATATGAAATATAATTAAATGACAAGAATTTTCTATTTGTCCAAACGAGACAAAGCATGGAATTGTTTCATTTGACTTGAAACATGTAATTAGCATAACCCTTATGGATTGCTTGTTTTATCATTTGCAGTATAGTAAAAGATTTATTGTCGTAATGTACCTTTTGAAATTGATTAATAGAATTGTTTTGTCCACTTGATTAATATGTTGCCTCAGCCCCAGAATAATCAGATTAAACTGGGTTCTCCTGTTCCTTTTGACTTGGTAAATTCTTATTTCCATACACTGACTTATCACTAAGGCTTTGTGTAAATTGGTCTTATGTTTATTTTGTTGTCCTTAATGAATTTTAGTATACATTTGACTTATGATCCTTGTTAAGATTACAAAATCTGTATTTTGCTTATTGCATGCATTTGATAAACTAATTTACTTAATGCCAGTGAAGTTTAATCAACCGTTTCTTCTCTAGCAATAGTTCATATGACAAATCAAATTGTTCCATATACATATATATTAAACAAAAATCTCTAAAACAATGAGACTATTTAAGTATTTTATTTAATGCACATATGAAGTTGTACATATCTTGAATTCCTAATTTTGAAAATTAAGTACAAACATAAGACACTAAAGAAAAACACAGAGTTTCTTTTTAGTTATGTTCTTTGATATACTATGATTCAGTTTGTTTAATAAGATAAAACAAAGCTTAGTTCTTTTACTGTAGTTAAAAGAGATCAAAAGATTTAAATTGTATGATAACATTTGGTAGTCATGTGTTTCTTTCTGTCTCTCAGCTGTGAACTGTTTAAACCAATGCCATTCTAAAATCTAAAGTGACTTTATTCCATTTAAATTAACCTTTTGATTATTTTGAAAAGAATTTTAAATCCTTTGAAGTGTATTTAGGGGTAATTCTTGCCCACTGAACCTACTTCCCTATATGTGGGAAGAGTATCAAAATAGGAGTGGTGCTAAAGAAATTCTGCTACACAGGAAAGGTCATATTATGGATGGGATGCAGGGGTCTGCACCCACTGTGTGTTATGGAGCAGTACTCCTGGGAGAACTCTATCCGAGAGAGTGAAGAAAGGTACTTTTGGAGTATGATGTTACAGATCCAGTTGAGCTCCCTTCTCCTGGATGCTCACCAGACTGCTGTAAGAGGATCCAAATACTGAATTCCTGTGGCTTCAAGCCTCCGGAGCTTGAACAGAGTTCATGCACTGCCTCTGGTTTGGTCTCTTGGCACACTCTGAGGGTGCAGAATTTGCAGATCCTCTGTCTAGCACCTCCTCCAGAAAGCTGAGACCTCTGCAGTCTAGCTGCTTAGGACCTAGAACCAGTGTTGACCCCCTACACCAGGAGTTCTCGCAACAAAATTTTTGGTGGCCTCAGAGTGTGGCCACTGACTCTTGCTGATAGCTGCACTGACCCTTTTTCCTAAAATTATTTATTTTTTCCTAAAGTTACTAAAGTAATATGCATATATATACGTCCAAATCATTGTTATTTATTTATGTAAGGTTTGGGGGTTTATTTTGCAGACTCAATGATAAATAATGCACAGTTATCTCTATTCTTTACCGGACCTAACAGAATAGAAACACAAATAAGGAGCTTTGCACGTTCTTGTCTTTTTTTATTATAGTTTCTTTTGCTTTTTTGGGAAAAGTGGTTGTCTGTACAATGATTCTGAAGTAAATTTAAAAGTGCTTTGACATAATGGAAGCCCAAATAATAATGAAAAATGTATCTAGGCAGCTTGGGTCTGGGAGGGGAGGAAAGGCACGGCTGTGGCTGCGGCTGGCCCAGGGCTCCTCTGTGCAGGTGGGGGAACTTGAGGCTTCAGCCGGCTCGGAGTTCCTCTGGCTGGTGAGGGGGCACTCTGGGCTTCAGGCAATCCAGGGTTCCTCCGAACAGGTGTGTGTATGTGGGGGAGGGTCTCGGGGCTTCAGCCAGACCAGGGCTCCTCCAGCCGTGGATGGGGGATGCTAGGGGCTTCTCCGGGCAGGGAGCTTGTGGCTCCATCCATAGCAGGGGCCAGGGGGTCTCAGGGCTCCAGCTGCTGTGGGGGAGGCACAGGCAGAAGGGGTAGAGTTGGGGGCTAGCCTCCCTAAAGGGGGGGCTCCACCCATTGCCCATGCACCCGCCGCTCACCTCCTCTCACCCCCCCCACCTCGCCTATTCACCCCCCTGCCACAGACACTCCCCGCTCACCAGAAGAACACCCCCTCTTGCTGATGGCTCACCACTCACTTCCTCACTCTCCTGCTTGCAGCCAGACCCCCCCCCACCCGCCTCCTCACCGTGCTGCTGGTGTGCTGCTGTCCTTCTTGCTCCTCCACCAGGCCACCACTCGCCTCGCTGCTTGCCTCCTCACTGCTGGCCTCTACCCATCCCAACCTCCTCAACTTGATCCTTAAGAGTTGTGTCCCATCTGTGTCTCCAGAAAGGCAGAGCATGCAGGAGCAAAAGGGAGGAAAGGGAGGGGCTGATGCTTCCTCCCCACACACACTGCCCTGGAAACTGTGGTAGCTGCAGGGAAACCCCCTGGTGGCCGCATTTGATAAACAATGCCCTAGAGCATGTGGGTGTTGTGGGTCCACAGATTAAGTCTTCAAGGGCCCATGAAGAAATACGGAACAGTGTAAAACCCCATCCTCAGAAATAATCACTTAAAATTTGCTGATGATTTGGTTCTGTTCATAATGCTTGAAATCACTCCAAGAGTATTGTAAGGGCTAAAAAAATAACTCTTAACATTATACCTTGTGCGTTTTAATAAGAGGAATTTTAAAAATTATTTCTGTAAAGTTTTGATAAATGATTTACATAAAAAGGGCAAGAAGTTTTCAAAAACTGGTGCCTAAGCTTAGGCACTTTCAAATTAGGCTCCTCCATTCATATTTAGATGAATTATTACACACTAATTTAAAAAATATTGACCAAGGTCTCTTTTTATAATGCTGTTAATCATGTTTGATACATTTTTCAAAATAATTACATGAAGAAAATAACCTTTCCAACTACTGCTGTAGTCTTTGATAAGATTGAAGTCAAAACCAAAATTGGTATATGGTAGGAGAACTTTCATAAATTAAAATTAGGTAATACGTAGTACTTGTATAGTGTTTTACATCTTCATGTTACTACATGGACTTTAATCAGCAGAGCTGTGCAGGTTCTCCTGACTCTAGTTTTCCAGCCCTTCACAAACTTTCTTGTCTGTTTAATTTGTACACAAAATGCAAGGCATAACTTCACGGGGAATGTGTTTTTGTAATTGCACAATTCCCTATTTGCATTGACGTGAGCATAATGTGTAATTTACCACAAACTCATTGGCATTGCCAAGCTACTGCTACCTAACATCAGTGATAGTATGATGTCAGTAAATATAAATCAATCATCAGGAGCTGCAATAACAGGCTTGACAGCAAGAGTTTTACTTCAGCTGTTTTTGAGATGCTGCACTGGGATGAAGCGCATTGTCTTTCATCTGTAACCTGTTTAACTGGTGGGCACAATGATGTTCAGTATTCTTCTACCTGAGTCCTTTATGTTCTGAACTGTATGTGATGACACTGAAATAATACACCCACACACGCCCCATAATGAGTTCTCATTTGGCAACTTGCTGTGGTGTTTCTGATGATGATGAAGAGGGTATTGACTGTGTTTTGCTTCCCTTTCCATGAAGCCAGTGCTCTATGGAGAACATTAGACAACCAGCAGGGAATTGTCACCAGCCTCTCCAGTACTCCCTGTGGCCTCTCTGCTGCCAGTCACAAAGTTTTTTGCAGCTATGACCTTAAGATCCCCCTCAGTGCCAACTGGGAAAGGGATCACTGGTCTATAACAATACCTATCAGGCGGGACAAACCCACTACACCTAACACACTGTTTTGATAATATTTATCCAAAGAGGGTCAAGTGCAGTCTCTTCTAAGAGCTTATATCATACTGTTCCTCACAATTGTTGTTGGATGTATGTCTGGATCAGTGGTCCCCAACCTTTTTGGTCTGGCAGGCGCTGGACAACGAGCCACCGAGGACCGTGGCTGGTGGACGAGCATCCTCTGAAATGTCGCCGAGAAGCAGCGTCATCCAGAGGTGTCGCCACCGAAATGCCACTGAAAATCAGCAGCATTTCAGCAGCAACACCTCTGGATGATGCTGTTTCTCGGCAGCATTTTGGCAGGTGCTCCTCTGCCGGCCAATACGTGTGCACACATACATGCCCAGACGGGCACCGTGTTGGGGACCACTGGTCTGGATGATATCTAAGGAGTTGTATGCTGTGTCTTAAATCTTAGCTGTTGATAATAAACCTGTGCTTGTTTTCGCCATACATATCTCAAAGCTGTGATGTTCTATTGGAGCTGATGCTCAGTTGAACCAAACAGACAGGTGTGTGCACTGTTCCTTTGCGGGGAGGGGGGGACAGCTTACCTGGTAATTTCTGTGAGTATCCAGTGACAAGGGCTGGGGTACATGTATTGTTAACTTGCAAGGTGAAGTGAGGGCTGGCAGAGCCCTTAGGAGATTGTTTGGGTGGCTGACAGACTGATGGCGTCAGGGAGCTGACACCCAGGTAAACACACACCACTCTGTCACTGAGGTAGGGGAGTAACAGTATGATTCAAAATCCTGGGTACCCCCGAGAATGGTCACAGCAGCAATAATACTTCATGTGTTGCAATTTGAAAAAGGACATTAAAGTGTAATCTCCTCAACCCAGGCAGCCTGGGGCAAAAAATCAGTATATTATTCTTCTGCCTGGCCACGACAATTCTGTTGACCTATGGCCTCCTTTGGCTTTCTTCCATCATCCTCATCAATATCAGCATCCAACCAAGAATCTTTTCCATAACTGACGGCAGCCATATTTTCTGTATGGATCTACTTCCTGGCCTCTAGCTTTGACACATACCTCTCTGATTAAAGATATTAAAGATAAATTTGGGGCTAGCATCACTTAGAAATTTGTAGCTGGAAATGACAGGAGATAACCATTACTAAAAATGCTTTCGGCCTCTCCTCTAACAGACTTGACTATGACTTCATGATAAGCCTCCCTCCTAGTAGTTTTTGGCACAAGCAATACCTGTGTGGTTTTTATCACCTTAAATCTAACCCTTTTCATGATGTGGAGAATGTCTGAAATTCAAATCAACACATGACACTAATATCAAATAATAAAAATGTTCCCAGGTAATAAATGAGAATAATATTTAGGCCTCTGTCCAGGAATAATTTACTCTAGGCCTCAGTATCATGCGAAATAGGGACCTTGGAATAGTAAAAGAAAAGTAAATTTCTTCTTGGAAAACTGAAAGAAAACTATGTCTGACCAAGTATAAAAAAAAATCCCAGAGAATTACAGAAGATGCTCTCCCTGGCCTGTCAGTCACAGATCTGGCTAGCCCTAAAAGAAAATGTTTTCCCTCAGATTTGTGCATTCTGGAATGGAGCAAAATTGAAACATGATTCCTTGATCCAAGAAACTAGATGAAAATGGCTCTGACAGCTGGAATGAGCCTCCTGCTCATGGAAAATAGGCTCAATCAATCAAGGACATGAGAGAAATACTATGGGGTCCATGTGACCTATCTCAGTGAATTAGGCTCAACTTTCCTTAATTTGCAAATAGTACGCTCAAGAAGTTCATAGGTATCTAGCTACTGCAGAAAAAAGTTAGGGGAGAACATCTACAAAACGTTCATAGACAGAAACTATTGGTTCGTGAGTGTCATTCAAGCCAGGCCAGATTTTGTATTTTCTGATTCAAGTCAAGCAGTTTGTTCAGTACTGTTAGCTAATCCTGGCAGCAACTCCTATGAAATAAGTAGGTAATATTATCCTCATCTTACATATGGGGAAACTGAGATGGAGCAATGTAACATAGTCATTACTCAGGAAGTTCTGGCTACCAGAGTTGTGCAGAATCTATGAGATCATACCACCTCAACCAGTATTTGCCTTCGATAGATGAGTTATATGATTGACGATTTACCAAGGAACTGTTATGAAAAACAGATAATTGTTTCTTTACTTGTGTGAAAATCCAGGGCACAGCATAATATAAGGACCATGATCTTTTCAGCAATCAACCCCAGATCCTCAGCTGTACAGATTTATACCAGCTGAAGATCAGGCCCAAGACTATTACCTACTCACATGATGATTAAAAATATTGCTCTGCTACACTCTATCATGTACTAGAGTAAAAAATATTTCAGTCCGGGATGCTAATTGTTTTGATATTTCATGTGCCAAATTGGATTCCATTGTATGACCTACAAGTTTCATCCATTTTTTTAAAATTGCAAAGTACCCCAAACAGCTAAAAAAAAAAAAAAAAGAAATTAGCTTCAGAAATCTCCTACTGGAATTTCTGGTTTGGAATTCTAAGAGAAGATATATTATGACTGAAAGTATATGCAGGAGGACTCTCTTGGAAACAGATCTCTATATATACACAAGAACTGTATAAAACATTTTATAATTTCTTTAGCTACAAAACATGAACGAAGCTTGTGCTGAGGTTTTCAACCTTGTGATTTAGGTATCTGTCCACATGGGTCAAAGTTAGAGCCTACTAAAGTGTTGGAATGATTGAACTTTAAGACTGCATTCATCACAGCTCTTAGACTGATACCTTTTTTCCCATTAAGTCAATAATGGTTACATCAGAGAGCAGTACTGTCTAGAAACAGAGATTAATGGCTGTCATAAATGTGATGTAAATAGACAACTTGTTAGATTTACACCAATTATTTTTGTTTTCTCAGTGTTTTTAATAAAATTTAGGTTATTATTTCAGTCATATATGTGTTTTCTTCATTACTTTACATTTTAGCAGAACAATCTTTTGGAATCTCTGGAAACCTCCAACTCAAACATCAGACCTGCCGGAAAATTTTTCCACTTAATCTATGGTCTAATAGTAAAACTCCTTCACATGAAATCTTTTCCTTCTTTTACAAAGTAGATCTTGTGTCTTCTATTGTTTCTTCTTTACCCGTTGCTGTTTCCTGGGTCAAATTATACCCCACATAGGTTTATTTCCTTTTAGGAAAATGAAAATTATCTGAATTTGTGCTGTGAGTTTCAGTCAAATCATTCCTTCAGGGGTAGGGATACAACTTGTCCCCATGCAGAGCAAAAATAGATTTCCTGAGGTACACTATAGTGCTGGACCAGCCGGTTGCTTTTCAGCTGCCTTCCAGACTTCCCCTAATCCATAGTGGCACTGTTAGGCACCCATGATGTCCCTAACTGCTGCATCATTCAGGAGTGTTTCACATCATGGTGAGGGAACCATTGCAAATTAATTCTGATGAGACTCACCAAAGGGTTGGAAGACAGTGCTGGGTTGGTGCTTTTGGCTCTAGCCTCTCCTGCACTACCATTGAGAGCTCCTGAGCAGATTCTATGTAGATGGAAACATACTGTGGAGTCCACAGCCTTGTTCTGGACCCTACCCTCAGTAGGTTTCATTACTATTTGCTCTCTTCCACTCACACAAGTGGAGGAAGCATCAAGCTTTATATGTGCTTTGCTGGAGGGTCAACTACATAACATGTCTTATGACTTTAAGCATCTCTTGAAACACGTCTGCTGTCAGCTCCTGCCTGACATTCACTTTATGCTGAAAAATGATGGATATATGTGTGATGGTGATAGTGGTGCCAAGGAGAGAGACTGCAAACAAGGTGAAATTTTGATAAGGGTCAATATTACTTGATCATTGTCACTGATGCATAATTTATGGAATGGCTATTAACAAGAGAGAACTTCTTGTAGTTTTCCAGTAAGGAGAGTCATACATTTTGACTACAGAAAAAAGAGCAGGTAAAAAAAAAGTTTCAGGTTGAGATCAGACATAGAAGTTCACAAGTTCATCCTATGTAAATGTAGGGAAACAGACTGTAAAACAAACAGCCTCTTAGCACTTCTGGGTGGTTTGGTTTTTTCCAGCCCTGTACCATGCATTCCTTAAGAGTGGTATAATTTGAGGTAGTTTGGGCAATTTTGAAGGTTTCTTGAGAACTTGGACAATCAAGCTGATGGTACATACTATGGCAACCACCATATGTCTCTTTTGCTTAATTTTTTTATATAGTTTTCTCTAGATTTCTTGGGCTCTTTGTAGTGTAGGCACATCTGTCAACTCCTTGGTGACATCAGCTTATCCAGTGGAGGGGCTGGTTGACCTTCAAGATCCTTCCGACAAGGAGCTGTAATGCTAGTTCAGGGTAACTCATGAGATAGTTACAAGTATCATTTTGAGGATTCATCTATGGCCTTACATTCTAATGGATTAACCATTAGGCTCTGTATTCAGGTGCCCTCAATGATCTCAGGTAGATGAAGGCTTGAGGCAACTTCTGCTTGGTTTCTGACTTCTTGTATGCTGCTTTCCTGATAGCTGTGAATAACCTCATGTGAAGGACTGTCTGGTTAAGATCAGGGCACCTGCAGTTCCTTATCAAGCTGCGGATCATGAACACGATATATTATACAGGCAAGAAGTTTTTCTTTGATAAGTCATAGCTCTTCAGGTCCTCCACATTCAGAAAGAAATTCCTGTTAGAGCACCGGAAGTCTTCATTGTTCTTCTTCCAAGTTCCCCAAAATTTGTCCAGTCATTCAGTTATAAAAGAAATGTGAAAAGCGAGGCAGGCTCTACAGCATCTTTTGTATATCAGACCTGTCTCAGAAAGTCTGAAATTTTGTAAGTACTGAGATTTAGAGTAACCCTTTTGGGGTAAGTACCTTTTTAAAAATTAACAAAAAAAAAATAGTGTTATTCATTATAACTGAAATTTATAAGCAGTCAGTAGGTAATAGACATTATCAGTCAGTTACTTCAATTGTCCGGTGTAATTGTCGCAAAACACTCCAATCAAAAAATGAATGTTTGAAATTTCAAAATTAAATTTCCATTTTCAAAAATTCATTTTTTGTAAGTTCTCATCACATGACTTAGCAAACCAATCAAAATTGGTGATAGGGAAAAGAGATGCAAAATGAAAACTGGAAACAGTAAGCAAAATATTTCATCAAAACACAGAAATTTTTTGAGACAATCTAACATTTTTTATGGAAATGACTTTTAGAGAAGATATTTTTTTTTAAATGTCTACTTTCAGACTCTTCAGGAAAACAATAATCACTGTCTAATGTCACATGCTTCCAGTGCCCTCTACTTGAAATTGAGCCTATGATAATGGTGATAATTTTTTTTTTTTAGGCCAATAGTATTTGTGTTACATAGTGGGAGATCTTTGACAAAGCAATAGCTAATGGTAGCCAATTTGTAAGGAAAATAAGAACTTTGACAAAATGTCCCTTCAAGAAAGCACACCTCAGAGTTATCTAGGCATACTGATGACGATGCTGCTGTTCATGAATAGATTTGCTTTTTAAATAACAATTCACACACAATCTTTGTATTGTATGTCATTTAAGGTTTTTCGCACAAAGCCATATATGCATCAAAATGCATGTTGTTTCATTTTCGAACAGTACTGTATGAGTGCTCCACTTCAGGTGTCTGTGTGCCCAACATGCCTTTGATTGGACACTTCTAATCAATATATCCATTTAGCCCATGCCTGTGCTTGTCATGGCCCACAGGCCTATAACCTGGGTCCACAGGAGCAACCATGCTGCAACCCTCCACTTGGCCGCCTGCTGACAGCAGTTACTCAGGACCCAGGAAGCCCAACCTTAGTTTGAGGATCCACCACTGACAGAGTCCACCCATTGGCAGAGTCTCTGAGGAGCTGATTGGCCCACTGGCACTACTTAAGCCAGCAGCATGAGCAGGAAGCTGTCTGAACAACTGGGATCCATCCTGTTCTGGACTGTGTACCTTGTGGCTCCTGTTCCACCTTTGACTTTCCAGCATCCTGACCTGGCTTGGCTCCAGACCTCTGACTTGTGGTTCTAATCTTTGATTTCTCTCTGGCTATCCTGCCCCAACTGATTCCTGACTATGGACTCTGGCTCCAACCACTAGGTCTGGCTTCCCAATACCTGGCCCTGACAGTGCTGCTGATATCCTTATTCCCTGCACTGGGGCTATATGAGGCTGCGCAGGCGAACCACCTTCAGTTGTTTTTCAACTGCCGCTGCCTGAGACAGAGCTTAGGGTGTCTGCATTGTATATGCCTCTGCTGTTTGCTGACTTTGTTCTTCTTAGGTTACTTAGTTTAGTTAGTTTGTTAGTAATAGTAATTAGTTACTAGTTATTGAAAGATTGCTTCATTTCCTGCAGGGAAGATTTCCCTGTGAGAAATGTTCTTGGTTCACTGAGGTTTAAACATTGCCTCATGTAGAGAGGACATTGCTGCCTGAGACACTTTCATGTCCCTCAGACGTGTAACTTCTGTTTAGCCCTCAAATCCAGGGCACGGATGAACAAGGAAATCAAGCTACAACTGGGAGCGCTCCTTTCGCCCTACTTTAGAGCCAGCGGAGGAGAACTCCCCTGTACATAACTCTCCAGGAGTCTCTAGCACCCTTTGGAGCTTGGTACAACAGTGTCTGAGACAGGGGAGAGCCTCAGAGACCTCTCTAAAAAACCTAAAAAAGAAGAGCTATAATTTCCGTCCTAAGTAAATCACCTCAAAAGACCTCACAATTTCAGCTACACATCTCCTGGGCAGGAAGAATGTCACAGCTGATTCAGCCAGTGTGTGTCCCAAGACTAAAAATGGGAGTTGGATTCCCAGGTTCTTGTCAGCACCTTCCTCCTCGCATGGATGAAGAAGCTGTTTTGTGCATTTCTCCCGATGACTCTGATTCTCAAAGTGCTTAATAAAATCAGGGAATTAAAGATCAGAGTTATCTTAATAGCCCCAATGTTGTCAAGGCAGATGTGGTTTACTTACCTGTTTCACCTAGCTCTGTAAATCTTCCAGTCACTCCTCAGCTCCTCTCTTAGGATGCCCATCAACTGCTGCATCTCAGTCTGCACATTCTCCACCTCAAGGTTTGGCTCCTCAATGGTTGATGGGGTTAGAGTCAGTCTGGTCAACAGAGGTACAACAGATATTACTAAATAGCACAAAGGTTTCTATCAGAAATTCTTACCTTCAGAAGTGGAGAAGATTTAGTCACTGGTGTGAATTCCAGAATGCTGACCCTGATTTTGCGTTGCTTCCACTTGTTTTGGAATACCTGCTGCGACAAAAGAAAACAAGACTATCACTTATTTCTGTGAAGGTTCATTTGGCTGCCTTAACAGCTTTTCATACCACTATTGACCATTTCTTGCTGTTTGGTCACTTTATAGCCGTATGGTCTGGATAATTTCTTCTCACCTGCGAAAGTCCACACCCCAGAGTGATACCTTAATTTGGTTCTTAAAAGTCTAATGAAACCTCCTTTTGAACCAATGAAAATCTGTTCTTTACGGAAATTGGCCATAAAAACAGCCTTCTTAGTGGCTATTACATCAGCCCGCAAAGTCAAAAAGATTGGGGCCCTTAATGGCAGACCATCCTTTCACAGTATTCTACAAGGACAAAATTTCCTTATGACCACACCACAGGTTTCTTCCTCAAGTATCTTTTGAGTATCATCTGAATCAAATCAATTACCTACCAGTTTTCTTTCCAAAATAACCTAATTCAAAACTGGAGGCTGCCTTTCATACTCTAGATGTCAGAAGGGCGTTAATCTTCTCTCTGGATAGGGTTAAATCATTTATAAAGCTCCTAGTCTGTTTGGTTCCTTTGCATACAAATTTAAAGGTTCTCCATTCTCAACCCAAAGGCTATTGAAATGGAGTTGGGGTGTATTATAGATTATTATAGTGCTGCCAGCAATCCAGTTCCTGCTGGCCTCTCGATCTGATGTGACAGTTGGCAATGCAGATCTTTCTTCTGTACAGGCTTGATTCTGAAGCTCCCTTCTCTTTTTGGGGATACTGCTTATGAGTCATCTGAGGTGAAGCACCCAAAGGGACACTACTCAAAGAAGAAAAAGAGGTTACTCATCCTGTGCAGTAACTGTAGTTCTTAGAAATGTGTGTCCCTATTGGTGCTCCAGTACCCACCCTCCTTACCCTCTGCTTCAGAGTTTCCTTCTGAGCTTCAGTGATACTGAAGGAACTGAGGGCAGTTTGCCCATGCAGACTGATGTAGCTTCAGTGTGGGGCATGAGGATATAAGCAGCACATGTGTCGGCCGAACAGACACTGGTAATGAAAAATTTCTGACCAAAGGTGCATGGGGGACACAAACACCTGAAGTGGAGCACCTATGGGATACAAATCTTGAAGAACTCCAGTTACTGCACAGGGTTAGTAACCTCTCTTTTCCAGAAATAAACAGAAAAGATAGTGGTGAGGTGGGATGGGGAGTTTTGTCTGACCTTTTGAGGAGTTGATGGTGGGATCTGGAAGGCCATCATCCTTACTGGGTCTGAGTTAAGGTGGTTGTGCCTTGTCTGTATTTCTCCGGAGTGGGAAAAGGCAGAGCATGTACAGTTAGATGCCTTAAATTTTAATTTCCTTGCTTATGAGATATTGTTAGGTAAGTTTTATATGTAGACTATTACTGACACAACAGTGTTTGTGTGTGTCCAAGATTTGTTTGTTTCAGTCTGGATGATGGACTAGTTCACAAGGATTTCATGGATGTGAAATACTTGTTATATTTTCATAGGTTAATAAATATGATGCTCAGATAAAACTACAAAAATTGATTTTAGTCATTCGGATAGCAACTTACCTTTATACATGGCAGCAAGGTATCTGCCACAGGTTTTTAGAACCACTTTTTTTTGTAGCATCACTATTCAGAAACTGTTGTGGTAATAAAACCTTGAAACTATTATTCTAATGGATCAGTGGATTAATCTTTCACTTGTTAGTAGCTTGGTTTGAATCTAGCAGCCCTGATCAGAGAGAGATGATTTTGGTTAGATGGCTTGAAAAGATAGCAGGAAAGAAAAAGAAAAGGAAAGCAAACATGGTGGATTATGCTCAGAACTCATTAGATTAAAGCCTACATCACACCTTAAATCATAGAATAATTCATAATACCTGATCTTGGTAAAGAGATTGAAAAACAAATATGCATCAGGACTGAAGCCTTTTAACACCAAGGAAAATAAATTTAAGTGCAATTGGCAGAGCAGTTGGGAAAGATGCAACTAGACTAGATTTTAAAAAGCAGAAGGAGCCTCCAAACCTGCTTTTTCAGTGTTTCATGATAGATATTTTCAGTTATACTTTTTCCCTTCTCCATCTTTGACCTTTGATCTCTACATTTAATATGCTGGTGTCTACTCAAGTCAGATATATAGCTAGTCTATAGTTAGTGACTGCTTTTGTTTCCTCATTTTGCTTTTCTCCACCCATAGTATCTTTTAATCCTCTGTTTCAATAACGTGAGAGCAATCCGCAACTAAGTTTGTGTGCTGATGGCTTCCATACAGTAACTATCTACTGGAATAAATTCCTGTGCAAGTTTTAATATTTCATATACACTTAGTCTGTAGGTTATTCTCTCCTCTTGTCATATATTATTTGAAAGAGATTGAATATAAATATACTCTATATAAATACTGTATGTATATGTGCAGCATAAATATGTAATTAGTGAGTCTGTAAATCACATCTTAATTCCCATGTTTGTTTGGAAAATGGATTAGATTTTTATGCAAAATGATAATTGGGGTAATGAATCTTGTCTGTTTATATACAGTAAAATCAATACCCATTACTATTTTTAATTTTTATTCCTCTATCAGTTGTGAAGACATTTTCTAAGGGTTATTTGTATGTATTATAGTGGGCAGTTTGTCTATTCATTGTTTTATAATGCATTTCTGTTTTGTCCCAAATCATTCTATAGAAGTTAAACTGCATAATAGGGAAGAAGATATTGTAATCCATAGTATTTAGTGGGTACAACAAGAAAGTTGATAATAATAAGGGTTAATACTAAATTAAATAATAATAAAAAAGATGTTGACATCTTTCATGTAATCAAATTTGAATTTAGGATCTTTTGTCTTGCTTTTCTTAAAAATAAGTGCCTAACTGCACAGAACATTACTTTTAATATTTTAGCAGTGCAGTTTACTCTAGATTATACTTGGCCCTTGTTGCAAGACTCTAGTTTATATTTCTTTTTTTGATAAAAGATCTTCCATCAATAACATGGTACTGAGGATCTGTTTCTCTGCTTCAAATCATTCAAAACAAGCAAAAAAAAATTTGTAGTTTGTAAATTGCACTAAATTATTGCTCTAAGAGCCAGTGGAGCACTTAGGTGGGGGCAGTGCTGTTTGCTTGTATGATACTTCCAGCGGTGCTCTCTAAAGAACACACAGAAGAAGCACATGCTACAGCCCACCTGCACAAAATGTGTAGTGCGTGATCTGCTTATGCTACTGTCATTGTGTTAGCTGGTAAACAGAAGTGAGGAATGACATCCAACTACCACCACTCCTTTGAAATGCGCAGCATTGCCAGCAGCACTAGTGGGGCCTCCCTTATGCTAAGGAAAATCAAGCACTTGCACTAAGTTATTAGGAGGAAAAGTAGGAAGTGATTACAGCACATTATTGTAATTTTAAAAATCAATTAAAGCTTTTCAGTAACAGTATGTGCACAGGAACAATCCTAATGAATGACAGTAGTTTGTAAACAGTTTATGTTAAATTATTGGCCATCTCTTAAAAATGCATTTTATTTTAATTAATTTATACATATAATGCGCGGGATATGATACCTACTAAAAATTATGAGATTGAAATTGTGATTGGAAAGCTCTGAAAGATCAAAGAAAGTACTGAGGTTTTAATTATGATGCAAATTTCTTACATGATTTAATTAACATGAAATTTCATTGATTGCATTTTTAGATTCAAAGAGCATAACTTAATCAAGTTATTTTCATAATTAAAAGCACAATTGTGATTGCTGTACTAAATACTTTTTATTGGTGGTGATATTCACTGAGTTTCAGTGTACAGAAGTTATATTAGTGAAAATATTCTTTTAAAAGTGTAAATGTAGTCTGTTTTGGAACAAGACAACATAGGTAATCTGCATAGCCAGATTTTTTTAAAATCAACTTGCACAAAAGAAAAAAAATGTACCTCCAAATTTTACCTGTTGATCCTACATCAGAAAATCCAGTAGTAACAACAAACGCTTTGCCTTGCTGCCTTACTAGCACAATACAAAATTCCATAAGTAATTTCACAAGAAAGGCAACACTGCCACTACACGCCCTCAATAAATGCACAACTGGGAAATGTTTTTGTCTATTTCTATTCTAGGTTTAAGCTCTTTTTTTTTTTTTTATTGGGTACTTAGAGTTTCTGGTTTAGGTAAAAACTGATACAATCCCACTGAATCCCATTTTTACAGTATTGAAAATTGTTTGCAGAAGGAGCTACACATGTCAGACTCAGTGCAAGCTAAGAGTGATTGATTTATCTGATTTATTTTTAAAAAATGATTGTTGTAAATGCTGATAAAACTGACTTTTACTCTTATGAAAGGAAGCGTAATTTTAATGTCATCTGATACAGGCAGGCAAAGTAAGCCACACTGCCAGGCTTTTTGTGTCTCTCTGTGAGACACTGGGGAGGATAGCAAGGTACCATTACTGGCAGGCCTGGTGACTAAAGAGTGGCATTAGAAGGGAAAGAAAGTGCTGAGTCCTTGTAACTCTTTACTTTTCCAAGTCCTGCCATTCTCAACTTTGTTGTGCTTTGCTTCCTCCAGGTAGGAAGGTTGCATCAGCAGTGTGTTATTGTGTGGCCCCTTTCCTAACCTAATCAGTTAGCTATTCCTATCCAGTTGTCACCAGCCTCTACTACATAGTTTGCTTAGGGTACGTCTTCACTACTGGCCATATCGGCAGATAGCTATCGATTTCTCGGGGATCGATATATTGCGTCTCATCCAGACACGATATATCGATCCCCGAATGAGCTCCTGTCGACTCCGGAACTCCACCAACGCAAACAGTGGTAGCGGAGTTGACAGGGGGAGCCGCGGATGTCGATCCCATGCCGTGAGGACAGTAGGTAACTCCGATCTAAGAGATTCTACTTCAGCTACACTATTCACGTAGCTGAAGTTGCGTATCTTAGATCGATTTTCCCCCCTAGTGTAGACCGGCCCTTAGAGATACAGCTTCCAGTTGACACCATACAGTACCTTCTCAACAGGAGGATGGTATGTGGTAGCCTTTACTCTCCGTCACTTCTGTCCTCTGACCACATGTAAAGTTGCAGTGTAATTTACCATGACATTGCCTGGGTGCCAGAAGCTGCCTATACAGATATCATCTTATTTGAGCCTGATGATTGTTGAATCAGAATTTTGGATTGTAAGATTTTTAGGGAGCTCTATCAGCACTGCAGTCAGACCCACACAGCTAGGCCAAGTTTGAGTAAAATTATTAATTTTAGTTTCTTTAGCATCTTGGCGGATCTCAGTGCATGTACTGCCTTCCTGCTATGATTTTAAAATTCTTGAATCCTCTGATTACCCACATTGTAACCAAGAATACCCTAATGATTTGTATATATGCAGGGCCTGATGTTCTTGCAAAAAGCCACTTCTTTCTCTCAAAACTGTGTCTTTTTTTTTTTTTTAAAGACTGTCTTGTTACACTGCAGTTCATCTTTGTTATGGTAATTTAAAAATTTAACAGGTTTATTAATCCTGCAGAATTTATTATAGTCAAACATGAGATATTATTAAGTTGCAATTGTACAAAGCATTTAGCCTCACTGTTGGAATGACTTGTCCTCTGCATTGGCAGACACAGAAACATTCATTTTGTTTCCTAATTAGAAGAGTTGCAATCAGGAGCTATGACAGAGTTCAGCTTCTCAATGTACAGCATGCCAGGTTCCATAGTGCAGGCTTTATAAAATTCTCTTTAATTCAGGAACAGAATATCATTAACTTTGTAAGTGGATGAATACAATGGACAAGCAATTTAATTAACTTCTAACATTGGATGTTGGACGGGAGACAAAATGAAATTATGCACATATTTCTCATGCAGGCAGTCAACCTTGAAAGGGGCTTGATTGTGGTGGGTCAGACAGGGGGACAGCTTTGTCCAATTATTTCTTGTTTAGCCCTAGAATATGAAATTTGGAATTCGGTACTTTGTAAATCAATCATCTCTTATTTTGAGGCAGTTACAAAGGTTCTTGGAGATACAAAACAACCTCCGGTGACTGTGACATGCTAAATAGAGTCTTTTACCACATGATACCCTTCCTGTGCTGGGCTGACCTGGATAATACAAAATGAAATGGGCAATAATGGTGTCTTATCTATCAAATTGAATTTGCCATCCCTGAGTCTATTATTTAAGAGATCTATGTAATACTAAATTGATGTAAAGCCAAGTGTTGTCTAAATTATAATTGTCTAAAGTCAAGTGAACATAAGAGTGGTTCAGTCTTAAGTTTCCCACAAAATAAAAGTTTGAAGTTCTTTTAAAAAAAATAAGAAATCTATTTTTTGTCCCCCCAGAAGTGGATAGAAGTTCTCATTTGGTCAAATGCATCCGTATTGTAATGCCACTGAAGTTACAACATGTGTATCATGTAACATTTTTAAGGGTCATGGTTATTGGATATCAAAGTATGCGGATTCACAGGCCAACGTCCCTACCCTATGAGTGGGAGAATCTAGCAATTGTAGAGGCTAAGTGCACAGCTTCAGAGCAACTCTCCTGCTATTCCAGGGTCTGGGGCAGACTTTTGGCTTTCCTAATTCTCTGCAGACGTCTCCGGTGTACAGTTCATCTACTTGACCTGCACAGTGAAACTAGTGGTTTGTCCCACAATGAACTGGCAATTGATTCAAATGCATAAACATAAGCAGCAAAGTAATTTCTATAAGAGGTGAAGCTACTGTTGTTCGAAGCAGTGTGACCTTTGGTTACACTTGTAAAATATTTGAGAATAGGGAGAAACAAGAAGTGCTTCAACTGCACTTCCCTTCTGAAAAGTGGTTATAAAAAATGGCATTGTGTGCTTCCAGGTTTATTGTATCCTGCAAAGTCAGCCTGAATCTGAGTCAAGCTTGAGTCTTTCAGAATCCTGAGTCATCACCAGGGATCCTTGTTTTCCATGATTAAAAAAATCCAAAATTCTCTAATTTAAAAAAAAACATAAAAATTCACATTTTTCCGTAATTAAAATGAAATGCTGAACATTAGTTTCCCCAACCATAAAAGCGATACCTATCAGTTGAACCCAATGTTTTACTGATATATTTACAATTTTTAAGCAAGTTCGAAGCCTATCAGTGCCATCAATCATTATAATAAAATTAATAAAATTGCAATTTGTATTTCATACACGTACCAAATACGTCCATGTCTGTATTTTCAGGGGGAAAAAAATTGAGATGCACAAAAATGCTGGAATGATCCAGTCACATTGCATTGTTTCTTTACTGTTGTTGATGGCTCTACTGTTTCAGCCTCTTGTTTTAGTTCCTTTTCATTCAGTTTATGTTTAGCACTTCCCATGTTTTCTACAATTGTCTTTCTTTGAACATAATCTACAGCATTGCTGCATACAGTACAGAACAGCACATTACCATCAACGTGAAATTTGTCCTTGCCAAGCTCAGCAACACAATCTTCAGAGTTGATTTTAAAGTTTTCGGCATCTTTTCATAACTTTAATTACTCATGTCTGGAGGCTGAAGTGAAATTTGAGATGCATTAAAACACAAACCATAGTGCACCTTTAAGTAACCTCTATACGCCCAAAGCAGTTTGTTGTTTAGTTATGTAAATTTAAAGCACATTCAAAAATCAACCACAAGAGGGGGGAGGTTGCACACGTTGAATAAGTGACACGGGTACTTTCAGTTAAATTTAGTTACTAGTTAATATGTTTTTATTTTTTCACCAAATGTAAAAAGTAAAGATTGTCTGTAAAAATGCAAGTTCTGCATTTTTTCATAGCAGACAAGTATCAGCGTGATAAATTCTGCTTTGTTACACCTGTTCAAGATATTCATAAAATATTTAGCCCTTTGTTTTTCAAGAACCAATGACTGCTCACTCTTTTTTTGGCTCACTTTGAGGTTTTACACTGCCAAGTAACTTTAAAAATAGCACTTTCTTTCTCAATAGATCTGTTCCCTGTGTCTGCTTAGTGTCATATCTGCTGCATTTACTGACAAAAATACATTTGCTCCTTTTTCTTCCTGTACTGAAGAGCCAATTCAACTAAAGGAAAAAGAGCTGGATTTTGTTCTGACTCATGCATCATCATCATCATCATCATCATCAGAATGATTAAATAAGGGCCAAACTCTATCCTAACTTGCACCCCTCTTAGTCATAATCATTAAGAGATTGCTTGGATGTAAATTAATTCTGAATTTAGCCCTAAATTCCTATTGGAAATTTTGCCTCCAGTTACACCTTTGTAATTCCCCTGGAGATTGAATAGGACTGTGCCTTCCTGTGTGATTGTACAGTACCACACACAGTGTGGTCACTTATCCTGATTGGTATCTCTTGGTTTTACTGTAATATAAATATTAAGTAATAATAGAGAGTAAGTGATTTGTTCAAGATTCCACTGTAAATCCAGTGATTGAGCTGAGAATAGAATCCATGAATCCTGCTCTGATCACTGGATAACATTTCCCTCTTAACTGTTAGGTATTCACATTTTCCCTTTCTTAGCTATTGAATGTTCTGTTTTAATCTATGGGTTATATCTATCTGTAAGTAATATCTCTTTAAGGAGAAAAACTCGTGTGATTTTACTAAACTGATTAAAATTTAAAATGTTAGCACTCTTGTCTGAATGTTGTTAGTATCAAAAGGCATAGATGATATTATTTTGCATTGCAATAGATGGCGGATGGATTATTCATTTTCTTATCAATACTTTTATGCACAATTGTAATTCCGTTAATTAATTTGTTCAGTTCTTTTTAAAGAACTGAATCATAAAAACTCTTTGAAAACGGAATGCGAGTTTGCATTTGTTACTTTGATATAGCAATGAAAGTATACATGGAAGGTGTTAGAAATGTTTCAAGTTAATACAGGAGCACACATTTTGTTCATTAGTTGTCTTTAAATCATAAAAATCAAAATCAATGTGATTTAAGTGCTTTTGCAAATTTACCCGCTGACATCTGCAGTCAGCAGAAATACTTGAGTTGAATTTTCCTCAAAGAGAGGGGGATGTTGGCTGGTCTCATTGTAATGACTCCAGGACTATGCTCCTAAGTCAGTGCAGATCTTCAGATATGGCATCATGTTCTCTTGTTGAGATACTCAGATGGGGAAAAACAGACTGAGGATGGTGAAATCACACACAGTTTGTCAGCACTTATTGTAGACCTGAACAGGGATTCCAATCTATCCTAGACTAAACGATTGCTAGATAATTTCTATACTCGTCAGTGAAATTTTGTTTTATTGTTTATAAGTATATATAGACTCAACAAGCATATACAAGCCAATGGCTCATTGTTTGAACAAAGAATTAGAGATTTAGGAAATATATACCATTGGAAACCATTTGGAATAACGTATCCAGTGCTTGCTGGCTTAATGTAGTGAATGTATTGTTATATTCTATGAGTTAGCTGGTCACATAACATATGATTTGTGGGGTCACGAGGGAGTTTTGATGGGTCATCCTGAACAAATATAATGGAAAAAGTACCTTCAATATCCACATGCGGAATATTCAGTTTCAGGTATTGAACTTCACAGAAAATATTATTAAACAAGTTAGAGAGAGAGAGAGAGAGAGAGAGAGAGACATATATAGATATAAAACCTGTTTAATATTTTCTGTGAAGTTCAATACCTGAGCTGAATATTCCACATCCAGAAGGTATATATCAAATTGTCCTGCTTCTGGCCACAAATTGTGCATATTACATGACTAAGCATTTCACTGCTCAATTAATTAGTTTGAACTGTTAGCAAACTGGCAACCCCTCCTTTATATATGAGTGAATGCCTGCTATTGTCATATTATTTTTAAAGTCCCATGGTTTTGCTATTAAAATTGTTAAAATGAGGCTGAATACCACATTGGTGACATAGGTTATGGGTAGCTAACAACTGGACAAGGTAGGATCAGAGAGAAAAGGCTATCTTTAGAAAAACTGTGTTTTATTTTGGCTCAATCCATTATCAGTTTTTGCAGTGGGGTAGTGGGAAAGACACTTCTCTGGAGAACCTCAAGATCTGTAAAATCTATTGAGGTTTCATGTACTGCATAATACATTTGGTGGGACTCAAAATACAATGCATAAATCTACATGGTGTATTTTGTGACACTCAGTATTAAGTAAGAAAATGTTTATTTTAGTAATTTCTCTAGATTTTTAGTACTTCACGATAAGGGGCATACTCTGGAGACACCAACCTGCCACAGAGAGAAAATCAGTTAATGGAAACAGGAGACTTGATACAGAAATTGGAAGAGATGCTGTAGGGGACTGCGGAAGACTGTGTCACGGCCTAGCTAGGGTGTCTCCGCTTTCTCGGAGGCCTTGTGCAAAGCCCCTGCTTGCTAAGTGGCCGGTCATTGTAGGACACGGCATGCCAGTTATAACTTGCTTTTAACTGGTTGAAACCAGTTTGTATGGCCTTAGGCCAAAGGGCGGACATAGCCTGTGGGAATTCCCTTTTTGCATATGTATGAGTTGCTTTTGTATTGTGTATATATAGCTGTATGCTCCCGGTCCGCCTTTGGACTCCGACCCAGGCNGACCCAGGCCGAGCTGAGCTTCGGTGCTGGGTTCCCTGCCTAAGTGACAGCAACGCCCAGGGTCCCCATTGCGGATGTGTCACTTTACCTTCATTAAAGCCAAATAACTCACTGTGTGTGTGGGCCTCGTCCTTGCAGAGCACTCAGGCACGTAACAGATGCCCTTGAAGTTGCCATGGGTGTTTTAACAGCCTGCTGTCCTCTGTGTAAACACAGGGCACTGGGCCTCCTCCCTCCCTCAAAAAGAAAACTTCAGACTAGAGGAAGCCTGCTGCAGGAGGGGAGGTGTGTGAAGAGGGTGGGTGGTGGGGTCTCAACTGGTTTTACTGTTGTTTATTTGGATTTATAAAAATGCTAAAAAAGTGTATCCATAGGCTCTAGGCAGCATCCTGGACATAATATAAAATACTCCCTAAATGCAGCAGAACAGTTTATAATAATCCAGTAGTCATGAGCCTAGCAATTTAAAAATTCAAATCCCTCTTGCCTATGAACAGTTCTGCACTCTACACCATTATTACCACTCTCACTCCCATCTTCAGTTGTCAGGGGGAAACAGTGAGCTTTGTAACATGCCCTGAAGGTCATCAGATTAGAGCAATTTCAGACCAAGGCATGTGGGGAGCAAATCCCAAAGCTATGGGGTGCTCACTGAGAACACCCTGTCAGCAGCATGTATTTATTTATACCTGTGGGACAGAGCCTGTGTTGTGGTGTAATGAGAGAGGCAGTGACTAGGTCACAAGTGATGTAGAGCTGTAAAGGTCAAACCCAATACTTTAAATTTCACCCAGAAACATACAGGTAGCCAGTGTCGTTTGGGGAAGTACTGCTTCAATATGCCTGCAGTAAAATACTCCACTTACCAAGTGGGCCACCACATCCTGCCACCTTCCGTTACTGGGTGGTGTGTTGTTTTACCAGCTCTGTGCACAGCCATCTAGTTAGCTGAGGGCTATATGGTCCTCACCCAATGAACTTAATTGGGAAATTGTTCCTGGGGAAAATGTCTTGATTCATTTAGTGTCTCTTGTTTTACACTTAGATTATAAAATCTCTGGGTTCGGAACAGTTTTTGTTCTGTGTCTGTACAGCATGTAGCTCAGTGGGGTTCTGGGCCATAATTAGGGCCCCTGTATATTGGCAACTATGCAATCAGTAGTGCACTGCTATAAGATATGACCTTGTAGGCAGACCTTTATGACAGATACTAGGCGCATATTATGACATGTGCAATTCTTTTAGATTTCATGGTTGAAAAAAATAGAATCCTGAGCCTAAATATGGTCTCAAATTACACACCAGTATAACTTTACCCATGAACAGTCCAATTTAAGCCGGTGGGACTACTCACATGTATAAAGTTAAACAAGTGCATAGCTCTTGGTAGGATGGGGCTGTGATTTACATAGCTTGATGGGGTTTTTTTACATTTCACGTTATGAAAACTTATGTATGAACTACACCTCTACCTCGATATAATGCGGTCCTTGGGAGCTAAAAAATCTTACCGCGTTATAGGTGAAACCGCGTTATATCGAACTTGCTTTGATCCACCGGAGTGTGCAGCCCCACCCCCCCGGAGTGCTGCTTTACCGCGTTATATCCGAATTTGTTTTATGTTGGATCACGTTATATCGGGGTAGAGGTGTATCTAATTTTTGCATTTTGTCATGTGACTGTTTTTAAATGTTTGTATTTGTCATTGGATATTTGGAGTCCACTGTATTTTTACATCTCCTTAAAAGTATAATTGTTCAAATACTGATTAACTAAAGTTTATATCGGGGTTGTATGGATCTGAAATAATTTCTGTGTTAGAAATTGTTTGGTCCATTTAAGTTCCAAATGTCTGCATTTCAGATAGACAAGGCCTCATGCAAAAAAAAGCACAATAGCAGTTTAATTATATGTACTTTGGCTGATAAGTGTAATTCAGGAAATGATAAATTGCTGGACACCTAATTTACTTGCAAATAAAAACTGACAGATTATTTTTTAATGAGTTGATCTGTATACCCAGTCAGTTTTATCCACCTTGAATGAGTAATAGACATTGAGTGTTAATGTGGACATACCGGATCAAGTGGACTATGAACACAGTTGACAAATATATACTTTTATATTGCTCATTATTTGTAGTTACTTTGTCATTTTCTATTCAAATTTAGTAGAATCAGCCCCTTCTTACATCTTTTCTTTTGTTCACTTCTTAGAAATAAAATTGTATCAGAATTACATTGTAAGAGTCCATTGAACTAATTTACAATAGATGTTTCCATGTAGTTTGCCACAACTATTGTGCAATTTAGAGTAAACACTGTATGTTTTTCTAATAGGAGTTTGGAATTGCTTTTATTTTCATTAATGTAAATATATACATATAGATATTACATGGTGGTAATACAAGCAACTGCTGCATGGCTAAACAACGTATAGCCCCAATCCTGCAAACATATTTGCACATGCTTAACTTTAAATACCTAAATAGTTCTATTGAACTGAAATGGAAATTAGACTGTCATACACAGATTTTATTTTATTTTATTTTTGCACAGAACAACTTCAGCTTAATTGAAGGTTCACAATAACAGGAATTGCAGTTCATTGAGCTTTCCATCTACTTAATTAAAAGATTGACAGTAATAATTAGTACTAATATAGTATTTTAAAACAATGTGTATTAGTGCCTACCAGAAAACCTAACCACAACAGAAGGAGTATGTGGCAGAAGTTTTTCACTCAAGCCTGACTCCTGCAAGTTCCATAAGAAGGTTTCTATACATACCCTATGTAACAGGAACTATGGAGGGTGTTCCAGAGCCAGGTGTGCAGTCTGTTTGTTTTACATGCCCTAACCGGTGACGCCTATGCACACCCTCCCACACCAAATATTTTTGTACCTGCCAGGAGCAGTGCATCTTGTTGTGGAGAGTGTTGTGTGCTTCCTCAGTGAAAGTGAAATGTGCATGGGGCTGCCGCTGGCCAAAATACAAGTGCTCATTATTGCAAAAGCAGAGTTACATATGTGCACTGACATAGGGGTTATTCATTTATTGGACCAGAATTTGGCAATAGAAATGGAGTTTCACTGAACCAGGGCTCTACTGTGTCCTCTCAGAGCAACTCCTGATTTTTACTCCATACGAAAAGATAGCAGTGTTACTTACATCCTTTTATACTTTTCATTATCAGAAAAAAATAAATAAATGTCTTCCTTAAGGCTACTCTTAAGGAAAGTAAGAGATCCGGAATCTGACTTTGCTTTTAAATGTAATAATTTTCCATCTGAGACCTCTCCAACTTCATTGCTACGGAAATGAAACCAGACAAAGTAACCCCTTTGCTGTCCCATAAGAGTGCATTTATGTAAAATTATCATCTTCCTGTCTAGAGTTATTGCAATTGCTTATTTGGTTCTTTTCCTCTGACTGAAATATGGCAGCTAATAGACTGCATTTTACTAATGGAAAATTAATAAGGACTCTTGACAGCCAGGTTTATAAATATGTAAAATATTTTTAATTGTTTTTAGCAAAACAGGCAGGTAATCAATGATATCAGACATGACAAACATACTGTTGACATGCACTATAGTCAAAAGAGTTGTAAGAGATAAGGACTTCCTGTCAGCAGTGGCCTATGCTAATTAATATTCAGACATTGTCATGTTCAATGATAAATGGATTCCTTGAACTATATTGATATAGTAGGTTAAACATTGAAAAAGTTGGGTTGAACTTTGACTTTAAATATTCATTAGAGCTAATTATGGATTTTATGACTACATGAATTACAGTTTCTGTGTCATCATTGGCAATTTATTTTAAATTTATTTAAAGCAATTTCATAATATAATATAATAGCTTTATCACATTCATTGAGGTAATGCAGTAAATGTTTACTCTGCACAGTAATTAAACTTTTGTACATAGTATTTCCTTTGAGTGTTAAACTTATACAATTGAAATGACGTACTTCTAAAAGCCCTGTGTCAACACCTATTAAAAAAACGTTTATGGGTGTAGAGTTTGGCAGATTTTTGTACTAGGATTTCTGTATAATGGAAAAAGTGATACTTTTGTAATGCCAAATGTGTCATGCAACAAGACTACAGTATTCTATTAGTCTCACTGTTAGGTCATTTGAATTAATTACTCCTATTTGGCATGAAATCATGAAATAGACTTATGATATTGTATTGAATAGCTACCTAATGGCTAATTAAAGACTAAAATGGACATTTGGCAATAAATTATTGGCAAAATAAAAGCATAATATGTAAAGCACCATTAATATAAATGAAACTGCCTTATTTTCTCTCAAATGTATATCTATGGGTATGTATAGATGTGTATATATCACCCACAAAAATACACTCATTTACAGTTTATTGCTGTAGTAAATTATATTATCCTTTTGCAAAATGTTACCAAAACTTTAAAAGTAAGAACCTTAAGCGTTAAAAAGAATGGAAATGATCAGTAGTGGTAGTTTGTGTAAATAGTCTGTTACCCTTGAAGTGCAGACGTTTCATTAATGACAACATTGCCATAAAAAAATCACCTTGCACATTCGAATAACAGCCTGAATTTTGACACACATGCCATATTTATAAATTCTTATGAAATTCATAATGATATCTTTGACTTTGTGACTAGAATTAATGATGGTTATATTGAAAGAATGTCTAGGATTTTACAGCCAAAACATGTACCTGGAGCATAATCCTTTTACACAGCCAACGCTGTCACTTTTTGTTCACCTCTCTTCCTACAAATCACTTCTTCTTTATCTATGCATCTTGGAGGAGCTCCTGTGCTGCAGACTTTAGGCACTGTATGGCAGTGGGGTTCTCTTCCTGCACTCATTTTAGATGCATGTCTGGCAAAGGTTTCTGTTTTGGGATGTGCCTGAGATTTTTAGTAGCACGCAGCCTGCTTTGTGGAGCTTTGAGCTCCTCTCTCTAGGCAGCTTCATTTCTCTCACAAAAGATTGCTAATTATGTTGTTGTTCTGATTTCCTATGTATGAGATTTTGTTTAAAGCTGCATCTGGAGTTTGAGGTGTTAAAACAAAGCCATTTATTTGTAAGTTTAGAGTAGGGGGTGAGGGTCGGAAAAAATAGACACCAACCTTAAAATTTTCATTTTGAACTCCTTTCAAATAGTAAGCCACTTACTAGATTCATGTATAACTTTACAGAAAATTAATTTTTTACTCTGACAGTAAGTTGTGCAATTTTGGTTATGATCAATGTTTGTTTTCATTCCTAGACGAGAGATTTAATCTCTGCTTTGGATGGAATTCTGAACCACTAGCAATGACGCCTTAATAGCTCTGTGGGCATGGTGTGTAAAATTGTAATGTGTACATATATTTAAGGAAGGGGCTGGATGACTTCATGGGGTTGGTACAGCGCCTTTTCTCTCTAGTCCATCAATTCAGATCTTGCCCCAGCTAGTGGAGACTGAAAGTCATTTATCATGGAAGGGTAAGGTGGCCTATATGAACTAAGGCCTGGTCTACCCTATGAGTTTAGGGCGAATTTAGCAGTGTTACATCGATTTAACCCTGCACCGTCCACATGACGAAGCAGTTATTTTCAACATAAAGGCCTGTTAAAATTGATTTCGGTGCTCCTCCCCTGACAAGGAGATTAGTGCTGGAATCGACCTTGCTGGGTCGAATTTGGGGTAGTGTGGTTGCAATTCAATGGTATTGGCCTCTGGGACCTATCCTAGAGTGCTCCATAGTGACCGGTCTAGACAGCGCTCTCAACTCCAATGCACTGGTCAGTTAGACCGGAAAAGGCCCGTGAATTTTTGAATCTCATTTCCTGTTTGGCTAGCATGGCGATCTGCAGTGAGTGCAGATCTCATCAGCAAAAGTGACCATGATGGAGTCCCAGAATCGCAAAAGAGCCCCAGCATGGACCGAACGGGAGGTACGGGATCTGATCGCTGTATGGGGAAACGAATCCATGCTATCAGAACTCCATTCCAAAAGACAACATGCCCAAACATTTAAAAAAATCTCAAAGGGCATGGAGGACAGAGGATATAACAGGGACCCACAGCAGTGCCACGTGAAACTTAAGGAGCGGAGGCAAGCCTACAAAAAACCAGAGAGGCAAATGGCTGCTCTGGGTCAGAGCCCCAGACATGTTGCTTCTATAATGAGCTGCATGCCATTCTAGGTGGTGCAGCCACCACTACCTCACCCTGGTGCTTTGACTCCGTCAATGGAGTAGCGCACAACAGGGATGTGGGTTTTGGGGACAAGGAAGATAAGGAGGTAGAAGATAGCTCACAGTAAGGAAGTGGCGAAACCATTTTCCCCAACAGCCAGGAACTGTTTCTCACCCTGAACCTGGAGTCAGTACACCTCGAACCCATCCAAGGCTGCCTCACTGACTCACGTGTTTAATGATTAATTTGCCCTGGCATTTGCGGCCAGTACTGCTACTGGAAAAGTCTGTTAATGTGTCTGGGCATGGAGCGGAAATCCTCCAGGGACATCTCCATAAAGCTCTCCTGGATGTACTCCCAAAGTCTTTGCAAAAGGTTTCTGGGGAGGGCAGCTTTATTCCATCCTCCATGGTAGGACACTTTACCACACCAGGCCAGTAACATGTAATCTGGAATCATTGCATAACAAAGCATGGCAGTGCATGGTCCCGGTGTTTTGCTGGCATTCAAACAGCATCCGTTCTTTATCTTTCTGTGTTATTCTCAGGAGAGTGATATCATTCCTGGACACCTGGTTGAAATAGGATGATTTTATTAAGTGGACATTCAGAGGTGCCTGGTTCTGCTCAGCTGTTTGACTGTGGCTGAACAGAAATGTTCCCTGCTGTTAGCCATGCGGTGAGAAGAGGGGTGAAGTGATCATCCCAGAGAATTGGGTGTGTTATGGGTTTAGTTGGGTTTGTGCTGTGTGTTAACTCAAAAACTGCAGCCCCTCCTTTTAAATGGCCAACCCATTTTAAATGGTGCTGCTGTTTGAAACCATTCCACATGTTATGAAGGTTAAAGAAGCCAAAAGACTGTATCTGACGATGGCTGCCTGCAAGCCATTCCTGTTGCCCGGCCCTGCGTGAAAGATCTTTCACACCAAACCGTCATACTCTCAGTAAGAGGCAAAATGTGACATTGTACCGAAAGCACATGTGCTATGTAATATTAACAGCAAGGTTTACCGTGAAAGAGTCTACCCATTGTTCTCTAAAATGTCTCTCCCTTTTTTTCCCTCCACCATCTGCAAATGTTTCAGTGCTTACACTATCTTCTTCCCAGACGCTAGCCAAGATTAGACGGCAAAAAAAATGCACTCGTGGTTAAATGTTCTCTGAACTCATGCAGTCCTCCCACACTGAAAGAGCCCAGCAGAATGCATGGAGGCAGACAATGTCAGAGTCCAGGAAAACCCAATATGAACGCGAGGACAGATGGCAGGCTCAAGATGTTAGGTGGTGTCAGCTTGGTGACAGAAGGCAAAAGGCAATGCTAAGGCTACTGGAGGAACAAACTGATATGCTCCGGCATATGGTTGAGGTTCAGGAAAGGCAGCTTGAGCACAGACCGCCGCTACAGCCACTGTGTAACCAGCCACTCTCCTCCCCAAGTTCCATAGCCTCTTCACTCAGACGCCCAAGAATGCGATCGGGGGGCCTCCGGGCACCCAACCACTCCACCCCAGAGGACTGCCCAAGCAACAGAAGGCTGGCATTCAATAAGTTTTAAAGTGCAGTGTGGCCTTTTCCTTCCCTTCTCCCCCACCCTACCTGGTGCTTCCCTCCTCCCCCACGTCTCCCGGGCTACCTTGGCAGTTATCCCTCTATTTGTGGGACGAATTAATAAAGAATGCATGAATGTGAAGCAACAGTGACTTTATTGCCTCTGCAAACGGTGATCGAAGTGGGGAGGGGAGGGTGGTTAGCTTACAGGGAAGTAGAGTGAACCAAGGGGCGAGAGGGTTCATCAAAGAGAAACAAACAGAACTTTCACACCGTAACCTGGCCAGTCATGAAACTAGTTTTCAAAGCTTCTCTGATGTGGACTGCACCCTCCTGTACTCTGTTAACCGCCCTGGTGTCTGGCTGCATGTAATCAGCGGCCAGGCGATTTGCCTCAACCTCCCACCCCACCATAAACGTCTCCCCCTTACTCTCACAGATATTGTGGAGTGCACAGGAAGCGGTAATAATGAGAATATTGGTTTTGCTGAGGTCTGGCTGAGTCAGTAAACTGCGGCAGCACGCTTTTAAACATCTAAATGCACATTCTGCCAACATTCTGCACTTGCTCAGCCTATAGTTGAACAGCTCCTGACTACTGTCCAGGCTGCCTGTGTATGGCTTCATGAGCCATGGCATCAGGGGTAGGCTGGGTCCCCAGGGATAACTATAGGCATTTCAACATCCCCAACTGTTATTTTTTGGTCTGGGAAGAAAGTCCCTTGGTGTAGCTTTTGAAACAGACCAGAGTTTCTGAAGATGCGAGCGTCATGTACCTTTCCCGGCCTTCCCACGTTGATGTTGGTGAAACGTCCCTTGTGATCCACCAGTGCTTGCAGCACCATTGAAAAGTACCCATTGCTGTTTATGAACTCACTGGCTTGGTGCTCTGGTGCCAAGATAGGGATATGGGTTCTGTCTATCACCCCACTGTTAGGGAATCCCACTGCAGCAAAGCCAGCCACTATGACCTGCACATTTCCCAGAGTCACTATCCTTGAGAGCAGCAGCTCTTTGATTGCGTTGGCTACTTGGATCACAGCAGCCCTCATAGTAGATTTGCCCACTCCAAATTGATGCCTAACTGACCGGTAGCTGTCTGGCATTGCAAGCTTCCACAGGGCTATCACCACTCGCTTGTAAACTGTGAGGGCTGCTCTCATCTTGGTATTCTTGCACTTCAGGGCAGGGGAAAGCAAGTCACAAAGTTCTATGAAAATGCCCTTACGCATAAGTTTCGTAGCCACTGAGAATCATCCCAGACACGCAACACTATGCGGTCCCACCAGTCTGTGCTTGTTTCCCGGGCCAAGAATCGGCATTCCATGGCATGAACCTGCCCCATTAGCACCATGATGTCCACATTGCCAGGGCCCGTACTTTGAGAGAATTCTGTGTCCATGTCTTCATCACTCTCGTCACCAAGCTGCTGTCGCCTCCTCGTCTGGTTTTGCTTTTGCATGTTCTGGTTCTGCATATACTGCAGGATAATGCGCGTGGTGTTTACAGTGCTCATAATTGCTACAGTGATCTGAGCGGGCTCCATGCTTGCCGTGCTATGGCGTCTGCGCTGAAAAAAGGCACGAAACGATTGTCTGCTGTTGCGAGGGGCAACTGACGACATGGCTTACAAAGTTGGCTTACAGGGTTGTCACACAGAATGGCCCCCTCAAGGATTGAACTCACAAACAGGTGTTTAGCAGGCCAATGCTCAAACCACTGAGCTATCCCTCTGTCCACTATTCATGGAGGGATGGAGGAAGGGGGGTGCAACTGAATACAAAACAAATCTGGTCTCTTTATTGTTTTGATCCACTCCATCTCTCTTATACATCTTAGGCTGGCAGCAGATGGTGCAGTACGACTGCTAGCCATCGTCGTTTCCTGGCTGCTTGCCAGAAGACGGTGCAGTACGACTACTGGCCATCGTCGTCTCCCATTTATGTCCAGGTGCCCCCGGCCGACCTCACTGAGACCAGCCAGGAGCACACGTATCTGCCCTGGCGCCCCCGGCCAACCTCACCCAAGAGCACCCAGGAAACGACGATGATGGCTACCAGTCATAATGCACCATCTGCTGCCAAAAGGCAATGAGCTGCTGCTGTGTAGCAATGCAGTACCACGTCGGGCAGCACCCAGGAGACATATGGTGACGGTGAGCTGAGCGGGCTCCATGCTTGCTGTGGTATGGCGTCTGCACAGGTAACCCAGGAAAAAAGGCAAGAAATGATTTCTTGCCGTTGCTTTCACAGGGTGGGGGAGGAGTGGGGGCTGATGACATGTACCCAGAACCACCTACGACAATGTTTTTGCACCATCAGGCATTGGGAATTCAACCCAGAGTTCCAATGGGCAGCGGAGACTGCGGGAACTGTGGGATAGCTACCACTGTGCAATGCTCCGGAAGTCGACGCTAGCCTCGGTCCTGTGGATGTACTCTGCCAAGTTAATGCTCTTAATGGTCTTAAGTGGGGACACACATAATCGACTGTATAAAATTGATTTTTAAAAAATTGATTTCTATAAATTCAACCTAATTTCGTAGTGTAGACATACCCTAAGTTGGTAGTCTCAGCTCAGGCGTTGTTGCTGCTTTATTTAGATCTTTTAGGAGCCTTTGATACTTTTGACCACCAGGTGGTAATGCAGTTACAGACACTGGCAGAAATAGAGAAATTTGCACTTGAGTGGCTATTTGTTTGTTTGTTTTGTTTGTTTATTTGGAAAATGCCCTGAGGGGAGGAATGAGTATTTGTTTGTCTGCCCCAAAGAACTATCCTGTAGGTTTTGTCTCCACTCTATTCTTTTACCCTTCTTTCTCAATGTGTTCCTGAGACTACTATGGGAGATGATGAGGATGATGATAATACTTAGCTCTTATATGCACAGAGTGGGCTTCAATATGTTGATGACATTTGGTTCTTCATCTCAGTGTCATCTGACACCAATAGTAAGGATTTCAATTTTCCGGGTATCTGGCTGAGATTGGGACATGGATGATTACCAGTTAGCTGAAATTTAACCCAGACAAGGCAAGTGTGATGCTGGTGAGTTGTTGGAGGAACTGAAGCAATGGTGGAAAAAACAGCTCCCCCCACCACCACCACCACCACCAGCACCTGGTTTGTAATGTTGGGATCTTACTGGTTCCTTAAGTGCTTCTGAATGTTCATATAGGGACAAGTTGCTTAATTCCATTCGTTTGTTTTAGCAAGTTAAGAGCATTTCCTTCTGAGACAGACCTCACTGTAAATTATCCATGCATAGCACTTTGAGATTGGATTACCACGGTGCAGTATTCTTGATCCTATATAGGAAGACCACTTGGAAACTTCAGCTAGAGTTTAGTTTTCTGGCTATTGTTGACCAGTGTGCTTTCTAAATTCTGCTGTAAACGGCAGGTGCATTACATAAACTGAACAATAAACTGAACAATAAATATGTGTGATAAATAAACCTTTCTTTAAAGATATATAGTAGGTAACTACCCCTATTTGACTGCATCTTCCAATTTACTTAGTTAACGTGTTTCTGCACTGTTTGTGTAGAATCTACACTACAGTGTGAGCTGTGTTTTATTTTAGTTTTATTAACTGCTAGAACTGGGGGTTGGGACCCCTCAAGGGGTCATGAGGTTATTATGTCAGGGGTCATGAGCTGTCAGCTTCAACCCCAAACCTCGCTTTGCTCCAGCATTTATAATGGTGTTAAATATATAAAAAAGTGTTTTTAATTCATAAGCGAAGTTGTACTCAGAGGCTTGCCATGTGAAAGGGGTCACCAGTATAAAATTTTGAGAATCACTGTGTTAGAATGATCAATTAAATAGCCACCAATTTAGAATAAGAAATGTGTTTCCTACCGTAGCTTCCAGTTGCAAAGATGAGTTATGTTTGGGGCCTAAAAATGTGAGTGCCTTTGTAATCTCTATTTGCTGTGCAGTTTCTCTATGAAGTACTTAATGTTCTGTAAATATTACTGCTGAACAACAATTAGTTGGGCCTCCTCTTAAAATGGTGCTGAGCAGAGTGTGTGAATAAGTTCCTTAAACAGCTTAATAAACCAGAGTACTGAAGTTTAATTTGTATGTGTAACTGCTGTTGATGTACTCTAGTGGAATCAACATGACCTGATCTAGGAAAGGATGTATCCATGATTTAGGCCTTGGAAAATATTTCCTTTTTTGCATTTACATTGCCCTAGAATCAGAGCAGTGGATAGCATATCTACACTCCGTCGTTTTTTATTTGTTTTCACTTCTATACATAAACTTGATTAAGTCCGTTTGAATACGGAAGGCGGTGATAACCATAATTTCCATTCCATTAACATTTACCTCTAGTGAGTGGTATGTTCAGAATTAATATACTTGTGTATATTGTACTATATCCCAACTCAAAACATATCTTTTAGTGTTGGCAGCATCAGAAGCTGACAGAGAACCTGTAAGGTATTATTTAATAGTTATCAGTGATCCTTTATGCGCACTGTCAGCTGAAAGTCTGCTAATGTTACAAACATTGATTATCAGACCAAACTATATGTTATGTAATTCTACATATGAGCTATAAAATCCTTTAGAGAGAATAAGATTAAAGCTGTAAAAGTGGGGCAAAGCATGAAACAAGTCATCACCTTCAGAAAGTAAACTTGTAGCCTGAGTGTGAATAGCAATTCTTTTTAATAGAATCATGGCATCTATAATAGAAAAGAACTATCTTGTCATTTCGGACCTCCCTAGTATATTTACTAATGTCTAGTTTTAACTGTCATAAGTGATGGGACAGTAAGGGTTCACAGTCCTATAATGTAGGCTGAAATTTTCACTTGCTTTTAAAATTTTAGTCTGATGAGGACAGGCCCCTAGATTCCAAATGTTGACATGGTTTTAATTCATCATCTGACATGAAAATTAAGAAAAAAAAGAAAAACTTGCGCTATCCACTATTTAAATATTATAGGCAGAGTAGATAGCACTGATTATTTTTAAAGTTGACTGACACTTCCCACTACTGTATAAGGCCCTGTTTTCTGTTGCTTTTAACTTTGCTACCCTTCAACCATTTGGGCTGACATTTTCTATACCAGATGTCTGCCTCGTTCTGATTTTTTTTCCTTTAATTCCAGCCATTTCTGAGCATGAGAATAGGGAAAAATATGTTATTTTGCCCATGTTAAAAAATTCTGAGGATCTTTTCTTTGAAAATATCTAGACTCCCAATCTTTGGAGCAGAGACTTGAAATTTGGCAGGGATATATCTTTTGCCATCTCCAGGAAAATCTGGCCAATTTATAAGCTTTTAAAAAATAGCAATTAACATATGCTCAGTAGATACTTACTAGATTTTAGTAGCTAAGTTTCATGAAGATTCTGTCCACATTGGGCATGCTATAGCCCTGCGACTGAACAGGACTTTTCCTGCATTTCCAGTTCTGGCATGTTGCAGACCATTCCAGGTCCAGGCAGCTGAACTGAGAAAAGCGAGACTTTTTTTCCTATGCTCTCATTGACCCTGCTGGGCCCAGGTAGCACATGGAAGAGGAAGTTGCCTGATTCAAATGCAGAGAGGACAAGTGCCAGACTGTGGGGGAGGGGGTACAGAGAGAGAGCATGTATAGGTGAGACTGGGACTGGCTGGATAAAGAGACTGGGGAGGAGGAGTTGGGGAATGAGACTGGGAGCCCAGCAGCCTTTAGGTTTATGTCTGGCACCTTTTCGAGGCTGGAGTGTGAGGCTGCCCTGCACTCACCTGGCAGTGGCTGGACCTGGTCCCCACTCTGGGTGTTGTGATATGGTGCACAGGGTTGCATGCCACTGCGACCCCAAGCACAAGGCCGCAATGCCAGTCACTCAAATTTGGCGCAGTTGCCGCTCCATAATGATGCCCAGAATGGGGAATCCAGCCCAGCCCTGTGACCCAGGAACCAGCACTGCCAAGTGAGTTTGGGCCAGGTTTGCTTTCCAGGCCACTGCCAATGGCCCATCACCCCGGGCTCTACCACTGGTCATGCTTAGGGGGAATGGACAGACAAGTCTGTGCCCACTAGAACCCTTGCTGCTCCAGAGTCTGTAACAGGACATGTGTGTCTCATCTGCCTCTGTTCCCAGCAAATAGCTGTGAAACCCACTGGCTAAGTGTCCCATCTCCCTCTAGTGCTGTTCCACATACAGGATGACAGCCTATTACCACTATCTGTTACTCCATCAGTTCAAGAGACAGAGAGATATGTGTGATGTATCTAAAGGTTTCAATTCTGCTGATGACTCATATGGGTGCCAGTATGATGCCACATAATGGAATTTGATTTTTTCAGTTTACTTTTTTAAAAAAAAACCTAAAGCCTTTTTAAAAAAGCTAAAAAAAAAAAACCAAAAAACACCTATGCTAAAAGACTCAGAAGTTAGGAAATATCAAATTAAGGGTGTCTGTGCAACTTAATTTTGACCCCTCCTGGTGTAGGCAGTATTATACAGTCTTCATTTACATGATCACATACTATTTTGTCCACAGGAACTCTTCCTGATACAGTGCACAGACTAGGACCTGGTCTGGAGATGAATCTCTGGTGTGTAGTAAAGGAGACTGTCTGTAGTACCGCTTCATTTGTTGTAAAAGTTTTGTATAAGATAGGGAACTGCTGGAAGAAAAAGAATGGTTTTCTAGTTAAGACAGCTGAGTGCTGCACTAGAGAATTGGATTTTAACCCTGCCACTGCCACAGAATTCCTATGTGAGGCTAGTCAAGTCACTTAAACCAATTTTTTTGTAGGTGGTCACTAATTGTGTGTACATCATTTTTTGGTGCCTGACATGAGACCCTGGGATCTGATTTGCAAAAGTGCTGAGCACTCATAGCTGCAGCAGAAATCAAGGGAAGCTGGGCCACACCCTGAACAATGAACAGAATACAAAATATTAAATAGTTTTTCATTAAATGGGAACTATCCATCCTCTGCACTGAATGAGGCAGAGGTCTTATCAAAGAAATATACATGATCAAGTAATTAAAGACTGTCATACTGGGTATCCACAAGGGGTTGAATTAAGGTTGCAAGCTTTTTCATCACAAAGCATATTTTTCATTTTAGTGAATTCAGATCAAGTCTGAAATTTACATCCTTGTACAAGTAGATCTCAGTGGCTTAATCATGGTACTTCACTAAGTTAAATAAGTAAGAGCTGTGGCATCCACTGCTTTATATTGCCTCTCGTCTGTGACATAGATCAGATGCAGAGCATTGCATGTTGCATTTATATTTGTGTTGTCAGCTTTGTAAAGTAAGTTTCTCTAAATAAATGACCACGTAAGGACTAGATTGTAATACCCTTCCATTGAGAAGTTCTTTGGTCAGCAAGTATTCCCACTGATTTCAATAGGAGAACTCTTGGTGTTAGACACTATTCAGTAGAAGTGGACACAGCAGCAAAATGAGGACAGACACACACGCAGAATTAAGCAATAGGCTGCAACTTTTATTAAACTTTTAGCACAAGGAAGGGGCACTACCCACCCATCACCCATACTCTCATATATACCAGTGCGAGAGTTACAAGGCTCCCTATCATATAACCTGTGCCTGGCACCAGGGTTACAGGGCTCCTTGCCATAACCCGCAACTGGCTCCAGGATTATAGGACTTCTTACCAGATAACCCATAACACGGGGTAGGCTTTCCTCAACCTACCCACCAGGACTCAGCTCTCTCTGAGTCCTATCACCCTTCCTTCCCCACTGTGAGGGCGAGAGATGGTGCGGCAGAGTGTGGACCTGGACCCACGAGGGCCGCAAGGTCTGACCTCAGCCCACAAAGGCCGCAAGGTCTGACCTCAGCCCACAAAGGCCACAAGGTCCCAACATGTCACATAAGCCCAAGGCCCATCACTTAAATCCCAGGCCTTTTACCTCTTGGAACCGTTCATTTTATTCCCCTAACTGCACAGGAAACAAGCCAGGAGTTGCAATGGGTAAGCAACGCTACCCCAGTACCTCACTGAGGTACCATGCGTGTTCCTACTTAATCCACTGTGGTGTGCAGGTGCTGCGAGGAAGGCAAAAAACTCCCTGGTCCTCCACCAGTTTGGTCCATGGGAGAAAAAATTCCTTCCTAGCTCCCTAAACGGGTGGCCATCTAGACCCACAGTGTCTGCCAGGCCGGGTTCCAACTCCTAGATAAGGTGGGTTGCTGGAACAGACCTGAAAGAGGCAGTACAGAGTCCCGGTGCAGGGCTAAATCCTGGGAGCTGGGGAATGCTAGCCAATCAAGACCCCTTTCCTCAGCTGGCGAATGGGTGCCAGAGACTCCTAATGTCCCTTGGCAAGTGCCTCCCTCCCTTGCTATTGGGACTGTCCCCTTTTCACTGCCAGCCCCTCAAATTCTCCCACCCATTGATGTAGGCGGTTGGCATTTTAAATGTATCACAATTTGGCACCATATAATGAAATTAAATAAGAAAGGGCAAGATTGTGAGACCCCCCCCCTACTCACACGAGTAGTACCTTACTCCAAATGGGATTACTTGTGAGTAAGGATATCAGAGTCTGGCCCACGGTTTTGAGATATAGTTGCAAACTAACGTCAGACTATGTCCCCATTTTCAGCCAACTTCATGTTAACTTAATTTTACAAAATTTATTCTGAAAATGAGTTTTTTGAGTGGTGATCTTTGTTTGATGTCATTCTTTAAAAGCAGCACTGCTTTTTATTTTACATTACTTATTTTTAATCAAGATTAGCAAAGAGATTTTCATGTCTGATTTTGCTGTGCTCCAAGTACAGTGAGAATGGTTTCATGTGATTCTGGGAAGGGATTTTATCTACACAAATGAGGGAGGTAAGATAAACCCTTCTATACAAACAAACAAACAAACTCAATAAGCATATTACTGTTTAAGAGTAATTTCCTGGGTTTTTAAAAAGCCAAGGGCCAGAATATAATCAAAGTTTAGCCATGAAGTAGCATCTCCTTTTTATTAATTGCTAATATAATTCCATTAAGTTAAGAAATTAAATAGCAGGTGTCAGCCTTTTTCTTCCTTTTTTTTTTTTTTCTTTATCTTGTATCAGAATGGTTTTTTTTTTTCTGGCAATCTGTCCTTGCAGAATAGTTAACCTTGAGTCCTGTACAAGAATGTCTCCTGCTTTTTCTTATTTGCCACCTCCATTAAAAAAAACGCAACCCTGGAGCAGGTTGCCTGGGTCACAATGAAGTGTACTCATCAATTAAGTGTGTGACAGTGTTTTCCGTTGGATGAACTAATATGTCAAGGAGATGGGCAGGACCTCATGTTTGTGCTTTTGACAAATCAGCAAATGTTTAATCTCTAAATGTGCAGCTTCTCATAAATAATGCAGCAATCACTGAGCCAAAACACTACTCTGCCAGGAAGGTATCTCAGTCAGTAGAGAAGTAAAAAGACAAAATAAAACTAAATCATCCTATTTTTTTGGTTCTCTTAAACTTGTCATTAAGACTTCGTGTAATGGCAAGGATTCTTGGTTTTTTTTCTGTTCAACTGCTTCTATTTAACTTAGCCAAGAAATTTAAAGAACTCTTGAAGGAACTCCTGAACATTGTGGGAGGAGAGGGGAGAGAGAATAGAATTAATAGATTTTATAACAAAATATAAAAGCAGATTTATCTCTTTTCTTGATATTTCATGGACTGCTAACATGTCTTCAACCCCCAATCACTAACTAGAAGACAAATTATAGAAATGGGAAAAGGTTTTAAAAAAATACTAAAACAAACTCCACTTCGGGTTAAATTCTGGCCTCAGTAAAGTCAATGGCTAAAACTATTATTGACTTAAATGGGGACAATGTTGGTTTCTCTCTTTCTCTCTCTGTCTCACACACACACGCGCGCGCACACACACACACAATGTTAAAAGAATACTAAGGGTGCAAATCCAGGCACTCAGAAGTTAGAAAATGCCAGAGTTACGATAATTACGTGAGCAAATGTCATTTTCGTGGACCGCTGCTTCATCCATTGCTCACTTGAATGGGTTCACTACTGAATTTATTTTTGCTATTTATCCTTTATTCTTTACAAACAATAATGAATTTGTCCTGACAACATCCTGTTAGGAGAGGTGGTATTGCGATCCCCATTCTATATATTTCACTTTATATGCTCAGAGCAGCACTTCCATTATCTCAATTGCAGTTCTGCGTGCTCAGCAGTTCTGCAACTCAGATCCAAGATGTCTAAAGTTGGGGCCTCAGAAAATGGAGAACACATATGTTCTTATAACAGAAAGTGATGGGAAGCTTTAACAGTACTTGTTGCTGCCTCTGCTACCTATAAATATGCAACTATATGCATATCCTTAATGTTTTCTCTAGAAGATGGATCATTGAGGGTACAAAGCCTCATTAATGATGATTAATAACCAGTAATCAAATTCTTAATGCCTGAGCTCAAATTCTGCCTTTTACAAACTGCCTAGGCTTGGTTTAGCCAGTTTTGGTCAGGCCTCTTGGGAATCCCCGTACCCTCAACAGTCTTGTCAGTTTTCCTTTTGTCATGAACAATGAACATGGACCTTCTGTCCCAATCTTTATTCAGGACAGCACTTAAGCGCACAATTAAGTCCCATAATTAAACATTAACATGCTTTCTTGAATTGAGACCTCACACTCTTATGGACAAGCTTAAAGTAAAGCATGTACTTAAGTGCTGTTGTGAATAAGGATGCTTTCCTTAATCCAGGGTCTAAGTGCCTTGCAGAATAGGGATGGATTTTAGCATGTCCTTAAATGTTTTCCTTTGCTGAATAGGGAGTTATGTGCTTTGCTGAAAAGGAATGGGAATACTGGTATGTTTGTGCTTAGCTGAATCATGGACTTCTTATTGTGAATGTTAGAGCATGAGAGTTCAGTAATTGATTTACCCTGTAATGTTTCAAAAGAGCCAAAGGAAGGTAGACATGCAGCTCCCCGTGAATTTCAGTGTGATTTGGACACTTAACTCCCTTAGTCTCCTTTGAAAATCCCAGCCCTAGAGAATATTTTTTGGCACAATGATATGTATATAATGGTAATTAAAAACAAAAAAGCTCTTAATGAAAGAGGAAAGATTATAAAACTAGGCCAGGATCAGAAACACAGAATTTTGAGTATGGCAAAGCAAACCTATCTGGAGAATTAACTTTCTTCTCCCAGTGTTTGCTTGAGTTATTCAGCTTTCTTTTACTGGTACCTCATACATCAATCTCTTTAAATAGCTAGGAGGCTTCCTGCATGTTGATGAAGAGAAGCTTTTCACAACCAACAGATTTCACTCCCTGTGCAAACTTCCTGTTTTGAAACAAAATTCTGAAGTTAGTTCCAGCAGCAGATTAGTTGAATTTTGCCTGAGACAGATCAGCTTACCTATCTTGCTTCTAAAAAGATGACTAAGTTTTGTTCCAGTTACACAAAGTCTAAGATCACTGGGACTGACATTACTTGTGTATTATGTCTGGCAAAATACTCTTTGGAGTGTGGTGGACAATTTTTATTAGTTTGTAAGTAGCAGAAGGATTTGATAACTGAGAAGTTAGCTTTCAGTGCTCCTCAAATTACAGCACTGGCAGCCAAAGATTCATGGGAAGCTGAATTATGTTATGGGTGATATTATCCTTAGGAATATTCTCAGACAGTTGATATAGTTAATGGCCCCTAGAAATACCTATCGTACTGACACTGCATTTTACTGTTTTAGTAATCTATATATACTTTAAAAAATACAATTGTGTGATCTTTATGCAAATGACAATGTTACTGAGTGAGCCCCTTTGAAGCATTCCGCTGTAGTGTTTAGCCCCTCATCTCCTGAACACTCACAATAATACCAGATATGTTGTCCCTAAGGGAACAGTGTACTCACCAGCTTGAATGAGTCAACTCAGGATTAGCTTGTTGTACAATACCACAGCATTCAGATAAATTTATAGTGAAAGATTTATCAGTTTATTACCAAAGATCAAGATTCTAGAGATAGTAAATAAAGATAATGGAAACAGAAGGGTTACATATAAAACAAAATCAGTATACACTTTCTAGAGACTAAACTAACAGGCTAACCTCCTGTCTAGAGCAGTCTTCTTTCACCCAAAACCTTTTTCAATGCTTCTAGTCAAGTTGTGATGCAGTTTTCATTAATGGGAATGCGCTGTCCATTTTCCTACTAGGTGCAAAATAACAAGCACTTTCTTTGTCCGCCAGTTATCACCCAGTAAACTTTTGACATGCACCCCCACCAGATAATGCTTCTTTCCCCCTGCTGTTCTTCTCTTCCTGTTAAATCTCTCAATCCTTCATCTTCATTTTGCTCAGACTGGTGATTGTTAATGAGATAATACTCAATTTACATTTCACCAGATAGATGGAGAAACATCTCTGGTCTGGCAGGAAACCAGTTTTCACCTCTGTTAACACCTTCATACAAACTGTAAGAACACATTTCCATCGTATATAAGTAACTCCTACATAGTATCAGTATATACGTGTTCAACTATATTCATAACCAGTGACGCTGGCTTTCATTTAAGACCCCACATGATATTCTTTATGGATAAATGCTATGAAAGTGGTGTGCTAGGTGTAGTGAGTTTATTAGGTGTTTTGGAAGTTGCTGTTACAGTGAACCCGTTGCCATCTGGCACTAATGGGCCTGCTTGCCACATTCCCATTCTACAGATGGGAAATTGATACAAAGAGGAAATGTGATTTGCTCTGCACTACACAGTGAGAAAATGGCTAATCTAGGATTAGGTTTTAGGACTCCACTGTGAATCATTCCTGCAGTCCACACTACCTCCAAAAACATTTGTTTTGCCCTGTATATGAGGCAGAAACTGTTTGGCAGACACTTGCAAGGATTCAGTCATTGATGGACCTGCAATCCAGAGGAATAATGAGGCAGACTATATGGGGATTATTTCAATGACAGATGAAGGTTTTTAGCACCGTCCAGAGGAGAGCACTTAATTTGTTTATTTCCAGATATGTGATGTACTTAATTAGTGATTTTAAAAAACAACTTTATAAGTCTGTTTGATGTTTATAAAGTATATTAACTGTTTGTGTCCTTAGCAAATGTAGGGTATGTCTATGCTAGAAATGTAAATCAACCTATATTCGGTCAATTTACAGCCACTGCAGTAATTACTGCGGTGCTGCATGTCCACACTACCTTCCTTGGGGTGGTGGTGCACGTTCTCACCAGGAATGCTTCCATCAGCCTAAGAAGTTAGTGTGGGAAGCTAAGAGACTGATCTCTTAGCTCTGTTGGCAGCCTCTTGCCAGGAGCCTGGCTGCCCCACAGGCTCTCAGGGGGCTGCCCCTCCCCCCCCGCTCCCCATTCCCTGACTAGGAGCAGGGTCCACAGCCACCTGGGCTTCCCCCTCACCCCAGTTTCTCACCCTGGGCTCCAAGCTGGAAATGGGGTATGAAGCCACTAGGGCTTCTAGCTTGGGGTGGGTGGAACCACCAGCTTCCCGCAGCTCCCATTATCCGGGAACAGTGAGCCACAGCCACTGGGAGCTGTGGGTGGCTGTGTCTGCAGATGGTCAGTGTAAACAAACTGTCTCACGGCCCGCCAGTATTACCCTGATGAGCCACAGATTGCCCACCACTGCCCTAACTACACCAACATAAGCCTTACACCTCTCAGGGAGGTGGAGTAGTTATGCCTGTGTAGAAGGACACTTACATCAGTGGGTGCGATGCTGTAATGTAGACATTGACATAATTAGGTGGACATAAGTGGTCCTATGTCACCCTAACTGTGTAGTCTAGACCAACCCTTGGTACACTGCTAATGGCCTTCATTATAGCTGCTTATTAAACTTAAAAGAAAAATAAAGAAAACTCATTTCTTTTCACTGACTTACTGAAAATGTTTTACCTATCAGTTGTAGTATTTTTAATTACTGATATTTAATTTCAAATGCAAAAAATATATAAGAAAAGCTGTATCACAATTGTTTTTAACTAAAAGCTGACTATACTTAGTACTATTTATTTTTTGTTTTTCTACAGGCTCTAGGAAGCTTTTACTTCCTTCATGAATCATTGAAAAACATCTACCAGTTTGATTTTAAAGGTAAGCACAGAAATGAAAAGTCAGAAATTGTCAGAGACTTCTCACCATTTTTTGTATCAGGAAAAACCTAGGGCTTTCTTTAATCTTAATCCATGTGTTTGGACCCTTGGAGCCATAGACAGAGCCCCACTAACTTCAGAAGAACTCCACATGGTTGCAGAGGTCAGTCAGTGCAGATCAATTGCAGGAACAGGACCTTAAATGGCAAGCAGTGGTAATTGCCTTACAAAAATTGTGGTGGCAGAATTTTGTTTACCATTTATGAATGGCGTGGGTCAGTGGGAAGGGAGTCATTGTTTTTAACAATAGACTCTGCCTTTGTGTAAATCTCAGAAGTTTTAATAATTTGATATGATACTTTTAGTATTTAAGTCAGTGTATGTAATCACTTCCTGGCTGAAGTTACTTCTAATGCTTCTTTAAAGTAGATATGGAAACAGATAATTTAAAATTTACATTATTTTTAGTTGTGCGCTGTCTGCATTTAGGTCATTGAACTGGATCAAATTAATTCTGCATCTTGCATCACATTAATTTGAAACATCACTGAAACTATGATAATTATGGAGTGAACTAATTGTTTCAATTGTACAGATTCATTAATTTTGTTCTCAGAAGAGACACATTGCCTCTGTTCATATAATTGAGGGTATAGGGTCTTCCCTTGGTGAAATATTTGAATAGCAGTTCTATAGATATTGCAATTTGAGGTTTAGCCAACATAAATCCTTCTACTCATCATCTTTTCTGATGCCCAAGGAAAATTTCAAATATTCTATCAGTGCCTCTTCATATTTTATTTCTGAAAGAGAACATTGTAAAATGCAATAGTGATGAAGGAACTTTTAATGAGAGGTCAGCTTGTGCTTCCAGCCATTCTCCCCACCTTGAACAGTTTAATAGACATGGAGAAATAATGTGGAGTGTTCTGATTCAAATGAACTGGGAGCAGGATTGCTATATGAGAGAAATTCTCAACATAGTGCACAGGAAGCCAAGTTCACAACTTTTGTTAATGATACCTGGGATTGTGATCCTTACTACCTCAATCGCCACACTGAACATTTAGCCCATCGACTGCTCTACTGTATTTTTGAAGGCAAGGGGTTAATGAATAAATCTATGACACTTAAATTTGCATTGTGAGATGACAGCAGTCACAACTATTTATTCATTTTTCTATGTGATTGGGCTTTGTATAGTATGTGAACTGTATCTGCCAGCTGATTCAGAGCCTGCAGCTTCATTGCACCAGCAGTACAGAACTAGAGCATTAGCTCGCAGTTCCAGTTAAACCTCCCTCCCTCCGGTCATGTATCAAAGATGTCCAACTCTAATGACATCTGGCAGAGTGAAGTGACATCTACACCAGGGAAGAGGGGCTGTCTGGATTTATTCACAGCTGATTGACAGCTTATTTGCTTTTATGGAGCCTTGAAAGGAAGTGGGGGAGGGGGGGAAGAGGGAAAAAGAGAGAGAGAGAGAGTGTGTGTGTGTGTGAGAGAGAAAAAATGGTTATAATGGAAGGAGAAATCCAAAAGAAAGATAACCAATAAAAGTAAATAGATACTGGTTGTGCCAGCTAGATGGAAGGTGCCTTAGATGCTCAATGCTTCATTTGTCCTGGTCAAACATGAATCAGCTGTCTCTCTGCATCCTTCCAGCCACACCACATCAAGCTATGATCTAGCTGAATCTCATAAACATCCCCTGACAATGAGTTCCACAGGTTGACTATGCACTGAATGAAGAAGTACTTCCTTATGTTTATTTTAAACCTGCTGTCTATTAATTTCATTGGGTGACCCCTGGTTGTTGTGTTAACTAAAGAAGTAAATAACTCTTCTTTATTCACTTTCTCCACACTATTCGTGATTTTATAGACCTCTATCATAAACCCCCCTCCTCCAGTCATCTCTTTTTCTAAGGCCTGGTCTACACTACACGTTTAAACCGAATTTAGCAGCATTAAACCGATTTAACCCTGCACCCGTCCACACAACGAGGCACTTTAAATCGATATAAAGGGCTCTTAAAGGGCTTCTTTTAAACCGTTTGTTACTCCTCCCACGACGAGAAGTAGCCGCTTGAAATCGGTATTGCCATGTCGGATAGACTTAGAGTCTGGCCAACAAATCGAATGATTTTGGCCTCCAGCGGTATCCCACCGTGCCACCATGTGACCGCTCTGGAGAAAGCAATCTGAACACGGATGCACTGGCCCAAGTAGACAGAAAAGACCCCGCAAAAACTCTTTGATTTCATTTCCTGTTTGCCAGCAATGGAGCTCTGATCAGCACATGGCGATGCAGTCCCAAATCCAAAAATGAGCTCCAGCATGGACTGTATGGAGAAGATACTGGATCTGATTGCTCGTATATGAGGAGACAAATCTGTTCTATCACAGCTTCGTTCACAGAAGACGAAATGGACAAGCATTTTGAAAAAAAATCTCCAGGCTATGATACAGATCCACAGCACAGTGCTGTGTGACAAGCATAACGGAAAGCCAAAGACCTCAAATGGATGCTCATGGAGGAGAGGGGGTACTGTAGACTCCAGCTATCCCACAGTCCCCCCGCGTCTCCAAAAAGTAATTGGCATTCTTGGTCTGAGCCTCCCAATGTCCTGTAGGTCAAAAACATTGTCCCGAGGTGTTTCAAGTACATTTTCTCGTCTATTTAGCCACACACTTCACCACACCTGTGAAAGAAAAGGGAAAAAAAAAAATCGGTTTCTGTCCATTTTCAATGTCAACCGTATGTCTGCTGCATGCTGCTGGTAGACGCGGTGCTTGCAGCGGCACTGAACAGCAGTATCCCCTCCCGTTCCTTTCCTGATGCAGACGTACAAAATGGTGGAAAACCGTCATCAATCCCCTGAGTGCTCCTGGCTGCCTCGGTGAGGTTGGCTGGGGTTTGCCTGAGTAAAAATGGGAATGACTCCGCCTGTCATTCCTGGCAGATGGTACAAAATGCTCTTGAAAACCGTCCTCATCATAGCAGCTGGCACCTGAGCCTCCATCAGCCTCCGCTTCCCCTTTCATGTCTAAAGAAAAAAGATGGCTGTACTCCCTGGACTATCATAGCAGCGCTGGAGGCTGCCTCCCCCCATTTATGTCCTGCCTGGACTAAAAGCAGCTGGAGCGTTCTTATTCCTAAAAAGTCAGCTTTCTTATTTCTGCATCTTTATTACTTCATCACCAAAATGGGGGACATTTGCAATGGTAGCCCAGGAGGGTCTGGGGCCAGAGGCGAAGCAACGGGTGGGGGTTTGTGCAGGCGCACCCCTCTGAATGGCATTGCAGCTCAGTCATTTCTGCAGGAATCTCTGGGGCTCCGACCCAGAGCAGCTGTGCTGTCTGGCTCTCTAGTAGACTTGCCCCATATTCTAGGGCAGGACTGACTCTATTTTTAGACGAAAACATAAAGAGAGGACAGGAATGACCCGGGGAGTCATTCCCATTTTTGTCCATGTGCCCCCGGCCAACCTCAGCGAGGCCAGCCAGGAACACCCATGACAGCAGCAGACAGTACAAAATGATTGATAACCGTCATCGCCAATTTCCAATTGCAAACAGTACAACATGATTGATAACCGTCATCTCATCATCAATATACAATGGCAGATGGTGCAATAGGGATGGTAACCATTTCTGCTACCTTGCAAAGGCAAATGAATGCTGCTGTGTAGCACTGCAGTACCGCCTCTGTCAGCACCATCTAGTACACATACGGTAACAGTGACAAAAGGCAAAACAGGCTCCATAGTTGCCGTGCTATGGCATCTGTCAGGGCAATCCAGAGGAAAAAGGGCGTGAAATGATTGTCTGCTGTTGCTTTCACGGAGGAAGGATTGAGTGATGACATTTACCCAGAATCACCCACGGCACTGTTTTTGCACCATCATGCATTGGGATCTCCCGCAGGGGAGACTGCGGGAACTATGGGATAGCTACGGGATAGCTACCCACAGTGCAACGCTCCAGAAATCAACGCTAGCCTCGGTACATGGATGCACACCACCGAATTGAAGTGTCTAGTGTGGCCGCGTGCACTCGACTTTATACAATCTGTTTTACAAAACTGGTTTATGTAAAATCTGAATAATCCTGTAGTGTAGACATACCCCAAGCTGAACAGTCTCTCTTCATACAGAAGCTTTTCCACTCCCCTACTCATTTTGTTGCCCTTTTCTGACCAGTGTTCAAGGTGTGGGTGGAACATGGGTTTATTGTAGTGGTATTATGATATTATTGTCTTCTTATCTCTCTCTTTCCTAATAGTTCCTAACAGAAAACTGCTGCTGTACATTGAGCAGATATTTTCAGATAACTATCCACAGTGACTCCAAGATCTGTTTTAGTGGTAACAGCTAATTTAGTATTTATGGTTGGGATTATGTTTTCCGGTGTGCATTACTTTGCATTCATCAACCCTGAATTTCAGAGTCACTCAGTGTAGTGAGATCCCTTTATAAATCTTTGCAGTCAGCTTTGGACTTAACTATCTTAAGTAATTTTGTAGCTTCTGCAAAGTTTGCCACCTCATTTTTTACCCCCTTTTTCCAGATCATTCAAATTTGCTGAACAGCACCGGTCCCAGTGCAGATTCCTGGAAGACTCCACTGTTTAATGTCTCTCCAGTATGAAAACTGACCGTTTATTCCTCTTTTTGTTTCCTATCTTTTAACCAGTCACTGATCCATGAGAGGACCTTCCTTCTTATTCGATGACTGTCTACTTTACTTAAGACCCTTTGATGAGGGGCCTTGTCAAAGGCGTTCTGAAAGTCCAAGTACACTGTATCTAGGACCCTACCAAATTCAATTTTGGTCAATTTCACTGCCATAGGATTTTAAAAACAGTAAATTTCATGATTTAAATCTATTTTAATTCTATTTATATCTGAAATTTCACAGAGTGGTAATTGTAAGGGTCCAGACCCATAAAGGAGTTGTGGGGGGTTGCACGGTTATTGGAGGGGGGTTGCAGTATTGCTATCCTTACTTCTGCACTGCTGCTGGTGGTGGCGCTGCCTTCAGAGCTGGGCAACTGGAGAGCTACAGCTGTTGGCTGGGAGCACAGCTCTCAAGGCAGAGCCGCTGCCAGCAGCAGTGTAGAAGTAAGGATGGCATAGCATGGTATTACCACCTTTACCTCTGTGCTGTTACTGGTGCGGCACTGCCTTCAGAGCTGGGCCCCCAGCCAACAGCCACCAACCTCCAGCCACCAAATACTGAAGGCAGCGCAGAAGTAAAGGTGGCAATACCATCCCCCTTAAAATAACCTTGTGACCCCTGTGCAACTCCATTTTGGGTCAGGACCCCCAATTTGAGAAATGCTGGTCTCCCCTATGAAATCTGTGTAATATAAAGTAAAAGCACACAAAACACCAGATTTCATGGTCCGTGACATGTTTTTCATGGCCGTGAATTTGGTAGGGCCCTAACTATATCCACTGAATCACCATGTCCACATGTTTGTTGACCCTCTCAATAGATTCTAATAGGTTGGTGAGGCATGATTTCCCTTTACAAAAGCTGTGTTGACTCTTCCTCAGAATATTCTGGTCATCTATCAGTCTGATAATTCTGTTCTTTACTATAGTTTCAACCAGTTCTCCTGGTACTGAAGTTAGATTTCCTGGCCTGTAATTCCCAGGATTCCCATGAAACCTTTTTAAAAAAAAATATGTTGTACATTGGCTATCCTCCAGTCACCTGATACATAGGCTGATTTAAGCAACAGGATTCTGTAGCGATGCGATGACTCACCAGTGCGCCGCCTCCTGCTGGTCGTCTCAGGAATTAGCTCTTGTTCAGCTTGGAGCGCCCTCTCTTGGCCGGTGTCTCGCCTGCCTCTGGCCCCCGTGTCCCTCCTGTACCCCAGTGCCCCTTACCCTCTGCGTTCTGCTCCCAGGAGTAACCTACAGTCTGCGTCTGACGAAGTGGGTATTCACCCACGAAAGCTCACGCTCCAAAACGTCTGTTAGTCTATAAGGTGCCACAGGATTCTCTGCTGCTTCTACAGTCTGGGTCTCCCCTCCCAGGGGAAACCCCAACCCACTATCCCCACCTTACCTCAGTGGCTACTGCCAGTCATCATTGAGCCCCCGGTCACTGGGGCAAACTGCAGTCTGTAAAAGGCCACTCATCATTGGCAAGAGGAGGGGCGGACCAGCTGCCTAACCCCGGGCTGCTCCTCCCAGCCCCCATATCTGCATAGGCCTCTATCAAGGTTGCCAGGCTGGAGCTCCCCAGCTCCTCCTCCCTTTCCCCAGCACTGTTGTCTGAAGTACTCGTCTCTACCAGACAGCCAGGTCCTTCTCTCTCAAGAGCTAGGGCTTGGCTACACTGGCACTTTACAGCGCTGCAACTTTCGCGCTCAAGGGTGTCAAAAAACACCCCCCTGAGCGCTGCAAGATGCAGCGCTGTAAAGTGTCGGTGTAATCAGGGCGGCAGCGCTGGGAGCGGGGCTCCCAGCACTGCACGCTACACCCATAAGGGATGTGGTTTACAAGCAGCGCTGGGAGAGCTCTCTCCCAGCGCTGCGGCTCTGACTACACTCACACTTCAAAGCGCTGCCGTGGCAGCGCTCCCGCAGCGCTGCCAGGGCAGCGCTTTGAAATTTCTAATGTAGCCATACCCCTAGAGAGAGACTGACTTAGCTCCTGGCTGAGCCCTTATAACAGGGCCAGTTGTGGCCTGATTGGAGTGTGGCCCAATTGAGGCTGCCTTCCCAATCAGCCTTTTTTTCCTCAGCTTTCAGCCCCACCCCCCTCCAAGGGCTGGCTTTTAGCCCTTTCACAGGAGCAGGGTTACTGCTAAGCTACAGATACGTACCACAGTTTGTAGTTCTGCAGTTTCATATTTGAGTTCTTTCAAAACTCTTGGGTGAATACCATCTGGTCCTGGTAACTTATTACTGTTAAATTGATCAGTGTCTTCCAAAACCTTCTCTGCTGGCACCTCTGTCTGTGGACAGTTCCTTTGATTTGTCACTTTAAAAAAACAAAGCTCAAGTATGGGTATCTCCCTCACATCCTCTGCAATAAGGACCAATGCAAATAGTTCATTTAACTTCTCCACAACAGCCATGTCTTCCTTGAATGCTCTTTCATTCAGTGATCCCACTGATTGTTTGGCAGGCTTCCTGCTTCTGATGTACTTGGAAAAAAAAATGCTGTTAGTTTTTAGTGCCTTTGCTTATTGTTCTTCAAAATCTTTTTTGGCTAGCTAATTATGCTTATACACTTGATTTGCCAGAGTTTGTGTCCTTTCTATTTTTCTCAGTAGGATGTGACATCCAATTTTTAAAAGATGTCTTTTGTCTCTAACTGCCTCTTTTACTCTGTGGTTTAGCGATGGTGGTGGTTGTTTTGGGGTTTTTTGTCATCTTACTGGTTTTTTACTTGGAGTATACACAGAGTTTGAGCCTCTCTTATGGTGTTTTTAAAAAGGTTCCATGCAGCTTGCAGATATTTTACTCTTGTGACTGTTCCTTTTAATTTCCATTTGACTACACTCCTCATTTTTGCGTGGTTCCGCTTTTTGAAGTTAAATGTTACTGTGGTGGGATTTTTAGCATGTTCCTACTACAAAGATGTTAAATTTAATTACATTATGGTCACTATTACTGTGCAGTTCAGCTATATTCACCTCTTGGACCAGATCCTGTGTGCTACTTAGGCCTAAATCAAGAATTACCTCTCCATGGTTCCAGGACTAGCTGCTCCAAGAAGTAGTCATTAATGGTGTCTAGAAATTTTTTCTCTGCATCCCACCCTGAGGTGACAAGTTCCTACTCAATATGGGGACAGTTGAAATCCCCCAGTGTTATTGAGTTTTCTATTTTTATAGCCTCTCTAATCTCCTGAGCATTTCACAATCACCATCCTGGTCAGGTGGTTGGTAGTATATGCCTATCGCTATAACCTTATTATTCAAGTATGAAATTTCTACTCATGGAGATTCTGTGGTACAGTTTGAATTATTTAATATTTTTACTATAGTTGACTCTGCTTTCTTTCACATATAATGCCATTCCCACACCAGTGGGACTTACTCTGTTATTCCTATAGATATTGTACCCTGGTATTACTGTGTCACATTTATTATCATTGTTCCACCGAGTTTCTATGATACCTACTATATCAATTTCATCATATAATACCAGTCACCCAAGTTCACCCATCGTAATATTTAGACTTCTGGCATTTGTACACAAGCACTTATAAAATGTGTTAGTATTTAGTTTGTGTGCCTTCAAGTGATTAAGGTGAATGGGACTCTTATTCAACTGTTTCTTTTCAATTCCTGCTTGTACTTTATCAGCTGGCAATCTGGTTCCATTTTGATTTAGGTGGAGCCCATCCTTTTTGTATAGGTTCCTCCTTTCCCAAAAGCTTTCCCAGTTCCTAATAAATCTAAATCCCTCCCCGAGCCACACCATCATCTCATCTTTGCATTGAGACCTTACAGTTCTGCCTGTTCCGTTGGTCCTCTGTGTGGAACGAACCATTTCAGAGAATGCTACCATGGAGGTCCTAGACTTGAATCTGTTAGCTAGCAGCCTAAATTTAGCCTCCAGAACCTTTTCCCTGTGTCGCTGGTACCTACACGTACCATGACCCCCAGGTCCTCCCCAGCACTGCACATACATCTGTCTAGTTGTCTTCAGAAATCTGTAACCTTTGCATTCAGCAAGCAATTCACCAGGCAATTCTCCTGGTCATCACATACCCAACTATCTATATTTCTAATAATCAACTCCCCCATTCACATTACCTTTGTCTTCCTAATAACAGGGCTTGCTGCTCCAGAAAAGAATCTTCAGTGTGAGAGAATACCATAACATCATCTGTGTGTGTGGGGAGGGAGAGATTGGCTTAAGTTTGAAGAATGTTTATTAGGTGTATCTGGCTCTCCTGCTCCCTCTCTGAACAGCCTCGCTAAACTCCCCTCTTTTGTTGCTTCCGTTCACTAGCTCCTCCGGTTGCTTACATGGTTGTCTCCATTTTACAGCTTTCCTGGGCCATGTGACCTGAGGAAGAAAATTCAAACACTTTTTTAGAATTAAAATCTTGACAGCCAAAGCTGATATGTGACATCCCACAGCATAAAAGGCACTGGATTTTTTACAATGAATAGAGCCCTAAAAAATTAACTTATATTTTACACGTATTTGATGCACCAAGAAGAGGGTTTGCTGACAGACACATAAGGCCTGATTCTGATCTAGCACTCTCTCAAATTTTACGCTGTCATCACTTTGAATTCTTCAGTGGAGTTCCTCCCGATTTACACTGGTGTGAGATCAGAATCAAGCCTGTAGCCCATAAGACTTTTTCTACTTCGAGTGATTGCAAATGTCCATCCCAGCGTAGATGTTTGTGTGCTCCAGTACACAGTTATCGGAGAGTTGTTGCACTTAGCAGCACTTGTCAGGGTAGCTTGAGCACTCTCTGCTGTCTCACACACCTCGCAGAGGCATAAAGGGCTGAGCCACTCCAAACCCTCCTGAGTTCCTTCCTACTACCCATGACAGTTGTTGGAGCTCCCTATCCTTGCTTCTGCCAGTCTTCCTCAATAACTATATGTAGTACTCCCGTGTAGTTTGTAAGGACAAAAAGGAAAAGGGTTTTTTTTTGTTTTTTGTTTATGCAGGCTTCAGAACTCGGTTTGGGGTACTGGCCCTGCTACAGGACGTATTCCACACTCTACAGGTTTCAGGTCCTGCCCCTCTTGCAGCAAGACTGCATCAAATAGTGACATCACCCTAGCTAATGTAGGGGAATGTAAAGGAAGCCTATGTGAATGACAAGTGTGGCATTTGTAAGGACTTTCAGCAGAAATCAGTCTCAGTATCAGGGTCCTCAAGGGATTTGAAGAGAATGAGCTTTGCTAAAGACTTAGGAGGGTGTTCAGACAGGAAGCACTCCCCAGAGCACACCTCTGAACAGGAGAGTTTGTTGACTCCAGAGCCCAATGGGGGCCTGTCAGGACTGGTTCCCAAAGCAACTTCAATGGCATCTCCTTGCATCTTAGGACTGCAGAGTATCTTTCCAGTACCGTTCACTTCTGAGGTGTTTGAGGCTGTGAGAGGGTGGTTGAACCTCTCTGTCCCAGGACTGTTCCAATGGATCTTTTCGAACCCATGGGGTTCCTGCCCAATCAAGAGTGTCCCCTCAGCTATCTCAGCTGGTTACATCTGCTGGGTGTCACAGGTAATGTCACCACAAGTATTGTCACATCAGTACCAAGTCTGGCACCACACAGAGTCCTTCTTGTTAGCAACTGCAAGAGGACCAGGAACTGCACCAGCCCCCTCGTACCGTTAGCAACCTTTTCCTCATTCCTGGTGAGGCAATTGTGATGGAGCCTATTTCTGCACCTCATCTTAAGAGGGGGTCTGGGAAAAATCCCACAAGCTGGTAGACATTTTAATATCTGCAACCTCAGCTAGAATAGCACTGTCAGTAAATGAGACTATTTTAGAACCTACTGAGATCCTCTGGAAGACCCCAACTTCACTGCCTCTGATGGCTAAAAGAGTGGAGAAGAAGGGATTATGTCCTCTCCTGGAGGTTCAAGCAGCTGTACAACCCTTCTCCTCCAGACTTCCTTGGAGTTGCAGCAGCCAATGAAAAAGAATGATAGGGGCACCAGCCCTCAACCCCAAAGAGCAAAGAGAACAAGAAGCTGGACTTGTCTGGGAGAAAGCTTTATTCCACAGGTGGATTATAGCTTCACACTGAGCCAGAAGCTTTGCTGGAACACTGCAATTTGACTCTCTGGGATACAGTTTTTGAAAAAACAAGCTACCAGAGGAGCCTAGACAAGTGTTCCCCACTTTGATAGATGAGGGCAAGAACCAAAACAGCTCTACAGGCAGGTCTCAGTGTGGCAGATTCTGCAAAGTGCAGCATGGCCTCTGCCATCACGAGGAGGTGCTCATAATGGTTCCACTATTCTGACTTCCCTCCAGAGGTGCAAACAGTTCATGACTTACCCTTTGAGGGGCTGTTGCTTTTTTCAGAAAAGATGGATGAGCCTCTGTACAGTCTCAAAGATTCGAGAGCGACACCTGATAATCAAAACAGACAAGTCAGTTCTGTGTCCAGTACAGAGAGTAGAATTTATTGGCGCAGTCCATGACTCGACAACAGCCAGGGCCTTACTGCCACAGATGAGATTTCTTGCAATACAAAGTCTCATTCTGGACTTAAAACCTTTATCCTCACTCCATGGTGAGGAACTGTTCAAGACTGCACAAGGTGGCATGTACTTATCTGGTCTGGTATGCTAGACCATGCCTCAGATCCCTTCAGGGCTGGGTGGCAGAGGTGTATTCTCCAAGAAGACCCCCACATAGACATGTTAGTACACATACCAAGTTGCATCTTATCTGTCCTGGACTGGTGGTTAGACTCAACCAGTGTGTGCAGGGGAGTTCCTTTTGACTCATCTCAACTCTCACTCACCTTAGTCAGAGATGTCTTGGATCTGAGGTGGGGTGCTTACCTGGGACACCTGCAGAAACAAAGTCTCAGGTCTCACCAAGATCTCAGTTTGCACATAAACATCAGAGAGCTCCAGGCTACCTGTTTAGCTTGCAGGGCATTCCTTCCTCACATTAGGGGAAGAACCTTATTAGCGCTGACTGACAATATGACCATCATGCTGTATGTAAACAAGCAGAAAGGAGCCCAGTCCCCACTACTCTGTTGGAAAGCAATCCTACTTTGAGACTTTTGCATCAGCAACTCTATACTTCTGAAAGTGAACCACCTCCCAGAGATTAAGTGTGCTGGCAGACCATCTAAGCAGGTTGTTTATCAGTCACCACACATGTCCCTTCTCCCAGACATAGCAAGGTCTATTTTCCAGCTCTGGGGAACTCCCCAAGTGGATGTGTTTGCAATAAAGGAAAACACAAAATGTCACCAGTTCTCCAGAGCAGGTCACAGCCCAGGTTCACTGATGGATGCTTTTTTTTACTGATGTGGTCAAAGAGTCTGCTATACAGTATCCCCCCATCCATTTTCTGCCAGGAGTTCTGTACAAGGACAAACAGGACAAGGCCAGTCTCATACTGACCACCCCAGCATGGTCCTGTCAATGCTGGTTTTCTCAGCTCTGGGACCTATCAGTCTGTCTCCCACTATTACTCCTGCATCACACACATGTAGTTTTGCAAAATCATGGCTGCCTCCTGCATCCCAACCTCGAGGCTCTCCATCTGTGGTCCTGGAGGCTTCATGGCTAACATTGACAGAGGAGTTCTGCTAGAGAGAGGTACAGGAGATACTGCTGAATAGTAGAAAGCTGTCAATGAGGTCAGCTTCCCTGGCTAACCAGAAAAGGTTTTCCATCTGGTCAAGCTGGTCTACCCTATTCTTGCTTCTGTTCAGCGTATGCTGGACTATCTTTGCATCTGAAACATCAAGGATTAGTGATTAGCTCGATTAGGGTAAACCTAGCAACTATTTCCACATTTCATCTTCCAGTGGATAACTGCTCTCTTTTTTCCAACCCATTGGTCATAAGATTTTTAAAGGGTTTGAACAGGATGTTTCTGCATTTCGAGTCCTGTTCCACCCTGGAGCCTGAACTGAGTCTTATCAGAGCTCCCTCCTTTGAGCCTCTAGCAGCTTGTTGTCTGTTACACATTTCAATGAAGGTGGCATTTTTAATAGCCATTATATTGACCAGGAGAGTAGTGCAATTGAGGGCATTAGTATCACATCCTCCATATACCCTTTTTTATGCAGATAAAGTCTACCTTCGTCCCATCTAAGGTTCTTTTCGAAAATGGTCTCCTCTTTTCATATCAGCTAGGCAACCTACTTACCAACCTTCTTCCCAAAACCTCATGGTAGCAAGGGAAAGGAGTCACTGTGCACTCTAGATATTACAAGAGTCTTAGCATTTCATCTGGAGAGAATTAAGCCTTTCAGATCATTGTCTCAATTGTTTATCTCATTTGCAGACAGAGTGAAGGGCTGTCTGGTTTCCACACAGAGGATTTCAGCATGGATCCAGTGAACACAGTTGTGTTCACCTGTGTTACCAGTTAGCTAATGCAGAGCCACCGATAGAATATTAGGTCATTCAACTACATCTCAAGTGGCTTGTGCAGCGTTTCTGGCTCATGTACTTATATTAGACATTTACAAAGCAGCAACCTGTTCATCATGTCATGCATTTGCTTCGCCCTACATAATCTCTCAACAATCTAGAGATGATGCTGCATTTGGACAAGTGATCCTCTAGTACAGGGGCCGTCAACCTTTCAGAAGTGGTGTGCCGAGTCTTCATTTATTCACTCTGATGTAAGGTTTTGTGTGCTAGTAATACATTTTAATGTTTTTAGAAGGTCTCTTTCTATACGTCTATAATATATAACTAAACTATTGTTGTATGTAAATAAGGTTTTTAAAATGTTTAAGAGGCTTCATTTAAAATTAAATAAAATGCAGTGACCAGTGGCCAGGACCCAGGCAACGTGAGTGCCACTGAAAATCAGCTCGCGTGCCACCTTCAGCACCCATTGCATAGGTTGCCTACCCCTGCTCTAGTTTGTGTTCAAATAGACTCTGGTCCTGCCTCCAAATAGAACTGCTTGTGAGTTACCCACAGTGGACTGGACATGTGCAGTCACTCGAACAAGAACAAAAAAGGTTAAACTTTTCTGTAACTGTTCTTCAAGATGTGTTGTACATGTCAATTCAGCAGCTCGCCTTCCTTCCCCCTCTATCAGAGTTGTTCCAGTAGGAAGGAACTGAAGGCAGTCTGGGGTGGCTCAACCCTTTATGCCTGCATGAGGCAGCAAAGGGTGCTCAAGCCCCCCTGACAGTTACTGCTCAGAGTAAAAACCTCTGTCAGCTGTGCACTGGAGCACACAAACACCCCCAGTGGAATGGACACATGCATCATATCTCAAAGAACAACAGTTATAGAAAGGTAAATAACCATTGTTGTTTTTTTCACCTGAAAGGATATGAGAAGGCACATCCTCTTATGCTAAGGCTGCTTCTCAATGCTCGTGTAAATGACAAACTATTACTAGTTTACATTTGGCCTTGATCTCAGGGTAGGTTGATAATAAAGCATCCCCTTCTGCCAAAATGGTAGTTTACCAGTTAATATTCACTCACGTTGTCTCAGTAAGAGCCTTCAGTTCTCACAGAACAGAAATTACTCCTGGTTGTGTTTTATATATGCTGCCAAAAATGTTTTCTATGTCTTGAATGACATCAGGATCTTTTTGCTGAGATTGTTAAACTCACTGAAAGAAAGTACATCCATCCATGATCTACTTAGAATGATGCCACATTCATTTATCAAGATGTTTATTTAGTCTTCCTGTGGGAGCAAGATTTTAAAAGTGATAGGAAAAAAATCAAATCTTCTGTATGTGCCAAAGATATATTGGTAGCTTACGGTAAATGCTTCATGATTATAAATACTAGTTCATCTGGATAATTTACAGTGATTAATTTTTATGTTTGGCTTTTAACCAAACATCCAGTGAGAGTGAACAGCTCAGGATGTTTGGTAATAGTATATCTAAAGTCGTCCTTCTCTGGATGGCAAGTTTGAAATCCAGTCCAACTTGGTAGTTATGAAAACTTGACACCACCTAATGGTTGCTATCTGACTTCTTCACTGTGTTCCTCTCCTTCAGTTGGCAGTAATTGGCTGTAATCAGCAGAGTGGCCAAGACTTAATGGACACAGAAACTGAACTACTCTGTCATCCTTACTGATGATTCTTGGAGTATATGTCCCTATGAGTGTTCCATCATAGCATGTGTGTGCACCTGTGCACTCTCAACTGGAGACTGTAAAGCAGTGTCTGCAGACCTGCACATGTGCAGACCAGCTCTTCATGCTCCCACTTGAGGCCATGCAGGGAGGCACAGACACGCCACCACTCAGTTTCTTCTCAACCACCTGTGGCTTGAGATGAAGTGCTTGGTGTCTGCTGTTCTACCACTTCCTACCCTCTCTCGCTTATTGTAAATTTAGCTTTTTATTTAGTTATGTTCTTATTTTCACATTTTTCTAATTTCAATGCAGTTGTGCTTCCACTGCACTCCCTACCCTTTCAGGGTTTTAGTTTTAGTGCATCAGCACACCAGGTTATGCCAAAGACCCTAGAGTTTAAGCCCTGCTAGACTTGCTACACAGGTCTTTTCCACAGAGCAACAGGCATTCTAGACATCCACATCCCGTCAAAGTGCACAATCTGCTTGGGATTTAAAGGTAGGTCAAGAAATGACAGAGAGGCTAGGTTGAAGTTCCTCTGAATGGAATGCTCCCTAACTCCAGCAGGGTTCTCTTTGCCACTCCCCGCACATCCGCCTCAACATCTCAGGCTACCCTGGTGACCGCTGCAGCCCCAGAAGCAGCTCCAGAGGCTAAGACTTTGAAGAAAAAGAAGCCTTTCCCCGCTACAAGGGAAACAAAGAAGAAAGATAGATCACTCCATAAATCTTGCTCCCAGGAGACCTTGCATCCCTTAAGGAGTACTGCTGAGGCACCGACTGAAATCAGTACCAAGTACCAACATCAGAAGTTGTGTGTGGAGAAGTCTTTCAACCACAGGGTGGCTCCTACCTCAGTACTGTTTGACGCCTCTCGGCACCATGATATGCACAGGGCTTCTTCCTGCACTCCAGTACTAGCATCTTCCTACAGCCTCTCCGGTACCACACGCACAAACTCTTCCTCGATACCGATCTCAGTCCCAGCACCGACTCAGGCTACGATCAGATGCTATCATAGCTCTCTACTCCACTCCTTTTCCCTGGGAGGACTGTCTCATTTGGATGAACTGGAGTCTCCCCTAATAAGGAACTTTACCAGAGCCCCCATCCTGGTACAACTCCATCAACTGTAACCTGAATCTCAGACTTCCAACTCTCAGTCCCGGCACCGGTGCTTGAGACCCTCCCTTGTTAGCCCAGGAGATGATACTTCTGACTCTGAGGTCTTGGTACCTACCTTCACACCCTTCTGGGTCCATTTACTGAAGAGGACCTTCAAGAGACCCAACAAGCCCCTTGAGGATCTTTCGTCCATCCCTCTCCTCCTCAGTAGGCGTACTGGAACCCATGGGGGCACTTTGGTAAACAGTTTTATAGGGTTCCACTAGAAATAAACCCCAACACCCAATGGTACTGCATCATTCACAGGCACCAACAGACCATCCTCTGGTGCTGTGTGCCCCCTAGGCAGGAAGAGAAGTACAAGAGGAGCAAAAGCTTCAGACTGAGGGAAGCTTGCACCCAGCAGCCAAATCCTCCTCACTAGATGAGGCAGTAATGCCACTAATATCCTCTTCTTCTGATAACTTTAATCTTCCAGAATATAAGGAAGAGAAGGTTTTTGTGTTTTGTGTATTGTATTCTGTAGTTATATGTGTGGAGGCTGGTAGGGGCAGTGTGCTGGGAGAGAAGCTGAGCCCTGATTAGGGGGTGGGACTTCTCTGCTTAGGGGTCCTATAAAGGTAGCCAGCCAGTCAGGCAGCGGCATAGGCAGCGGCAGAGGAGCCAGCAACCAGAGCTGTAAACAGGGGAGTTTCAGTGGGAGTTTACAGGAGAGACTCAGAGACCTAGGCAGAGGAATTGACAGGCTAATGAAAAGAGTGAGTGGTATTCTGCTGATGTTCTGGTGCCTGTTGGGGGATTGTTTTGCTGTAGGTGGTGGTGGTTTGCTTTGGTTTGTGTTTCCTGGACTAACAGGTTTTAGATGGGAAGGCTATGACTGATACAGAGGTAGCAGTGAAAGACACAATGAGGATGACTGGATGTGGAAGCTGCAGCATGTACATGATCTTGAAGGGGGTTACTGAGAAGAGTTTTGTCTGCATGAAGTGCCGACTGATAGAGCTGATGGAAGAAAAGATCCGAGGACTGGAGATGCAAGTGGAAACTCTGGTCGAGTTTAGAAGAGGGTTCGACCGGACGATGGAGCAAAGACATGAGGAGGCTGAAGGGAAAAGCTCAGACTTGCAGATGGAAGCAGGACCAAAGAATTCTGAGGGGAGACTGCTGGGTGAGGAAAGTGGACAGTGGAAGCATGTGACTAAGAGAACCAGGCAGAGGAAAAGATGGGCCAGTGAAGGAGAAATAGAGCTCAGGAACAGGTTTGCAGAGTTGGAAAATGAAGAAGGGGCACAGCAGGTGGTCGCTGAAGGTGAGAGGGCAAGGAAAAGAGAAGAGCAGCTAGTCCTATTGGAAGAGGGGAAGAGTCAATGAGACAACACCACCAAATATGAGCCCCAGGAGGATACGGATGGGTTGCGGAGGATTGCAAGGGAATAGAAATTGAGAGGACTTGCAGCCAGAGGGAACAGGGGATAGACCGGAGAATCACACTGTCACCAGGAAAAGGCAGGTCTACGTGATTGGGGACTCCTTACTGAGAAGAATAGACAGGCCTGTAAACTAGAGCTGATCCAGAGAGAAGGAGAAGGGTGTGCTGTCTGCCAGGTGCTAAGATATGGGATGTGGACCTGAGGCTGAAAGGATCCTAATGGGAGCAGGAAAGAATCCACTGATTGTCCTTCATGTGGGAACAAATGATACAGGCTAGATTCTCGCTGGAACGTATCAAGGGAGACTATGCCAGGCTGGGAAGACACTTAAGGAAATCGAGGCTCAGGTGATCTTCAGTGGGATTCTGCCTGTTCCTAGAGAGAAGGGCAACAAAGGTGTGACAAGATTATGGTGATCAACAGATGGCTCAGGCAAGTGGTGCTATAAGGAGGGCTTTGGGATGTATGGCCACTGGGAAGCATTCATGGACAGAGGACTGTTCTCTCGGGATGGACTTCACCTGAGTAAGGGGAAATAGACTTCTAGGATGGAGGCTGGCACAACTGATTAAGAGAGCTTTAAACTAGGAATTGGGGGAGATGGTTGGGAGATGTCCAGGTAATCTCCACTGCCAGATTTTAACATTGAGAGGGAAGAAAAACAAGCAAGAAAGGATACAGCCATGGGAGATGAGAATGGACATAAGGAGGAAGGGTAGTGTAGATACCAGTCTAATAGGTGATACTGTGGTAGAATGTCTGTGCCTAATCGGGTAAAGAATGTCAGTGAAGCCAAACAGCAAAAATTAAGATGTTTGTACACTATGCGAGGAGCCTAGGTAACAAAATGGAGGAACTAGAGCTACTGGTGCAGGAAATGAAACCGGATATTATAGGGATAACAGAAACATGGTGGAAAGTAGTAGTCATGACTGGAGTAGTACAGGTATTGAAGGGCTATGTGCTGTTTAGGAAAACAGAAATAAAGGCAAAGTGGTGGAGTAGATTGTATATCAATGATGAGGTAAACTGTAAAGAAATAAGAAGGGATGGAATGGATAAGACAGAGTCTGTCTGGGCAAAAATCACATGGGGAAAGAAAGCTACTAGAGCCTCCCCGAGATAGTGCTTTGGGGTGTGCTACAGACCCGCCAGGATCCGATTTGGATATGGATAGAGACCTCTTTAATGTTTTTAATGAAGTAAACTAATGGGAATTGTGTGATCATGGAAGAGACTTTAACTTCCCAGATATAGACTGGAGGACAAGTGCTAGTAATAATAATAGGGCTCAGATTTTCCTGATGTGGTAGCTGATGGATTCCTTCACCAAGTAGTTGCTGAACCAACAAGAGGGGATGCCATTTTAGATTTGGTTTTGGTGAGTAGTGAGGACCTGATAGAAGAAATGGTTGTAGGGGACAACTTGGTTCGAGTGATCATGAGCTAATTCAGTTCAAACTAGATGGAAGGATAAACAAAAATAGATCTGAGACTAGGGTTTTTTTATTTCAAAAGGGCTAACTTTAAAGAATAAGGGAATTAGTTAGGAAATGGATTGGACTGAAGAAAGAACTTGTGGATCTAAAAGGCAGAGGAGCCTGGAATTTTACTTCAAGTCAAAGTTGCAGAAACTATCAGAAGCCTGCATCCAAGAAAATCGGGAAAATTCATAGGCCAGGAGTTGTAGACCAACATGGATGAGCAAGCATCTCAGAGAGGTGATTAAGAAAAGCAGAAAGCCTACAAGGGTGTTGGAAAGATGGGAGGGATCAGCAACAAGTTCTACCTTATTGAGGTCAAAACAAGTAGATAAAGTGAGAAAGGCCAAAGGCCATGTTAGAGTTGGACCTTGCAAGTATGGAATTTGGAAAAAAATGTTCTATAGCCATGTAAATAAGTTAAGACAAAGAAAGAAGAAGTGGGACTGCTAAACACTGAGGATGGAAAATGGAGGTTTTACAGTAAGGTAGACATGACCAATATCTAAACAAATATTTGCCTTCAGTTTGAAAGAGGAGCTTTTTATAGACAAAGGATTGCAGTGGATGACTAATTTAACTGAGGGATTTCAGTAAAGGCATTTGATACAGTTCCACATGGGGAATTATTAGCTAAATTGGAAAAGATGGGGATCACTATGAAAATTGAAAGGTGGATAAGGAACTGGTTAAAGGGGAGACTACAACGGGTCATACTGAAAGGTGAACTGTCAGGCTGGAAGGAGGTTACTAGTGGAGTTCCTCAGGGATCAGTTTTGGGACCAATCTTATTTAATCTTTTTATTACTGACCTTGGCACAAAAAGTGGGAATGTGCTAATAAAGTTTGTGGATGACACAAAGCTGGGAGGTATTGCTAATACAGAGAAGGACCAGGGATATATCATACAGGAAGATCTGGATGACCTTGTAAACTGGAGTAATAGTAATAGGATGAAATTTAATAGTGAAAAGTGCAAGGTCATGCATTTAGGGATTAATAACAAGAATTTGGTTATAAATTGGGACACATCAGTTGGAAGTAACAGAGGAGGAGAAGGACCTCGGAGTATTGGTGATCACAGGATGACTATGAGCTGCCAATGTGATATGGCTGTTAAAAAAGCTAATGCAGTTTAGGATGCATCAGGCAAGGTATTTCCAGTAAAGATAAGGAGGTGTTAGTACCCGTTATACAAGGCACTGGTGAGACCTCATCTGGAATACTGTGTGCAGTTCTGGTCTCCCATGTTTAAGAAGGATGAATTCAAACTGGAACAGGTACAGAGAAGGGCTACTACTAGGATGATCTGAGGAATGGAAAACCTGTCTTATGAAAGGAGACTCAAAGAGCTTGGCTTGTTTAGCCTAACCAAAAGAAGGCTGAGGGGAGATATGATTGCTCTCTATAAATATATCAGAGGGATAAATATCAGGGAGGGAGAGGAATTATTTAAGCTTAGTACCAATGTGGACACAAGAACAAATGGATATAAACTGGACACTAGGAAGTTTAGACTTGAAATTAGACGAAGGTTTCTAACCATCAGAGGAGTGAAGTTCTGGAACAGCCTTCCAAGGGGAATAGTGGGGGGAAAGACATATCTGGCTTCAAGACTAAGCTTGATAAGTTATGGAGGGATAGTATGATAGGATAGCCTAATTTTGGCAATTAATTGATCTTTGATTATTAGCAGGTAAATATGCCCAGTGATCTGTCATGGGATGTTAGATGGGGTGAGATCTGAGTTACTACAGAGAATTCTTTCCTGGGTGCTGGCTGGTGAGTCTTGCCAACATGCTCAGGGTTTAACTGATCGCCATATTTGGGACTGGAAAAGAATTTTCCTCCAGGGCAGATTGCCAGAGGCCCTGGAGGTTTTTCACTTTCCTCTGCAGCATGGGGCACGGGTTACTTGCTGGAGCATTCTCTGCACCTTGAGGTCTTTAAACCACGATTTGAGGACGTCAGTAACTCAGACATAGGTTAGGGGTTTGTTCCAGGCGTGGGTGGGTGAGATTTTGTGGCCTGCATTGTGCAGGAGGTCAGACTAGATAATCATAGTGGTCCTTTCTGACCTTAAAGTCTATGAATCTAATGAAACTCCTGGTGGAATCCCTCCAGCTCCGCTAGGAGAGTTCCAGGAGTCCCCACGTTCCCTGGTGGACATTCTAAATATTACTTCCCCCGGGAAAAAACACCCTACCAATTAATGAGGCACTGTTATTGCCTGCACATAATTTATGGGAAACACTGCCACTATTCTGCCCAACTGCAAATGAGCAGATAAAAAAAAAAATTATATTCCAGCCAAAGGAATGGAGTATTTCTTCTCCCTCCTACCCCAAATCCCCTGGTGGTGGACATGATTAATGTACGAAATTGTTAAGCTCACTCCAAATCTCTCCTTCAGACAAAGAGTCCAAACGATTATACATCCTCTACTCCTAGGTGGCTCCTCAATTTTGAGTTGCAAGCTACCAAGGCTCGATGACAATATATGATTTTAACATTTACTCTAAATTCACACATTTTAATTTAATGACTACCACAAGACCAGAAGGACTAATTTCAGTCCCTCATCTCTGAGGATCAGTTGATTATGAAATTCTCCCTGCAGGCTGTTTTCAGTGCCACTGAAATGGCTTCTAAATTCTTAGCTACTACTGTGGTTATTCAGAAAGCATCTTAGTTTAGGGTTGCTAACTTTCTAATCCCACAAAACCAAACACCCCAGCCCCTTCCTGAGGCCCTGTATCACCCCTTCTCCGAGGCCCTGGTGGTTCCATCCCCTCTCCCTCCATCGCTGGCTCTCCCGCACCCTCACTCGCTTTCACCAGGCTGAGCAGAGGGTTGGGGTGCAGAAGGGGTGAGGGCTCCAGCTAGGGCTGTGGGCACTGTGGTTGGGCTAGGGATGAGGGATTTGGAGTGCGGGAGAGGGCTCTGGGCTGGGGCAGACGGTTGGGGTGTGAGGGTGTATGGGTTCTGTGCTGGTAGTGCGAGCTCCAGGTGGGCCCAGAAATGAGGGGCTCAGGGTGCAGGAGGGGGCTCCAGGCTGCAGCCAAGGAGTTTGGAGTGTGGGAGGGGGTGTGGTCTCCAGCTGGGGGTGCGTACTCTAGGGTGTGTGCTACCCTTGCGCCTGCAGGTGCTGCTCCGCAGCTCTCATTGGTTGCAGTTCCTGGCCTCCCTGCCCACCCATGTGTCTAGGAGCTGCAGGGACTTGGCGACTGCTTCTGGGAGCCACATGGAGCTAGGGCAGGCAGGGAACCTGCCTTAGCCCCGGACTTCTGCTGCACCGCTATATGGACTTTTAACAGCCCATTTAGCGGTGCTGACCTGAGCCACCAGGGTCCCTTTTTGACTGGGCATTCTGGTAAAAACAAAAAAACAAAACAAAAACAAACAAACAAAAAAACACACCAGACACCTGGCAACCCTATCTTAGCTCCAGTCTTCTGGACTCCTGAGACAGGAGCAGAGTAATGTTGAAGACCATCAGTCTGAAGAGCCTAAACTCTTCAGTGTGGCACAGAATTATGAATTATCATTGTCTACCTAGGGAGATAGGAACTACCATTTGCATGAGACCTGTGATCCATCTAGTCCAGTATCCTCTCTCCAACAATGTCACCTATCTGATGATTCAGAGCAAGGTCCAAGAAACCCCACAGTAGGCGGATAATCTGCACCCCAAGAGAGTCTCCTCCTAACCCTTAAAATATAGAGGTTGCCAATCCCTGCCTTAAACCAATCTTTCAGAAGTGGTGTGCAGTCTTCATTTATTCACTCTAATTTAAGGTTTCGCGCACCAGTAATACATTTTAACTTTTTTAGAAGGTCCCTTTCTATAAGTCTATAATTTATAACTAAACTATTGTTTTGTGTAAAGTAAATAAGATTTTTAAAATGTTCATTTAAAATTAAATTAAAATGCAGAGCCCCCCAGACCAGTGGCCAGGAGCCGGGCAGTGTGAGTGCCACTGAAAATCAGCTCACGTGCCACCTTTGGCATGTGTGCCAAAGGTTGCCTACCTCTGTTTTAAGGCTTGAAGCATGGGCATTTATGTCCTCTGTATCTGTGTTTGTTGTAACTGTGGATATTCTTATTATCCATATAAATGTCTACTTTCTTTTAAATCTTCCTAAATTCTGACATTTTGTGGTAATGAATTGCACAGTCTTATGATGTGCTGTGTGGAAAGAATACCTAATTTTGTCAGTTCTGAAGCTCCTGCCTTTTAATTTCATTGAATGTCTCCTTGTGCCTGTATGACGAGATAGGGAGAGTCAAAGTTCCCAATCTGCTTCTTCTATACCTGTCAATATTTTGTATACTGTTATGTCCCCCTCTAGAGTTAAATCATCCCAAAGTTTACAGTCTCTTTTCACAGAAGATCTTTTCCACATCCCTAATAATTCTTAGCACTTTTCTTTGAACTCCCTCTAAAGTGCCTTAGGGAGGCCACAATGTTAGTTTGTCTTAAAGAATCACGTGTTCACTCCTTACTCAAAGTATCATATGTTGACACCAAAAAAACTATCCAATATTGCCCTATCTTGAATATTCCTTTTTTGGGAGAAGTTTGTGATAAGGCAATTCCAGCAATATATGGAGTCCTCTACTCTCTTTGGCCCCAGTCAGTTAGGTTTTGGCTCTGAAGTGTGATATAGAAGCTGCGTTGGTTGTGTTAGCTGATGACTTCCTCCTAGCAATCTACACATATCTGCTGATTATTTAGATCCCTTTTTGTACTACTGACCACGAGATTTTTATTGACACCTGCGAACCTTGGAAGAGTAGCTTGGCTCGTTTCTGAGAGTCTACATTTACTGGGGATCAGTACTGCTGCGATCAATGCACCAGGGGTTGATTTAGCAGGTCTAGTGAAGACCCACTAAATCAATCACAGATCACTCTCCCATCGACTCCAGTACTCAGCTGGAACAAGAAAAGTAAGGTAAGTCGACGGGACAGAGTTTCCTGTCAATGCAGCGCAGTGTAGACTCTGCAGTAAGTTGACCTAGGCTACGTGAATAATAAAGCTCGAGTTGCGTAACTTAGGGCGACTTACCCCTGTATTGTAAACCAGGCCTAAGGGAGTTAAGGAGGTAATAATTGATAGTACCTCTGACTTTAAAGTTTGAGACAGTAGGTAATTGGATATTGGCTTCTTTTGTAAAATGTGTAATTTTTATATTATGTCTGTGCCTAGTGTAAAGAACAGGCATATATTTTAAAATGTAAATAAAGTAAATGATAAACTATACAATTACAGTATTTTAAATAGCATCATTTACACTTCAATTTATTTTTAATAAATTTATTAATATCTGGTTTTGACCTGTTTGTTACTATTTAGTGTGGGTTTCTGGATGTTTATTAGAGACCAGACCAAACATCTCAGATCCAGATTTCATCAAGATTTTCTGTCCAAGGTTGAATGGGGTCTTAGGCCAGGAGTAGGGCTTCTGGATGCTATGGTAATACAACAAATAATACCCAAATAGTTAAAAATTCACACTGCCTGCAACCCAATGCAATATGCAAAATAAGCAAGAGATGGTATAACTTGTGGTCCAACTTTGCCTCTTCCTACCATCAAAAAACAGCTCTGATTTTACATACTAATAGACCAGACCAACACTGCCTCTATCCTATAGATTCTGCTGCTTTTCTGATGAATGCTAAAAGCTGGTTGCAATGATATAGGTACATATGTTAAGTGTGTTTTTATATCTCTTCCTAGCCAAGAAGTATAAAAAGGTTACTGGCAAAGAAATCTACTCAGATACATTAGAAAGCACACCCATGCTGGAAAAAGAGAAGTTTCCACAGGATTATTTCCCTGAGGTATGTACAGTCCAATGGAGCATTCCAAAGTGTAAGGATCCGGTTCTAGTTTCTCTTGCACTGATGATTTCATTGGTGTTACTCCTGACTTAAAGTGGTATGAACTCGATCAGCATCAAGTCATAAGCCTCTAGTTTATTTGTGTCTCCATTTCATAGAACCTATAATATACATTTTTGTAAGCCTTTAAGTATATTTATCAAACTCAGCTGGAGTTCTATGTTTAAACAGTAACAGGTTGTAAAGAATTTATTATTTATAGGAGATTCAACCAAACTTTCCTTTGTGTATCTTTTTCATTTTATGTATTTTTTTTAAAAGTTGTTGGTGAGGGGTGCAAACATGCTGAAAATATTTAGTAGTACATTACAGTTCACAGAACAGGAAGAGTCCAGATTATGAATCCGTTCTAGGCAAATAGGTTTTCTTCCTTAAGTGGATGGGACTTAAGTAAGTACAACTGAGTGCCATTTAAAACCACATCTGCTTTGCCACAGTGGTGTGGTAGTAGCATCTTTTATTCTGTGTAGGAAGATACCATGGTTACTGCAGGTACTAGGGGAGGTATATGTTGAATTTTTAATAGTGCCTGTTGTATTTGCAAGAACAGCAAGTAACTTTCAAGGATACATGAATATATTTTACTTCCTTTAAAAAGAAGTTATTTATTAGTACTATTTCGACACTGCTTTTGTGATCTTCATGGTGGTATTTTCTTCCCAGAATAAGGACTGTAACATACCTGACATTGAAATTGAAGTCCTGGACAAAACCTACGAAGTCAAACTAAGGGCACTGGGGGTTTGGGGGGTACCACCTCCAATCCTAAATAAAATTGCTGGATTTGTTTCTGTTCTTTGACATTCAATTGTATTTTTTGAGATAGTACATTTTACAGGAGTGCACAGAGCACGGAATAAGCACTTACTGTTGTATGGATTTTAAAAATCAAAAGAATACAAATAAACAAAGTCAGTTCTTACTGACTTTTTTAGGTTAAATGTGCAAGTTACTTAAGTTCAGTAGTAACTGAATTTAAAAATGAAATCAGAATATTTGTAAATATTTGCGCAGGCATCTAGCTAGTTCATCGATGCCTGGGGAGAGCACTGCCTAAATATTTAAGGGTTGATGACATGAAGATCATCCCTTTTGATGTATGATTTTTAGCAAACGTTCTCATTTATAATGCACATACATCTACTGAGAATGTAAGCAGAATTAACTGCCTTTTTGATAACATTTTTGGTTTCACTGGACCTCTTAAAATAAAAATAAATGTTAAAAACTTACATTAGGAGTTTGGTTTTGCTCTACTTGAAGAAGAGCATTGGTGGCTGTTCAGAGCATTTTATTTAATACTTTTTCTCCATCACTGATAGGCTGTAGAAATGTGGCTGGTTGACAAAAGAAATAAGACTGATTGATCCATATTAAGGAATTATTTCATCATACTGTTGAGAGTTTTGAACAGCAGATTGTACCTGGATAAGGCTATAAGAAAATCACAGCCCATGGTTGTGTTTGGAAACTACAGCTTTTAACACACACTGCAACTTTTTATAGTTACAGAAAATTTAAGTGAGTGGCATTGCGACCTGGTGCACAGGATTGTAATGCTACCCTAATCTGTCCCAGCCATTCCTTTGTCATGACCCAGCAGGGCCACTGGTGGAGGCAGACAAGGAGAAGGATGGGACTAGGGACCCATGTGGGTCAGAGCTGGATTCCCGAGGGGCTTGCTGCACTCTCTGCCCTGGCTCCGTACAGACTGCTGCCACCAGCACTCAGTCCTGCTGGCACTTCCCTCTCACTTTGCCTAGGGCAGTTCCTCCTCTAGTAGCAGCAGCTCCTGCTCAACCTTGACACGAGCACCTTCCACAGGTGCCTGGCTGTACTAGGGGATGGGCTCAGGGAGGCCATGGTGAGTAGGACCAGTCAAGGCCTGTGACAGGGGCTGCTAGTCCTCCACAGGGCCTTCAGGGGTCTCTGAGCTGGGGCCACCTTTGGGGCACAAGGGCTCAGGTCCCCATACCATGCCCTGGAAATTGAAGGAATTGGGGGGAAGAGGGGTTATCCAGCTCCTGTTGGAGAGTAAAGGACCCTGCTGCCAACTCAACATCTAACGAGTTACAAAACTAGAGTTCTGTAACCTGGCCACCCACTCACACCTGAATCCCCCTTACTTCTGCCTTTAGGGGCTCCCACATCTCTGTCCTGAAGACCCCCACTCCCTTGCAAAGCCACCACACCTCTACTTTGAGGGCATTTCCACTCTCACAATTGCCCATGGTGATGGGGGGGGGCGCATTTTTTGTTTGTTTGTTTTTGTTTTTACTGTACTTGAATTGACTGCACCAACATTTCAGCTTTAACAAACTGTGGCCACAACTTCTGGAAAAAAATAACCATACATTACAACTTCCTTAGAGCCTTATCCCTGGAATATTTGATGTTAACCATAGAGAACTTGCTAGTCACACACTACAGGCTTCTACTTATTTCTGCCTGCTAAATTACATTAAAACATATTTGAAAACACAAAAAATATTTTCTGATTTTATTTTTCTAAGTCAGCAATTCCTGTAGTTGTCCAAATGATGTTATGGAAGTTGTGTTCGAAAAAGGAGAAACCCCTGGATCAGACTTTTTTCAGGGTTTAAGTTCTATTTCTGCACACAACACAATATATTATAATAAGGATGCTATAGCTACACTTCGGCATATATTTCCACTCATTTCAGGCTGCAGTATGGCATACATACAGCAGGTAAATTTTTTTGTTTACTTGGCAAAATTTGAAAGTAATGCTAGATATTTTTAATATATAGTTAAATTTTATGTTTCTTTTTCTCTTTCATTTTAAGGCAGAAAAAGGAAAAGTATCACAAAAAGCCTACACTACATCTAACTTAAGCTTGTGTGTTTACAGCTGAAACTAGATCACTGTGTTTAACCCATTTTCCTCTTTCTCACACATTGGTGATTAGATGGTCTTCAATAAATAGACTTCAGATAGTGGGTATTCTAAAAATCTCTTCTGCCACAATGAGATGCATGAGCAGCGTATCAGTCTTCACACTAAATTTCCAGGCTTTTGTGTGTTTTAGCCGGACTTTTATCATTACATTAACTTTTTTTTTGTATATGTGAATTGGTTTAAGACTGATTTCTTTTCTTTTTATTACTGCCGCTTAAAGATGATCTAAAAGTAATTACAATGATTGAGGCATAATGCAATTCAAAATAATTACAGCCCACTGCATATAAAACTAACAAAACTTTCTGTGCTGATTTATGGGCCCTCTTGGCTGGGCATGAATCTGAAATGATGCCTTTGGGAGCAACACTGCAGATAATGTTAGGCCATTTAAAAAAGCAGATTTGTGTAGTCTATCAGGGCAGAGTAATGTTTTTTCCCCCATAGTGAGAAATTGGTTGTTATCATAGATCACAGATACTGCTCAAAGCTCTTATGAAAGATGAATTAATTTCACTAATGCTTTAATGCAAACCTTTCATGGAGAAGGCTGTATAGTGATAACCTTACTGCGGTCTCTCCTTTCTCAATGATGATTTATGTCGTCTTTTAGTAGATGAAACTGCCCGTATTCACAATCCATCTGCTGGCTAAAGGAATCCTATTAACAGGAGATCTGAGGAGAGACTTAATATTGTAAGGTGAAAGATGTGGTATCCCTTTCCTGGGGCATGATTTTTGTTTGGCTGTTTCGGGGGGGAGGGGTGTCCTGTTTTAACATTTAGATACTTCTCTCAGAGAGCACCGATGATCTATATAATCTTTATTCAATTTTTGTGCTGGCTTACAAACAGTGGATCAGCTAACGAGTAGCTTGTTTAAAGTCAAAGCCAAGCTCATTGCTTTAAAAACTGCAGGCAATTGTCTGTCTTCTTATCCCTGCCTGTAGTTCTTTTCTCAGCTGTGTTCCTGGAAGTTCCTTTTTTCCTAGTATTTACAAACAGAGGTTTGGGTCTGTTAAAGAGCAGCAGGCAACCAAAAGGTATTGGATTGCAGCTTATACCTCAGACTACTGAGGGCATTCAGGACCACACCTTTTTGTTTATCTGTAGTAGCTGTACTTTATGTGCTGTGCTGTTTTAGGCCCTAATCCTGCAAACATTTTCACACATTCTTAATTGAAACAAGTGAACACTTCTGTGAAGTTAATGGAATTACTTGCATGTTTTCAAGCAAAGCACTTCCATAACTGTTTGCAAGATAGGATCCTTAGAAATTGTCCTATTAGGCAGGACGATGATCTGGTGGTTTAAGCACAGGAAGGCGAATTGGGATAGGTGGGTTCTTGTGCTGTGCTGTCCTGTCCTGTCTCTCTCTAATTTGCTGCATGATCGTGGACAAGTCATATAATCTTGTGCTTCAGCTATCCCATATGTAAACTGGGGATAACAATATCTACCTTACTGGGCTGTTGTGAGGTGTAATTAATTTGTTTGTAAAGCATTCTGAAAGCCTTGGAGGAAATGAACTATAGCAGTGCTATCATATTTTGTTCTTGTGTGACCTACGAGATAGACACATCCATGCAGAGTCCTGAAACCCTAAATTCCCCTGTCCTGTTAAAAGGATGTGCTTTTTTAAACAGGAATGTAGTTCTGGGCTGTGGTTTTTTAGTGTAATAAACTATGGAGAGGCAGAAAAATCTGTAGGACGGGTGAAATACTAAGGCTCCAAGACTGGAGGGAGTGATTATAAGCCTGTGCTCATGCATTTTTTGAGTTCTGTTTTCAAATACTTAATTGTAAGTTTGTGATTGCAAGTAATTATTTTTGTTATTTTCGCTGTAATTATAAGCCAGAGGGCTGCTAGCACTGAACTCGCATGACTGTAGCTACTGGTATGGTCAGCCTCTTCTTATTCCCAATCCTTTCTTCTGTGACCTCCACCTCACTAGCTCTTTCCTGGTTATTTAACACAGAGAGGGGACCCCCTGACCTTTCCTCATTCCATGCTCTTGTCCTGATTAGTGGCACAAAATGCATGTAGGCCGCTTTTATCAGTTTGAAACACTTAACTAAAACATCCAATTAAAAATAATTAACTAAATCAGCCTGCCTTTCATAAGATGCATTTGCCAGCACCACAGGGAGGTAGTCACAGAAAGGCCTCTGACAGATGAGCCACCTACAAGAAGCTGCCTCTGCTAGCAGAAAGAACTGTGGACAGAACTCGTCTGACTATATTGTTTTAGTTTCCTTCCAATTAATATGATCCACAGTTAAATTGTTCAGAGAGAAATAATTGGGTTAAGTAACATCTGGACATACTCAGAGCACTTTTATTTGTGTCTCATTTGATATGAATAGAAAGAAAACAGGAATATGAAACATTCTGAGCCAATCCTGCACTTCTATCAAGAAAACTTTACACTGCTGTCAATGAGGTTTATTTACCTACGTAATGAATATGGAATTGGGTCATTAGTTTGTACAATTACCGTATGTTAACACTGAGGACACTTACTGCTTTCTTCTTCCACATTTAGAAATAGTTAATGGATCAAATGTGCCTGCAATCACACCTGTGCAATCCTGTGAATTCATTGCAGTTGACCAATGTAGCTAAGAGAGAAATTTTGTCAAGTGACTGCTAGAACTAAAATCAAATTTGCCCATGAAAGCCAAAATCTGCAATCCTTACTCAAGCAAAGCTGCACAGTTTGACCCAAAATGTACTTGCTCTTGAAAATTACATACTGTATGCAATTGTACTCTCTCAAAAATAGTGTTTTTCAGAAGTAGAACTCTGAAATGAATAATTACCAAAAAGAAATTATATATGTTGGTGGCTAATATATTATTACTGATCCATATAAATACATTTGCAATGGATGTAATTATTTAGAAATTATATGCTTTATTATAAAACTGGATGGAAATGCATTTGACTTATCACATTTGTTGTATTTATTAACATTGTGTGCAAATTCCCTTTTTGAAATGTCAGTTTTGCAATTTAGATGTTTTCTTAGCAAATTCCAAATCCATGTTAGATAGTATTTTTCTATTAGATAATTGGTCATTATAGCTCTGTGTTAACAGTAAAACTATCAACTGGCATGCCACATGATGGTGTTTTTTTCTACCATTATGTAGATTAACTTTAGAATCTTGAACTACTGATAAGTGTTTCTGAAAATTCTAATAACTAAGACAGCTACTATGCTACAGGCATAGGTGCTGACTTTGTGGTTGCTCCAGGGCCCACAGGAAAAAAAATTAGTGAGTGCTCACAACCCACCGGCAGCCCTGCAGATCAGCTCCTTCCCCTCCCTCCCAGTGCCTCCCGGCCTCCACGATCAGCTATTCAGTGCTGTGCAGGAGACACTGGGGGAAGGAGGAGGAGCGGGGGCAGGAAGAAGCAAAGTGGGGGCTTGGAGAAAGGGGTAGAGTGGGGGCAGGGCCTGGGGCAGAGCAGTGGTCGAGCACCCCCCAGGATCTGAGTAAGTCTGCACCTATACCTATAGAAGCATAGCTGTATATAGATCACAGATTTGAATGTAATTTGAGAAAAATTCCATCTTGAGACAAATAAACTTCAAATTAAGTATTTAAAGCTAAAATATGCTGTATTCCCAAGTAGAAGTCTTCATAAAATTTGCTGGGTTATTAAGTTGCTATTACAAATCCTAGAGTAGCAGAACTTGCTATAATTTTTGAATAGTGTTGTTTGTATTGCAGTAGCATCCAAAGGCCCAAACAGGTTTGGGACCTCACTGAGCTATGTGCTGTTCTAACACTCATGAAGGTTAGGAAGATGCAGTCCCTGCTCCAAGGAGTTTATCATCTCTTCTAATGATTTCACATCTACACAATTTAGAACATTTAGAATCCTTTTAGGGCAGTCAAGGAGAGGAAAGCCATCATCATCAGGAGCTACATCCAGATTTTTTCTATTAGAAGTTGTAATACGTTGTTTTGGGGGTTTTTTTTGCATTCATACAACTGGTATTATCACTGACTAGCGTAAACCACTGAACATACTGTAATATATGTGGAATAGCATTTAAGACAAGTCCCTACATGAGGCTCTGAGGAGGAGTTCCCTTTACTGCAATGATAATATAACATGGGAGGTATTGATACTGAAGGTCACTTAGTGTATCAGCTGCACTTGCAGTTTGTTAGACCTGGTTTCTTTTGTTGTTCAATTGATTCATCTACAATTTTTTTCCCTTCTTCCTCTTTGAACCATGCTGTTCATTTAAGAATCTGCAATTACACTCCAGTCATTGCTACTTTAATCTGTCTTTCCTTCATGCCCCTGCTTTGTATGGTTGAATAAACCCTTGCTGGGCCACTATTTAATTTGATATGGTCCCTCACAGTAGAATGATGGAGAAAAGATGAATTAAGGCTCTGTGCTAGTCATTATCAATCATGGTTTGTGTTCATTACTTATTGCTCACAGTGCATTTTGACATTAGCCCTCCATAACCTCTCTCTTCATGTTAATGTTGTCTAGAGGTCCTTTTACCCCATGTAGCTGAGGTTATTTATGTAGGTGGTATTTCTAGAGGGTTTTAAAAGGTCAACACAATCTCCCTGGGGACCCTATTCACAAAGAGAAAGCTTGCACAATTTAACTGCAAGTTTTAGAAATGTGAGGTGTTTTAAACTCAGAGTTTTCAGATTTTTAATTTCATTTATTACAATGAAAATTTGGCAAAGTGGGATCCAGTATATACAGCTGTGCATAAAACCAATAGTCACTGCACAAGTGTAGGCATTAGGAAACCCCAAAATACCATAACAGACTTCTGTATTTGGACCCTAAGATGGCATATCAACTAATATGCAAATGACTTGTCATATTCGCAAATTTGACAATAGATACATTTTTACAATAAGAAACACTGTACAGATCCTAATTAGATCAATATGCATATCTGCAAATACTTGTGCATCCATTCACCATCCTAATTGTTCCAATCTAAAGAAGTTGCAGGTCTATTATTTTACCTAAAGACAAGAGTAACTTCATCTAAATTGACTTTTATTTCACCTATTTCTGAGATGGAAGAATCTGATGTAATCTGTTGTGTTAAAAATACCCATTGCTATCCAATATTTAAAATATCCATGTTCTCCCTCTCTCTTATATATTTCCCTGAGCCCTCAATCCCCCACTGAGCCTCTATTACCAACATATAGACATGGCTGAGAAGAAAAAGAGCATGGAAGAAGCTAATCAGGCAATACTCTGCTTAATATGAGTGTCCAGAGGTATCCTAGTCGCAGCCTGAAGGAATTGGATGAGGCCCTTCTACGGATGTCCCCTCTTGAAAGTCCAGAGTGGCTGCTGTTTGCTAAAGGGGAAGCTGGTCTGAAAGGATATAAAAGAACTAGTTTCCCTAGTGTCATTCGAAGGAGTCTTTTGTAATATGAAGTTCTATCAAAATATCCTGTTCCAATTCTGACTGTTTATAAAGTCCTTGTTTTTAGAAGGTCTGTTTCTTTCAAGATACATTTATTGTGGTGGTAAATGTAGCAATTGCTGTGTTAATGGAGGTGAGGAGGTTGAGTGGCATTTGACATAGGACTCTGGAAATAGGCTGAATGTAGTTGTAAGAGGGTTCTCTGTATTTTTATTCAGTTAGTTAGTAGTTAGTGTGATCACAATCTAAATATGTTAAAAGAATTCAGTTGGGAAAGAAGACTCAAGTAGTGGTATGATTTGTCACCAGGCTTAATTGAAATAGAATCTGTAGCCACTGCTAGAAATAAAATTCAAATACAATGATTACAAACAGAAAATATGCAAGCAAACCTTATTCAGTGTTGATTGTCTTCTAGTAAATCTTTACAACCTTGAAAGAGCTTTCACAAATCAGGGATCTGGGTATCCACAATGTTTCGGATAAAGGAGAACTCTTCAAAGCTAATTTTATTAAATAATTTACGAAAGCTATCAAAGGACTAGAAAAATGGGCTGGAATACGACTATGGTATCTCTCATTGAGAGGATTAGTGATATTAATTATAATTATTAGTGATACTAATTATAACTCTCCCACAAGTCAACTATCTCTTCTCAAATCTCCCATTCAATATCCCTCAACTCTTCTTCAAACAAATTAATCTCAGTGTTTCTACATTCGTTTTGGTCAGTCAGGTACCCAAAGTTGAATCATAGACTGAAACATTCTTATGAAAGGACAACTGGCAGGCACAAACAAATCCCTGCTGCAGGAAGAATAAGGCACAGAACCATATCAGATTTTTAAAAAATAGCTAAAATGTCATGAAAGCACCCTGTGCCTCTATATCAAACTAGATGAAATTATGGGGACATAATTCAAGTCATGAAAAAAAAATAGAAGAAAAAGCATTCATTGTGCAATCTGTTCACATTACCAGATATAAATTTTGAGTCTTTGGATAAAGCACTTTATTGTTAATCAATGTTCTTGAACTTTTTACTATTTTCAGTTGAACAGGTTTGTTTTTCCAATTGCTGAATCAATATGAAGCTGATGAAACTATATGAAGTGTATGAGAATGCCAGCAATCCTCACTAACATGTTTCAGCCAAAACTGTTCTTTAGTTGAGAACTGCTCAATGGATGTGATTGTAAAATTCAGATCCTGGAGATAGGTATTTAAAGGGACACTATCAAAAATTGTAGACTAGAAAGTGGAATAACTTTTTTCCTTTTAAATTTATATAATTCACATAATTGTATATGTTTTTTTTCCAAAACAAATGCTTAAATAGCCTGTTTTTTCAATTAAAAATAAATCAGTGAGAGTAGCCCAGCATTTCTGGATAACTCTACTTACACAACACACTGTGAACTTGTGTTAAAAGAAAAGTTTCATGTAAGTTTTCACCTTCAAGCTACCAAGTTCAAGTTGTTGAGTCAATACAATAAACATTTTAAATGTATTTCTATAAACTGATGTTTTGAATATAAAGAGGATTTTGTTGGGGGATAAGGGAACCTCTGTAAAGAGACTGTATATTTTGCATTCTTCTGATTGGTTACAGTTGATTTGTTGCCACAAGAACTAGGGAGGTAAACGTGGATACCAGGACGATAGACGTACAGTTAAAGAAAAGAAAAGAAGAGGTGATGCTCATCTGAAAGATAATGAGAAAATAGTCTGCTTTGACTTTATTTATACAATGTTGTTGTAGTCCTATTGGTCGCAGGATATTAGAGAGACAGGGTGGGTGAAATAACATTTTTTACTAGACAATCTTCTGTTGATGAGAGAGCCAAGCTTTTGAGTTACACAGAGCTCTTCAGGTCTGGGAAAGGTACTCAGAGTGTCACAGCTAAATACAAGATCATATAAATAGTTTAGCATAAGTAGTAAGTACATATTCTATGAAACTATTCAAGGTGAAGTGGCCCATTAACACCCCTGTAGTCATAGGACAAAAGGGGGAGGAGTGGGTTACAGATTTTTGTAATAAGTCATAAATCCAATGTCTTTATTAAGACTGTGATTTTTAGTTTCTAGCAAAATTATGAATTTAAGCTCCTGAGCTCATCTTTTGAAGGTGTTATGCAGGTTTCCTTTGAGGATGAAGGTTAGGTCAAATACAGAGTGATTGCTTTTTGAAAAGTGTTCACCCACAGGTGATAGAGTATTTTTGTCTTTTATCTTTTTCCTGTGTGAGCTCATTTGAGAGAGTAGTGATTGTCTGGTTTCACCCACATAGTAGTAGTTGGGGCATTTAGTGATTAGGTAGGTATAGGACCCATAGATCTTGAAAGGTGTGTAGTGGGGGGATATGTAGCAGTCAGGGCCGGCACTTTCATTTAGGCGACTTAGGCAGTCGCCTAGGGCGCCGGCATTATGGGGGGAGCGACAGGCGGCTCCGGTGGAGCTACCGCAGCCGTGCCTGCGGAGGGTCTGCTGGTCTCGCGGCTCCGGTGGACCTGCTGCAGGCATTTCTGTGGACGATCCGCTGGTCCCACGGCTCGGGTGGACCTGCTGCAGGCATGCCTGCGGCAGCTCCACCAGAACCGCGGACCAGCGGACCCTCCGCGGGAATGCCTGTGGCAACTCCACCGAAGCCGTGAGACCCGCGCGCGGGGCGGCAAAATGGCCCAGCGCCGGTCCTGGTAGCAGTGGAGATATGTCCACAGGTTTTGCATCTGTTGTTCTAGCAGGGCCTGGTGCCGCTTTGAGTTGATGGTTCCTGGTCTGTGGGGAGCTTGCTTCTGATGATGAGCTTGATGAGGTTGGGGGATTGTTTGAAGGCCAGAAGAAGGGGTTCAGGAAAGATTTCTTTCAGGATAGGGTTCCCATCAATTTATTTGATGATACCCTGTATGGGTTCAAGTGTGGGGTTGTAGGTAACAGCTATGAGTGTGCCGTCAGAGGGGGTTTTATTTTGGTATTGAAGCAGTTTTCTCAGGGTGTTTGGGTGGTTTGGACTTTGTTAGGCACCAGTTTATTAGGGTAGAGTTTTGGGGTTGAGTGGAGAATTTCATCTAGTGTCATATTCACAGTAAGGAGAAAAGAAAGCATGTTGCAGGGTATATGTCAAAAGCTGTATATTGTGATGGGGCAAGGCCAGATGGCTACAATAAAGTAGTAAGGAACAGGTATGTTAGCCCCAGGCTAACCAAATCCCTAGTACCATGGTAACCAAATGGCAGTTGCTCCAGGTTAATCAAGATACCTGGGGCCAATTAAGATCTTTCTAGAAGGCAGTGGAGATAGCTACATTGATTGGGCCACTTGAAGCCAATCAAGGGCTGGCTGGAACTAGTTAAAAGCCTCCCAGTT
>NC_133783.1:37641669-37673927 GCF_003597395.2 Chelonoidis abingdonii | reverse complement strand
GCTGTTACAGGAGGCACTATATACAGCTGCGATCCACAGGGCCCTGGGCTGGAACCCGGAGTAGAGAGCGGGCCTGGGTTCCTCCCAAACCTCCCAACTCCTGATCAGACACAGGAGGAGTTGACTCAGACTGTGGGTTCCACCAGAGGGGAAGATCACTGAGGTGAGCAAATCCGCCAATAAGCGCAGGACCTACAAAGGTAGAGGAGGAAATTTGTCACACTATATTGCCTTATGAGAGGCCAGAAGTGTGATTACTGCCATTCTAAAGGATGCTGTACTATGGTTAATAGTTATTTATTATGATATAGTTATAAGTAGTTGCAGTCTTTTGCCACAAAACCATAGGCATCCTCATTTAAGTATATCTGGGGCAATGAATCATCCAGCATCACAGTCACTGTAGCTTTATGTTAATGGGATCCAACATAATGGCTTCTTTAATTTAATTTAAATTATTTTTTTCTTTTGGTAGAGAAATTTAGGACCACGGCTGAAAGTATTCTTTTGCTATGCCAGCAGTATTATACCTTGGCAGTAGTTGATTTGTATCCTACAGAGGATGTTGCTGTTTTGATAAATGTATTGTTACACTCTCATTTAAATTCACTTTAACTTTTATAGAATTATTAGATAGGCAGAATCTGCAGAAAAAGTACAGCTTTCTAACGTCCCACTCATTTAAATTCATTGTAAAACTCCATGATGCAATTTCACACTTTAGATAAATTTACAAACAAGTTAAGGCATTTATTCACAATTGATAAGAATTGGTTGTTTTTTTCTGGTATGTATTCAAAGTAATTTTATTTTTCTTCTGAAAGTACAAATGTGACAATCATTTCCCTGTTAGTACTCACTTATGTAAAAGTGACTAGGTTTATTTAAGTAGTATTTATTTCAAGTTTATTGTTAGACTAGTGAAAAAAGAAGTAAGCAGTGCAATTTAAATCCTTATAGTAGAGAATAATATTTTATTTTGATCCTATTTGTATAGTTCATAGTGCTCATTACTTAAACATTATATGGGTTGTTCATTTTATGTTCTCAATAAACAGTTTAAAAATATTCTCTTGTAAAGTATATTTAACCTCTTCATATACTCCCATCAATCCTTCATTTAAGCTTACTGATTTAAATTGCTTATTTATTTTTCAGTGTAAATGGTCCAGAAAAGGCTTCATTCGCACAAGATGGTGTATTACTGATTGGTATGTTGCATCCTATTAAAGTTATTTATGATTGTCTTTATTTCATGTATATTTTCTATGAGAAACTTTATGTATATAACCAAATTTATTTGCTACAAAGAAGAGATGACAAATCATGCTTAGCTTTATTATGTGCATAATAATGCTTAGTAAATTGTAAATGACAAGTGGTAAAACTCGTTTTTATAAATGTGATTTTAATATTTGCATATACGTGCCATTAGACTGATCAAGAAAATTATCTGTGAGGCACAGACATCCAAAAAGCTTTGGAAGTATTTTATGAAAAAATATACCATTCTCTATGTACTCATTATAATCTCCAAAGCTTTGGGTTTGAGTCTTGCTCAATCTCACACTGAAAGGCTACCTCGTGTTCGCCCAACTGCAAAATGGGTACCTGATCCACAGAGGTGAGAAGTCAACTGTATTGGCTATGGAAACAGATCTGCCTTAAACTGCATCAGCCTGATAAGCCATCTGCGCCTTGAACTTTTTCTTTTTTACAACCAAATAATGTCCAAGATTATTACAATATGACACATAAAACCGTTTTCTGAGAAGAAGCTGTACCACCAATTAACTCTGTTTCTAATGGTCATCTGCAGTTGACTATTAGATGTTTCTTTGGTAGATGGTTTATCTCCTTTTTTAGTTGGTTGCATTAATATTGTTAACTCTTTGGGTGAGAGAGAGAACTGGAGCTCTCTGAGATTCTGTGTTCTGAACACATTTGATCCAGATTTAGGACCCTATACAGCAATGTATTTAAGCATGTACCTAATTTTAAGCACATGAATAGTCTATATGAAGTCAAGATTCATGTGCTTAAAGTTAAATATGTGCTAAAGTACCTTGCTGAAAAATTTCTCCAAATGAACAACATTCACAGCAGAGGCATATGCAAGACAAAGGGTTTATTTAGGTGATATAGATTTTGAAGGTGCATTGGAGTTTTTATAATCACTGAAGCTATTTATTTTGCTTATATGCAAATTGTATTAATTGCTGTTATTGGGATTGGGGTCTGATTGTGTCTGTTCACTAAATAATAGGTGATCACATGAGTAAGAAATTCTGATTTGTTTAAACACATTACTTTTCATAATGATTGATAGAGTTCCTATACCCAAAGGCTTTTAAAACCTTTATAGATTGTACATTTTGGGAAAATTCTAGCTTCTCACACACAGAAAAAATCCTCTGGGCTGGAGACTAACAATTAGTTAACCACAGCCTGAGGCCACAGAAGCAAATGAAACTCTGTATTTTGGTAGCTAAAACTGCTTCATTATATAAAACCTGGAACTTCATAGCTCCAATTTCTGCTTCTGTGCCACGGCAAACAGTTCCTTCAACAGCTTTGCTCTGAGTAGAGAGACTAAGGATACATCTATCCTGAAGTTAGAAAGAATAATTTCCAGCTTGAGCTGACATACTCATGCTAGCTCTGATTTAGTTAGTGCGCTCAAAATAGAAGTGTAGCTGCAGCAGCATGAGCAGCAGGAAGAGCTATCTACTCCATATATGATCCATTTGAGACCCCAGGTGTATACTTGGACCAGCTAATCCCTTGCACTGCTTGCACCACCATGGCTACGCTTCTGTTTTTAGCACACGACCTCGATCAGAGCTAGCACAGGTATGTCTCCTCAAGTTGGAAATCACACCTAACAGCTATAATGCATATATACCCTTAATCTCTCTGCTCAAAGCAAAGCTGTTGAAGTAAATGTTCAACAGCGGCTGGAACTGTGAAGTTCTAGGGTGTGTTCAATGGAAGCAGAATGGGATGCTAATGGTATATGGTAAAGTGACATTATATTCATTAGAATGTTTCTTAAAATTTGAAGTAAAAATAGAGGGTATAGTGCAATTGACATTGCAAAGGACATCATATAGGCAGGAATATTGCCAAGATATGATTATTGTTCATATTACAACACTGTCCAAAATATTCAAGGTACTGTACAGACATATAGCAAGACACCAGTCCGTAACCCAAAGAGCTTACGTTCTTATGGCAGATATGACAGAGTTACTAAAAGCTGCAATAATAGGGGGAGGGAAAGGAGGATGGGCAGACAAAGATTACATAAACAAGATCAACTGCTAAACAGCCAGTGAGGCCACTGGATGATCAAGATGCTAAGGAGCACTCAAGGACGATAAAGTCATTGCTGAAAAACTAACTGAATTCTTTGCATCGGTCTTCATGGCTGAGGATGTGAGGGAGAGTCCCAAACCTGAGTCATTCTTTTTAGGTAACAAATCTGAGGAACTCTCCCAGATTGAGGTGTCATTAGAGGAGGTTTTGGAACAGATTGATAAACTAAACAATAATAAGTCACCAGGAATTCTGAAACTCAAATGTGAAATTTCAGAACTACTGACTGTAGTCTGTAACTCACCTTCTCTACCAAATGACTGGAGGATAGGTAATGTGACGCTAATTTTTTAAAACGGCTCCAGAGGTGATCCCAGCAATTATCAAGCCTGACTTCAGTACTGGGCAAACTGGTTGAAATGATAGTAAAGAACAAAATTGTCAGACACATAGATGAACATAATTTGTTGGGGAAGAGTTAACATGGTTTTTGTAAAGGGAAATCATGCCTCACCAATCTACTAAAATTCTTTGAGGGGATCAACAAGCATGTGGACATAGTTACTTAGATTTTCAGAAAGCCTTTGACAAGGTCCCTCACCAAAGGCTCTTAAGCAACGTAAGCTTTCATAGGATAAGAGGGAAGGTCGTCTCATGGACTGGTAACTGGCTAAAAGATAGGAAACAAAAGGTAGGAATAAATGGCCAGTTTTCAGTATGGAGAGGGGTAAATAGTGGTGTTCCTGTACTGAGCCAAGTCGTTTTCAGTATATTCATAAATGATCTGGAAAGGGGGGTAAACAATGAGGTGGCAAATTTTGCAGATGATACAAAATTGCTCAAGATAGTTAAGTTCCAGGCAGACTGTGAAGAGCTATAAAAGGATCTCTCAAAACTGGGTGACTGGGTAACAAAATGGCAGATGAAATTCAGTGTTGATAAATGCAAAGTAATGCACATTAGAAAACATAATCCCAACTATACATATAAAATGATGGTGTCTAAATTGGCTGTTACCATTTAAGAAAGAGATCTTGGAGTCATTGTGGATAGTTCTCTGAAAACATCCACTTAATGTGCAGCTGCAGTCAAAAAGTGAACAGAATGTTGGGAATCATTAAGAAAGGGATAGATAATAAGACAGAAAATATCAGTTTGCCTCTATATAAATCCATGGTATGTCCCCATCTTGAATACTGCCTGCAGATTTCGTTGCCCCATCTCAAAAAGATATATTGGAATTGGAAAAGGTTCAGAAAAGGGTAACAAAAATGATTACGGGTATGGAACAGCTGCCATGTGAGGACAGATTAATAAGATTGAGACTTTTCAGCTTGGAAAAAAGACGACTAAGGAGGGATATGATAGAGGTCAGTAAAATCATGACTGGTGTGGAGAAAATAAAGAAGGACGTGTTGTTTACTCTTCTCAGAACACACAAACTAGGGGTCACCAAATGAAAATAATAGACAGCAGGTTTAAAACAAACAAAAGGAAGTATTTTTTCACATAACACACAGTCAACCTGTGGAATCCTAATAAGATTCAAAAAAGAACTAGATAAATTCATGGAAGATAGGTCCATCAATGACTGTTAGCCAGGATGTGCACTGATGGTGTCACTAGCCTCTGTTTGCAGAAGCTGGGAATGGGCAATGGGATGGATCACTTGATGATTTCCTGATCTGTTTATTCCCTCTGGGGCACCTGGCATTGGCCACTGTTGGAAGACAGGATACTGGGCTAGATGGACCTTTAGTCTGACCCAGTACGGCCGTTCTTATTTAGTTGTTATGTAAAGAGCTGGTAAGAGAAAAGCAATTCCATTTTGCAGAGGATTTTAATATTTCAAGATTTGTTTTCATTCCAATGAGGAGCAAAATCAAAAAAGTCAAAATTCTCTGTGAAAGGGAATGGAACATCAGCTCCGGGCTGTCTGCCTGGAAGGCTGCCCTGGCGCCACAGACCCTGGAAGTCCTGGGGTTCCTGGTAGCCACCTGGGTGGGCAGGCAGGTATACCAGCAGGAAGTCAGGTAGGTTCCAACAGCTCTTCAGTGAAATCAAACCATTTCCACAAAATGTTTCAATCTCTAAAACACTGTTTCATCTGAATTTTTCCAACCAGCTCTAGTTATGCATATGTTGTGTTACAGTTTGTCTAGTTTGCACAGAAATCCCTACCCCTCTCTCTGAGCTGTAATTGATCTCAATCTTTCTATTTTTATATAATACGTAAACTCTAAAAAGAAGCCTAGCTGAAACCTTAACTATGGATCAGATCAGTGCTACTCTCCATGGCAATTTCTACTATGATAACATAACTTTGCACTGTCTGGATGAGTAAATGTAAGTTGCCGTAGCAGTGAATATACAATGTTGTGCTATGATGTTGAATGCTCCGCTGCTTGCTACTAATGTTTTTTCTTTTATTCTGAGTCATTTTATTTGTTTTTCCTTTGTCATAGTGCCTTTGATTTGGTAAACATTCATCTTTTCCATGATGCTTCCAATTTAATTGCTTGGGAAACAAGCCCATCGGTTTACTCAGGAATACGACATAAAGCTCTTGGTTATGTACTTGATAGGTATGTATTAGACTCTACTAGTCTCTCTCATCCTCCCCTTCCATTAGTAGTTTATAAAAGCTATGATAAAGTTTACTTTCTAGTCATACCGAGATTTTTTTATTCCATTGTCCAATAACAGTCGCGCACAGTATATTGTTTATAGCATTTTCCTCCACTTGCAAAACTGTACTGATACAGATTAAAACAATACACTTTTTATAAGAGTTGAGAATGTTTTCACATGGATCTGATTAGAGGTCAGTTTGTGTTGCTGATTATTTTAAAAGAAATTGAAAAGACTGGGGAATTTCTGTGGACTTTTTCTATAGCCTTTTGTAGCTTAGGGAAAAAAGTATATTTTTAAAATGTGTTAGCACATCTTAAAGGTACACCTTTTTCCCCCTAGTCTACACAGGGGCTAAGTTAAAACCAGTAATGTTGATGTTCAAATGTGTGTTTAATGCAAGGTATGTTGAGATTAACACAGGCAGTGTACAGTGAACATCTCATCTGTTTGTAAAAGAGAATGTATTATTTGTACACAGCTGCCACCGCTATTGATAGCACCATGGTCTATCAAAGTATTAACAAAGTAAACTGAGTCCAGTGGGCAGTGCATTGTCAGAATATGCTAAAGAACTTTTTGATAATCCTCTTTAGTAGTTATGGATCCATGATAAAGGCAGCCATTAAGAAAAGATGATTTATGTATGGGCATACATGTACTGGCAATGTATAGGCAGAAAGGAAATATGTTTATAGAGCAGTAGCCTGAACTGTCACATCTAATGATTCTTCTGGAAGATTTGAATGTTTCTTTTATGAAGTATCGATTGACTTCATGTTTCCCAGAGAAATAGAGCCTAAAATTTCTCTTTAAAGAAGTCTTCATGTGCAATGTTATCTATGACATAATGGTGATACAATAGATATAATTAGCTTTTTAGGAATCTAACAGTTACATAAATTTAGCAATAATTTGATATCAGGAGTGAATAGGTTCATTCATAACATGGTTCTTTTCGTGCAGTTCTTTTTCTTTTCCTTTCTTATCTAAACGTTGAAATTTTCTCCTCTTCAAACACACATGCATGCTTTCTGTGACATTGCTAGTAATTACATCTCCCTGCTTCTCAACAGATTACCATCACCTTGCACTCAACCTTCCCTCCTTTGTTCCTTGCAAGACACCTCCCTTCCACTCTGTCTCTCCCACTCTCTCCTCAGACTTTGCCCCCTCCCCCCCACCCCCCTCACACAGTCATCTGGCACCAGTGTGGCCTTCTTTTTTTTCTCTGTGCAGCAAAAACGTGCATTCTAATAAATGTTAATTAACATGTTTAAAATCCTAATGCAAACAAGCCAAGTTTTAACTGTAACGCACATAAGTCATCTGGTTGAGGCAAACCATAGGGTCCTCAACCAGCTAACATATGTTAAAACTACAATTTGCCTTGAATCATTAGGATTTGAACATGTTAGCTAATGTGCTAAAAACAGACCATGTCTCCTAGTGAAGATACCATGTAGATACCATGACATGCTGCTTTCTGTACTCCTCTTTCTAACCCCCCATGTTTCCCAAGTTCTCTCTCTCTACAAATCCTTCTGGGTGTGGTATCCTGTCCCTAGTGGCACCGAGACTACTTAGAGAGAGTGGGTTAAATGAGTCTGCTCAACAGGCTTAGCTAAGAGCCAGTTGGCTTTTGACTCATACAGTAGAGGCTCATGCACTAAGCTCCAGAGGTCCCCAGTTAAATCCTGCCCGCGGTGTTACATTAGCACCTCACATCTCTCTTCACTTCTCCATAAAAGGCTTCTATCTATTTCCCACTCCCCTATAGCTTCCAGATGATTGCTTTCCTGAAAGCCTCTGCCTTGGTTAATATTACTGCAGAGCTAAGAGCTATGACTAAGGCCTTATCAAATTTACAGCTATGAAAAATGCATCATGGACCATGAAATCTGGTCTTTTGTGTAATTTTATGCTATACAATACAGATGTCATGGGGAAGACCAGAGTTGATCAAACTGGGGGTCCCGACCCAAAAGGGAGCTGCGGGGGGGGGTTACATGGTTATTGAAGGAGGGCCACAGTAGTGCCACCCTTGCTTCTGCACTGCCTTCAGAGCTGGCTAGCCAGAGAGCGGCAGCTGCTGGCCAGGTGCCCAGCTCTGAAGGCAGCGCCCTGCCAGCAGCAGTGCAGAAGTAAGCGTGGCAATAACATATCATGCCACCCTTAGAGCTGGATTCTCAGCCAGCAGCCACTGCTCTAGAGCTGCCCAGCTCTGGAGGCAGCGCCGCCACCAGCAGTAGTGCAGAAATAAAGGTGGCAATACTGCAACCCTCCTACAATAACGTTGCGATCTTCACAACAGCTGCCTTTTGGGTCAGGACCTCTACAGTTACACTACTGTGAAATTTTAGATTTCAACATCTGAACTCATTTCAATTCATCTGAACTCATTAAATTTATGATTTTAAAAATGCTATGACCGTGAAATTGACCAAAATGAACTGTGAATTCGGTAGAGCCCTAACTATGATGGCCTCTCTGCATTTAAATATAGCATGGTCTGGGACTCCTCCTGTCAGGGGTGCCAAGGTGCAATATATGCCACCAAGAATGAGCTTTTCAGTAAGAGATATCCAAGACCAGTGAAGAAACTGTCACAGCCACATTTTTTTCAGAAAAGGTTGAGTGAGTTAACTTTATTTATTTGAGCCTTAACATACTGGAGATCAGCCTAAGAGTGTTGCTATATGGGAAATCCAAGTTCAGACTGGCAGGTACTAAGAGTGGCTTGTGCATCCCACCCCCAAGCCATTGCTTTGAGCAGCACTGGGTGGGTAGCCTCATAAGGAGCACTTTGGGGGGTGGGGGAGGAAGCAGGGGCGTCAGATGAGCAAGGGAGAAGGGGTAAATGAGTACAAATATGGGAGGATCTTAAAAAATCCACATTCCTCCACCCTAACAAAGATTAGGCTGTGCTCAACGGTTGGTCTGAGATTAAGGGTGACTCATGGTCAATGAACCAGCTCCTCTTTCCATCATTTACACACAATGTTCCCTTTTGCGTTGAGATGCTGCATACAATATCATCCTCTGTGAGGAATTCTCTACAAAAGAATAATAGTTTATTTTGCTGATTGTTTCCTATAGAAGATGAAGAGGAAATAGAACCTAATTTAGATATGCAGCATAAAATACCTTGTTAGTATGTAGACAGTATTGTGCTTTTTCCTATTTTTAGATTTTCATTGAAAGACTTTTAAAGTATAGAATTAGGTATTGATACTTTCTTATTTATAAAATATAGTAGCCAAAGCCTTACCTCTCTGCTTATGTCTCCAGGATAATTTTAATTTAGCTAAAAACTGGCCCATCTATTTAATGAAAGATTTAGCTTTTCTCCACTGTGTTCACAACCTGCTTTTCCACTATACACCAGTAGGGGGTAGGTAGGAAATGCTGTAATGTTTAGTGTGTCGTTCTCACTTTTGGGAGGGCTAGAGAAGAGAAATCATTATTTTGATGCCATTTCTATTAGAGTAAAGCAGTTAATACATTTTTTTAAAATCATGAACTTTTTTGATGTGATGTAAATAGGCTGGCTGTGTAAGTTTATAAGACATGCTTTGAATTAATGAACTAAGCTTCAGAGACTTGTAGATCTGTTTGACTGGGAGTGCTGTTAGCCAAAAAATGATATATATTGTTACAGAACCCCAACAGATAAGATATAATTATTCCTTTGCTTTGTTTTATTTTATTTTCCTCTCCTCTTTTGTTCTGCATTAAGGAACCTAAACAGACTATCTGTATTTATTGCTTGCTTGCCACAGCATGCTATGTGCTTCATTTAGCTAATTTTGGCTTTGGACCTCCCACGATGCCCTGGCAAGGGTAAAGAAATCAGACTGTAGTATTAGTGTTTACTGTGGGTCAAAGATGTCATGATGGTATATCATTAAAATGTGACATTGCCAAAAACTGCCCTAACTCCCCTGTCTTTAGAAAAGAAACCTTCAATTTTTGGTTGCACTACTACTGTGGGTTTGCATTCACATGAATTGCTCATTTTGAGAGAGCAGCCAGCCGCAGATCCGGACCTCCATAGTGAAATGATGGGCTGACAAGCACAAAAGAGGAGTTCTGTAAGAGCAGTGAATAATGGGAAACCCCTTTCATGGGCACTGCTAACCTTTTGGCAGCCACCAGCAAACTCTATTCTGATCTGCTGATTGGGGAGGACAATACACTGAAGCTCACTTTGAATGAATGCTACCACCAACAGTGTCCCCATTCAGAAGGTTTTGGGAACCATCTTTGACCATTGTCTGCCATCACTCCTTCAGACAGTAGGAAAAGGAAAAGTAAGAACATCTATAGGGGGGAAAGTACTTCTTTTCTTGGCTTTAATCTCTCTTTAAAGCTTCATAGATCTACATTTCCAGCTGAGCTACAGGAGCTATGCAGTGTCAGATAAACATAGAAGAGAGAGTTTTCAAGCCAGGCCTTTAAATCCCCTTATCTGCATGAACTAATAATGCAGATTTAATGCTGTTAAAAACAGAGGCTGATAAGTATTTTCCTCTAAAGCCTTTAAAGTGCTAAAGAGCATTTAACTGCAATGCAGTTCAGACTCAGTGAACAATACTGAGAAGGAAAACAGTTTAATGAGCTAAACCTTTAGTGAATGAAACAGAAACACCTTCTCACAGTTGATGTCAGTCACTGTGGGAGTAAGTGAACCACAGTTCTGTCCTCTGTGTGCATCTGCATTTCTGTGAATATCTTCGTAAACATTAACTAATTGAAACCTCGTTAATGTGGGGTTCAAATGACCACACGATTCTCTTATGCAAGAATTAAAAGCGATACAAGTAAAACTTAAGTAAATTATTTTAACTTTACAAAAGTCTTGTTAACCACATATAATTTATGCCAAAGCTTTAGTACGTAGGCATGAAGCTTCTCAAATATCTTTAAATTAACCTTTTAAAAATGATAGTTGATGTTAGCGGTATCTAGAAATGTTTGCGTAATTATGTAGTAATTCCAAATAACATTTTTGAATGCAAATATTTAATCTAATAATATTGGAATAGTAAACAGGTTATTTTGGTTTCAAAAAACAAAAAATGGAGGCATAAGAATAATGTGGTGAGGAGAATGTGCAAAGGGCAACTGGAGTATGTGTGTAATGTGTCATTTTATTATTTTACCTTTATAATTCAGTGACCGTGAGGAAGGCAGAATTATCATGGACTTTTTGTTGTAGACTATATATAGATAAATCCTTTTCTCAGTGTTTGCAGGAATCCAGTCTAACTTCTTGGAGGTCAGTGGTGTTACTCTGGATTTACACTGATATAACAGAGACTGAATTTACTCCGTCTGCTTCAGAAGTGAACATCTGAAAGCTGCTTCGCTTCCAATATTGGATAATTTACTTGCCTAATCCCGCCCCTATCTTCACCAGAATTGCATCTTCATAGCTTCTAAATTTGGGGAATTAAGTTCATATGTGAAATAGGGAGAGGAACATGTCGTTAACAGTGTAAATCGCAGACTTCATGCACATGCTTCACGTCATGCCTACATAAATATTTTATTTATGAATTAGTCCTTTTGTCTGCATGAAATTAGACTACTTTTGAGCCAAATCCTACAGCCCTGACTCAGGCAAAATATCTGTCAACTTCAATAGGATTGTTGCCTGACTAAGGACTACAAGAGCGTGTTCTTTATGAGTATCATATGAGAGTTAAATAAGAATCAGGATGTGAAATAGTAACTTGATGCTGTCGTTCTTATGTGCCAACGTTTGAAACTTCCTGAAATTATCCAGACCATTCAGATCCATGAAATGAGCTTTTTTTAAGAAAGTGACAGTGCTCTTCTGTTTTCCTTTTGAATGTTGCCTGGCCTAGTTCAACAGAAACATTTTTACATTACAACTGTGAAATCTTGGCATGAAGCACCCCTTTGTGCCCTTCATTATTTTCTCACAAATATAGTCCATTGTCACATCGCTGAAGTTAATTTGATCAACATTGGGACATTTAACTTTTATGTCCGTTCAAAGGAGCTGTTTCATGCTCATTTTGGGTATTCAAAAGAAATGATTGCCAGAAAAATAATGTTACTATTAACAATTCAGAGCAATTAGTTTCCCAGGGAGAGGTGATGTGATGCACAGGCTTCACACAACTATTCTTTGTCATTTTATGGATGCTCATCAGTCAACTGTCACATCTTCTCAAAGACCCCTCCAATCTAAATGTTTCTCTTTGGGCTTTTCCCAGAACTAACAGCTGAATGAGGAAAAGAAAAGCCACTTCGTTTCTAGGCAAAGGAAAACTTAATTCTAAAGATCTGGGTCATTTGAGAAAATTCTAGGAGTAGCCCACATCATTTTCCCCCTGTTTTATTCCATCCATCTCGTTTTTACAATACTTACTTTAACAAGTGAATATTCTGACTGTAACCATGGCATTTTCAAGTTTATAAGGAAATTTGTGATGTGCCCAAATAGAATGTAGTCCCAAGGCATTCCGTTCAAATGTCTTCTAACCAAGGTTTAACATCCAATGTCACATTCAGAAAAAGCAACTTTTCATTAAACACATTGGGTCCAGCTCATTAATATTCAGTCTCTTCTGCCTCCCGCTCTTTAATCTAGGGTTAAGTGCTCTCAAAATTAGTGTGTTTGTATAATATGTTCCACAAAGAATAAGTCCAGCAAAATTATCTTGTTACTTTCAACCTGTCAGATAAAGTCAAAGGCTGGGGGCTTTTTCGTCTTGTTTTTCCACTGGCTCAGCCTTTTACATGTCTGACACCATCGGTCAGAAAATTAACTAATTAGTGTTGCTTAGATAACATGAATTTAAATTGGGCAGTATTTTTAGGGGTTTTTTGCATATTTATTACATAATTTTACTAAGTTATTTTTTCAAATGGTAATCATTCATTTATATTTTTAAGAATATATTCGGATTAGTGGCATGTGTTTGTATAGTTGATGAAGCACGAGATTTTAAAATTTAGGGAAACATTCTTTGACATTCCCAGATCATACAGATTTGTGTTCACCACTGAGTCATCTTACTTATTATCAGTGTTTTCGACATATGTGGTGGAGGACTGACTTAGTGGCTCCTTTATCTCCCACAGCCACAGAGCAATGCTTCCAGGCTGAGGTCATTGGAAGGGTAATGGTGGCAAGCTTCTGCCACATCTTATACCCACCCTGTGAATAAAAAAAAAAAACTTCAGTGTTTCTATTTGGAGTGACAGAGGTGGCAGTAGTGTTATTTAATCTTCATCTTCTAATGTTGGTTACCTAACTAGGACATGCAATGCCTATCCTCTGATCACTTCTAATTGTATCACAAAAAGGCAAAAGTATGATTTACATTTCTAACTTTCATGAGGTAGTAGAACAAAATCTCATGCTGGAATATTCTGCAGGCCATTTTGTGGCCCAGGTTCCGGGTATGTTTTTTTATTAAATTGTCAGTGTTTTGTTTTGTTTTACCCAGTCCTTTAATGTATTATAGGGTAGCTATACTTACTATGGGCTTGGCTACATTAGAAATTTCAAAGCGCTGCCCCAGCAGCACTGTGGGAGCGCTGCCACGGCAGTGCTTTGAAGTGTGAGTGTAGTCAGAGCCGCAGCGCTGGGAGAGCTCTCCCAGCGCTGCTCGTAAACCACATCCCTTACGGGTGTAAAGTGCAGCGCTGGAAGCCGCGCTCCCAGCGCTGCCACCCTGATTACACTGACACTTTACAGCGCTGCATCTTGCAGTGCTCAGGGGGGTGTTTTTTCACACCTCTGAGCGCGAATGTTGCAGCGCTGTAAAGTGCCAATGTAGCCAAGCCCTAAGTGTATTAAGACATACAGTAGTATGAGTCTATTCTCTATCAACGAGTAAGTATGAAGATTATTAACACTGTGAGTTTCACAAATTATTTGGAAGAGTTTTAATCTCCCATGACATAACAGGGAACTATTTAAAAAAAAAAAAAAAAGTTTCTCGAATTTCTTGATCCATATGTGTTTTACATCTGATGAAGAGCAGGAGAATTTCCTTATAACTTAACCTCAGTGTAATAGAATTGTGTTCTACTGTAGTAAAATTGACAAGTACTTACATCATTATACATGGCTGCTATTATATTAGGTGAATGTCAGTGTCAGGTAAGATCATGGTTTTGTCAATATAATGAAAATACCAGCCAAACTAGGAAAAGTCACAGTTTTCTAGCTCTAAAAATTGATTTTTATTGCTCTTCTTGTAATCCTTTTTTTTGGATTAATATTTATTATTGATGTAGTCTTTGTTTTAATCTTAATAGCTGCTGACATGGTAATTAATTAAAAAATAGAACATTTTTTGCCCAAATGGCACTATATTGAAATTAAAAGTGAACATCACATATTAGTTAAACAGCTCTGGCAAATGCCTTGAGTATTAAGATGATTGCCTTAGCTTCTTGACAACGCCTTTCATCTTGTTTTCTGCTTGACCTTTAGAGATGTTTTGATATTATTAATAGGTTGTAGCTATTATATCAAAAAGAATAGGGCACAGAGATATGATAATGTTCAGCTTTTTAATGACAATATTACAAGATTTTTAGACATGCCACTGAAAGCATTTATATTAGATCTGTTTAGGTACACTTAGACTGTCACCAGTTAACTTTTCTTAAAAAATAATTATTTCTTGAATCTAGAAATCTAGTCCTTTTTTGTGGATTCCTATAGAAAAAAATTTAAGGAAGAGGTGGCCAATGGAAGTACGAGGCTGAAATGTTTTTTTAAAAAAAAATTAAGGTGGGATTGATGGGAATAGGAACCTAAAGGCCACATATCTGGTGCTGTGTTAACCAAACCTTAATTGTCTCTGGTGGCTCAACCTTCAGTGTCCTGGCCAGGCTATGATAGTGTAACAGAGATTTCACTGTAGTTGTTCCTTTGCTTTCCACCAGAAGTCACTATAGGAGTTGTTATTAGGACTGATTGGAATTTAAAGATAAATGGAAGTGAAAAGTACATAATTTAATGCTTTGTTACTGTTTTCTCTTTAATCTGATTGGGAACCTGTATCTGATTGTTAAATACTTATCAGTGGTTCTGTCTCCTATCCAGTAACCTTTCTGTGACCTTCACTCTAACACTACTCTGTGACTCCCTTTCTAGTTGCTGTGAACAGTGGGGCTTCAGTGTCTTGCATTGCACATAGCAAGTATGCAAACTTCCCTATTGTTTCAACCTCTGCAATGCTTTCTGAACACTTCAGTGATCAGATTAAATGGGAAAAGGTTTTAACCCAGCATGCACAGACATACTTCAGCATTATTTTAGTAGATTCAAACTGAAATAGATCCCTTCTGGTTCAAAGCTCTACTGAGATTAACAGTAAACAAGATGAATGTTTTAACCTAAAAATTGAATACCACAGTTACTCAGTTAGGTTGTACTGCTGTCTACCACCCCTGTGCTGCTTATTTCTGGGTTTAAGATCCCTTTTATTATGACATGATGCTATTTAAATATTCTTACAACATACCTCTTTATAAACAATTCCATTTATGGATGTTGAGCTACATTTTATGTCAGATGTCTTACTACAGTCCTCTAATTTCACATGCAAGATGTGCCTTTTAAAATGCTAAAATGGTCACTTTAAATATATTTTGAATTACTTTTATAATTCTGTATTTCTCACTACCTCTGAGTTACCACTATATTAGCAAGTCGGTAGCTTGCTTAATATGCAGACCAAACATTTTGTTACTGATTTCTTTAGTACTATATTGATGCAAGAGCTATCTTGTAACTATTTTTCTAAATGTATAATATTTTTTAAAATGTTTTATACAAACTAATTCCTTTACATGTATAATACACACAAAATATAGCAATTCTAGTGAGATTGTTCACTACCTAGAAAAATAGGTAAATGTTAAGGGATATCCATGTTTCCTATTTTTTTATCCACTTTTTGTTATGATTAAAAATATGCTCACTGAATAACATTTTTGACCCTTGGATTGTTTCTTCCCAAGAAATGTGACAATACCCTTTCATCTCTTCCCCATCCTCAATTCAGCCAGTTTGGCAGAGCTATGGGGGGGAAAGGAGGAAGGAAGGTTGTTTTTGTTTTGTTACTGTTTTTAAAACAAAACAAAACAAAAACCTCTTTTCAGTAGTGTCAAGCTAGGATAAATTGGCCAGGGGAAGCATGTTTATAGACTGTGTGAGGAACTTTGTCTTTGTGTGGGAATGTTGGTGACACTGTTATGGTTTGCCTGAATGAACTGCGATGACGCGGCTAATAAGGTATCCTGCTGAGTGCCACCGCAGGACTTTCTCAGACCTCCCACTTAATTCTATTCAGCTCCAGCTCAGTGTAGCTAATTTTTCCCATTCCCTCAGTTCTTTAGGCCTCCTTACAAACAGAAAAGTCAACTTTCACACCGAAGGCAAGATAAGTGCTTTAGGAAATAATCGTGTAAACAGAATGTTACCTTCTGACCTGCTGCCGATACCTTGACTTGGGACAAAACCCGTCAGGCTATTGCATTAGACATGGCTATTAAATGAATAATGCAGCTGATCCTCCTTACAAAGTACCCTGAGAAATGGTTTAGCCAAATCACTCTGCCTCTTGTCACACTGAATTATGTTCAACTGCTTCCCCCACCACCAAATTACTGATATTTAGCTGTTTTTTCTCCTATCCTTTTCAATGACAGTATGTTAGGGATAAGTGTGAAAGTAAAGTGAAAGTCAATAATGTCCTATTATTTTCAGGCCTAACCTGAATGAATTGAGAACACATGTACAGTAGGCCTGATAATTTTATAAATTAGAGTAAATTTTATAAAAGTACTGGTGATCTTCACTAGAATAATGCATATTTTGAGTAACACTCAAAAATAAATCATAAGGATTTTAATTGCTTTTGACAATTTTGAATTGCTGATTCAAAATAAACATAAATAAACTTATGTGTGATACTCCATATTATCTTTGATTAATTACATAATTAGGCACTTTGAGATTTTCAAAACCACTAATGGGTTTTGGATGCCCATTTCCCATTCATTTTAATTGCAAGTTCTAATTCCCTAGGCAACTTTAATAATCTCAGCCTTTGTGCCTTTACTTGATTAATAATGGTAGCCCAAATTTAGGACTTGCTCCTGCAAATATCTATACATATAATTAACTTTACTTGCCTGCATAACTGCTTGCAGAATCGAACCCTGAGGATATGTTGACTGCATAGTTGACTCAGGCTCTCACTCAGGTTTGGTCCCTAATCTTATCCCAGCCATGCACACAGCCCTCTGGCTTGAGTTTGCTGGTGCTCTCAGCACAGACAAGTGCACTTGTCTGGAGCTATAGGCTAAAGTCTGAGTGCCAACCCACCCACTTTGCAGTGGGGATGTAGGCTGAACCATTTGAGTGCTAATGGTCCTCCAATGCCTTCCAACAATTCTCTTCCTGTGTCCAACAGACAGAAAAGTTCTCCCACAATTCACTGGGAAAGAATCATAGAGTGGCTCAGCTTACTGCAGTGCCAAAAACCATGATTTATGACCTGGTGACACATAAGAATGAGTGCAGCACCGGTACGGATTGGTCCCTCCATTTTACTTTACCATTAATACAAGAAGTGTAGGGCCTTTATATGAAATTAAAAGGTCTGTTCATTTGGAATCAGTAAAAGGAAATACTACTTTATGTGGCATTTAGTATCTTGTGACTTGAGTGCCTAATGAGGTCACCACTGAGTCCCATACTGTGATTGGACTAAAAGAAGAATGGATAATTGCATGCCCACTAACATTTATAGCTCTGAAAATTTAAAAAATGGGGGGCAATCAGATATTAAGCATAAGCGTATTACACATGTTATTCAGTAAATTAAGAACAAAATTAACTTACAGTTGTGTTCATCATGAGCTTGTATGTACAGTGGCCCCTCTTTATAACATTGAGTAAGGTTGACATTATTAGAAATGTTATTCTGGTATTTAAAATGAACAGAAGCATAATAGGAATCTATTGTATGATGTTAGTACATACAAAATTCTTTGCATTTAAGAACTGCCTTGCAGAGCAAGAGCAGTGCATTTTTGACCAATGATTATAGCAGTGAAAGTGTCCCTCTCCCCCGGCCCCAATTCAAAGAAAAAACTTCTCTTTTGTAGAGGGAATTGCTGTAGTCTTTTTTTGGAGAGCTTTCTGTGGTCTTTTTATTCAAGGATTACCACAGACACAACTTAGAACTTGGTGGATTTTAGTTTGCTCTTTTATGTAAAACTGTGGGGTGTGGGAGGGGGGGGACTTTATCATTCTCTGCAGCCGTCACATTTTTGTTCACTAGTCTGCAGTCCCATATCCTGCCTTAAACTGGTAAAAAATAAACTGTACAGAAAGACCTAAAACTTGCAAGAATGTTAGATTTTTTTTGATAATTGGATACAGACAGCAAATAAAACGTACATGAAATAGCACTAGATCCTCCCACTAAGAAACATTAAATTAATGCTAGTGACATGGGTTGTCTGCTTTCTTTTTACATGATTCAGATTTATCACTCCATTGGGTGATTCATTACAATCTTTTAAAGGTTTATTTGATTCATGGCATGTTCAAAGGAAATTGTGATAATGGCAAATACTAAAGTACAATAAAACAAATTCTAAAGCTCTCCTATCTTGTTTGAAAAAACAAAACATCTGTTCTTCCTTGCTTGCTGGGGGTGAAGAAGGTGTTTTCTCATTTCTCCATGTATTTGACACTTAATGAATTGCATAGATTTATAATTATAACTGGCTGGACCAAGAGGAATGGAACATTTTTCAGACGCACCTGAATTTTTTTTGAGTCCAGACAAAACAATATTGTATACTGAGTTATCATGCATTCTGTTGTAGTCTGATCCCTCAAATGCAGGTGTTGCTTCTTTCATTGACCAATGGAAGAGCAAATAATTTCCTTTACTATCTCTGCCTCTGCCAACTTGGACCCTAATTCTGCAGTCTTAATCAAGAGGAGTAGCTTTTACACCAACAGTTCCATTGATTTTATTTGGGATGACTGACAGGAAAGTAAAGATTTCAGTATTAGGCCCTTGAGGTAGCAAGAGTATTGAAGTCTCTTAGGTACATCTATATATTTTAGTTAACCAATTTGAATCCTCTTAAAAGTAGGTATGTGGCTATTAATCATTAAAAAAGGCTATAATGCCAACAGGTTCACAGATTCTAGCATCTGTGGAATTTATATGTAGAGTAAGCTTGCATGGAATTCTTAATTACCCTGGTCGGCACCAACGTCTAAGGGAATGACCACAAAACTCAGGCTGTGTATACACAGGCGTTTAAGCTGAAGCTTTTTGACGCACATCAGGAAACTCTCAGGATCTGGGTCACACCATAGTCTACACACAGAATGCCTGATCCATTTTCAGTTGGCATCATGTGAACACACAGCAACACTTTTCCGTGAACTAAGAGTGTCGCATTCTCCAGGGGTATCCCATGATTTGTTGCTGAGCGGTGTGTGAACTGGGATTATTTTCGCTGTGAACTGTGGGAAGTCAGGTTGGTTCACATTTTTAAAAGAAATCCCATATTTCCACTGTCTCCACCCCATTTCTAGGTGGGCTCATGACAGTTTTGAATTGCTGTTGGCCAGCATGGACCCAGCAATGCTCCGTACAGCTATGATGGCAAACATGAATAGGCATGGGCTGCTTGGGCTGTATTATAGCCCTCAAATCCAGAGGAATTTGACATTGGACTTTCACACCAACCAGATGATGTAGGAGCAGGAAGATACTATGCAGTGGTGGTATCAGGATAAGGCAGAAGAACAAGAAGACACCAAGCTGTTCCCGGATCACCTACATAGCGTTCAGTGCAATTTCTGAGCCCAGGATATCAGTGTGGGAGCAGCTCGTTCTGCAGAGCTGGAACGACCAGCAGCAGCAGGAGAACTTCAGGATGGAGAGGGCTACCTTTTTTGAGATCTGTGCAGAACTGACCACAAAACTGCAACGACAACATACAAACAATACAGTCCACCATCACCATGGAGAAACAAGTCACCATTGCCATCTGGAAACTGGGCACCCCAGCATGTTGCCAGTCTGTAGCCAATTTGGGAAGATCAGCAGTTTTGGGACATTCTCATATAGGTCTGTTATACCATTCACAAGGTGCTGTCTAATTAGATCTTGAAGCTGGTAATGCTCAGGAGATTGTTGGTAGCTTTGCATTGCATGGAATCCCCAAACTGTATTAGGACAAATGATGGAATTCAGGTGCCTATCATTTACCCTCTCTCCCTTCCCCTAGCCTTCTCCCCCAGCCAGGGCATAGAATTTATAAACAGAAAAGGGGTATTTTTCAGTCGTGCTCCAAGGACTGATGGACCACCGTGGCAGGGTTACAGACACAAATGCAGCATGGTCTGGGAGGGTCCCTGATGGCAGGATCTTTCAGAACTCGGTACTTTTTAAATTAATGGTGAACAGACTGTTTGCACTGTGGACATTAATGATGAGGAGGTTGATCCAGTTATTCTGGGAGATGAGGCTTATCCCCTGTTGCTTAGCTAATGAAGCCATAGACAGGCCACTTTGACAGAGGGAAGGAACGTTTTAGCTATGGCCTGAGGTATTCATAGAAAGGTAGTCAAGTGGGAATTTGCCTGTTTGTGTTAGGAACCAGGATTTAGGTGGTCTGGCCTAGTGACACACCAGGCATCCAGATCAACTCTCTGTCTCTGCTGCTGCCTGGTTGGTTACTTCCAGTTTCACATGGTGTCTGGTTGACCCGTCAGTCCATAACTCTAGTGTTCGTATCTTTTGAGGTTCTACTGTACTGAGATGAGAGACTAGAAGACAGAGAAAGGTCTTATTAAAAAAGGCAAAGGGTAGACCAGCTTGATACTCTGTGAAGTTATGGTCCCCCCCAGAACCACTGTAGAAGTAGAAGGGGCTTGCAAGCTGTACCAGGGGCATCGGGCATCCAGACATTCCCTGTAACATGTGCAACAAAACAGCTATTTCTTAGTCGTAGGTCCTACTATATCTCCCCTGCAGACTTCGGAAAAAGTGCAGAGAAAAACAGATAGGATCCCACCATGATTATCAGCTCCAATGCATATTACAGGGCTTTTGTACCTCAGCCGAGAGCAATATAGTTTGTGCCTTTCCAGGGCATGCAGGCTGCACTCACATCTCATGTAAACTACAAAAACCAACCACATTTCTTTTCCTCTAAGTCCTGTCTCAATAAATATTGAATATTTCACAAATGAATGCTTCAGTTATTCAAATTTGCTGCGGGAGGAAGGGTTGGGAGAGAGGCACAAACTGCAGCTGCGACTTGGAAGCAGCAAAAGGACTGAGTTCGGAGGGAGGTGGGAGCTCCTAGTTCACCTCTGCCAACAATAATAATATACAATACATTGTAAATGTAGGTAATTACATTTCAGGGTTCCCTCCAGGGGATCAGATTCTTCAGTTCTGGCCTGGGTTTCTGGCTGAGACTCGTGTTTAGCCAATGCAGGGCAGGAACTGAGGTCAGTAGTAGCAGGGCCGGACAGGGGCTGGCTTTCCAGTTGGCAATTATCAGGTTCCTGGGTCCCAAATGTATCCTAGCTCTCAGGGGGCAGCTCCTTTCAGGCATCCTCCTGCTCAGCCTCCAGTGGGTCTAGCTGGTCATCCTCTGGTTGAACTGTAATTATGTAAAATCCTGTCCAGTTAATCAAAAAATTGACAGGTTCCCATGTCCTCCACTTGATTGTCTCCTTTTATCCCTTGTTTCAATGTACTTTCTCCTGAGCTGCTTATTCTTTATCCAACACTGGTCAGTGTCCCAGTAGTGACCCCTCGCAGAGATCTGCTTTGGAATGTCCACAAAAAGGTCCTTATTCTTGTGGCTGGCGGCAAGAGCTTCCTGAACCAATGCTCCCCAGATGGTGATGAGATCCAGGGTCTCCGCACGGCTTCAAGCAGTTGCACAAGGCATGTCTTGGGGCTTCTGGAGTGCAATTGTGATTGTATTGCCAGAATAATGATACACTGGGATCCAGGAGCAAATGGGCAAAATCTGGCTCTCCACCATTTTTTAAAGGAGGGGAAGCATCATTCTGGACACTTGACACAAGGGGATGGAGGGCACACCAGTTACTAACAGGGACATGTTAGTAACAGTCAACCTGGAAAGCACTGAGAGAGAGCCATTGGAGGCATGCAGAAAGTAGTGTGCACCACGCACAAAAGACCAAACTAGACTAAATGAGACCAAACTAGTAAAATTTTGATTCCTTAAATTGGTGTAGTTATTAATTATATTAACTAATAAATTTTCAGCATTGGCAATCTGCTATTTTGTTCATCAGTAACTGATTGAGATTTTTCTAATTAATTTAGTTATCAAAAGTTCTAACTGGCCATTGTTTGGCACGATGTGTTTATTTGAAAAAATCATCTTTTCATAATACCGTTACAGATTTCATCTTCATTATATCAGTTTGTTTTAAGAGGACTTCTTTTGACCTTGGTATCATTCCAGAGATATCTCTCAGCTTTTTGTTAGCAGTAAATGCCACCGAGCAAAGCCAAAACTGGGATATGAATCAGGAAAGTTGGCAAAGCAGACGGAGCTTTTCTTGTGTACAAATCGTATATCAGATTTTGCAATGATAGTGTGAGCAAATTGTGGTAATGTAAATGGTTTAACTTTTAAGTTCTCATTTTCCCTTAAAGTGCCATGAGAGGACTAATCAAACTAATGTTATGTATAGGTCAAAACTGACAGGCTTTTCTTAATGGTTGGTTGCAGTTGACAGTGGATAGTATTTATTAATAGTACCTGCAATAATTTGTCAATTGAATGGAGGGTTTTGAGATTTTCTTAGCAGAAAAGGATAGCTCTTTGCAGGAGAATTTGCTTCAAATAATCACTGTCATAAGTTCAGTGTGCATGAATTTTTCAGTGAAATAATATTGTTTATGTAATAGATTGCCATTGGGTAAAAATGTGGAGGGATACTTTACACGTGAAGCAGTATCTCATTTAAAGACCCAGGTGTTTTCTTACTTTATAGCTTTGAAATGTCCAAATGGGGGTAATTTATTAAAATGTTTAAAGCCATTTTAAACAAATGTCTCCTATCTGGGCATTATAGCTCCAGAAGGCCACTTACTGTAGGTTTCTTTATAATTCTTTTAACTATCCATGTGGGCCCTTACCTTAGCTCCGTTGGGATTTCTGGCATCATCATGCTTATGTATTTATTTACTTCCAGAGTACATTTATGTAGTGCCTTAGATTTATTGTTTCTTTGTTGTGCACTGTGCTCCTAATATGGTTTTAAAAAAAAAAGTGTTCTGTGCTTTTTGTCTAGTGATTTTTTCTAATTGTAGTCATAATATTTTGGTCAATTACTTCATGTCTTCACCAGCTGATAATAGGAGATTGATTAGTTGGTCTCTGTTCTCAAAATGAGGTGCTGATTCAATGACTGGTTGACTTGATTTTATTCCACTTTGAAAGATTTGGCCAATACCAAGGTCTCTAGAAACATTTTTTTAAAGTATTAAATAATTAACACTGACCTAAGTTTTTAAAATAATCACTGAAAAAACTAAACAAAGAGCCACCCCTCACTCAGCTCCCAACTCCAATCAAAAGCCTGAGAAAAGATGTGAGCTTTACACCATATCCTGAATGTCAACTGTCTTGACGATAGCCAATTCCAGAGTCCAAGGCCTTCCAGGGAAAACATCTTCCTGCAGACAAGCAATTCTAAGGATTTTTAGCTCCTGTGTCTCGACTGTGATAATGGTACACAGAGAGGAGCTTTCTCAGTCAGCCATAACCCAGGCTACATAGGACTTCATAGCTCAGTATCAGGCCAAATAGTAACAGGTAATACTTAGCACTTCTATAGCACTTTTCATCCATAGATCTCAAGGTGCTGAATAAACATGGGGAAGCATTATGGACCTCTATTTTACAGATGTCAAACTGAAGCAACAGAGAGTTTGAGGCAGATATTTTTTAAAGTGTCCATTAATTTTGGGTGTCACAATTTTTAAGAGTCCATTTTGAAACACTTAGGAGCTGATTTTCAGAGGTGCTGAGCACCCATAACTTCCACTGGAGTTAGTCACTATCTCTATCATCTTCTTTCCCTGGCCTCTGAGCACCTCTTCACTTGTCTGGACAGAACTGCAGCCAGGTTACTCACATACAAGCCCCTGTTTTAACGAGGGAAAGCAAATAAACCATACGCATCTGGATTTGAGGAAAAAGAAACAGAACTACATGTCATCTACATGCTTATAGAGTACAGACCAAACAAGTTGTTACTGTATAGTGAAGTTTTATTCCAAATAAATTAATGCTGTTGTTGACTGTTCCACAAATAATTTTGCTAATGCTGTGCTTAAAAGTGAAATGCGATTGTGAATATATAGCTTTCATTGCAATATATTTTAACATTTTGCAATTACAATTCCAGGGATTTTTTTGTAAAGGACTTCTTTGTTTTTACATAGAAAGCTGAATAGACAGCAGTTAATGTATTTTTGTCTGCCTTTTCAGAATTAGAGATCAGCGGTTTGAGAAGATTTCATATTTTGTGTTTGGAGATTTCAACTTTCGACTGGATTCCAAATCAGTAGTAGAGGTAGGACTTACTCCTTTCTTCATCTCTGGGCACTATCTAAGGGTTTTTCATTTCTAAAATTGTTTCCCTTTGGAGAGAAAAATAGAAAGTAACTTAACACGGCAATCTTAATGTTGACATCAAACTTGCCAAGGAATATTTTTAGGGGCTTTCAACATGAACATCTAACAGGTAACTCAAAATTGTTATTGAAAGAGTTTGATTAAATAATAGAGTAACATCACTGAGGGTATGGCTACACTTACACTGACAGCTACCAGCGCTGCAGTGTGGCCACATTTGCAGCATTTACAGCGCTGTTGGGAGTGGTGCATTGTGGGCAGCCATCCTACAGAGCACCTCGTCCCATTTTGGCGCTGTGGGTTGTGGGAAGGGGACGGAAGGGTACAGGTCATTCCGCTTCCTGTCCCAACGCCCCGTGGTGCATCGCTACGCATCCCAGCAGTTAGGCGCCATTGTGAGTCTGCAGCGTGATTTCTATTAGAAATGGAGCCAGAGCTGCTGAGGACTTTGCTGATGAATGTCGCCAGCACATCACGTTTGGCAGTTGAGCTATTTCTTCAGCTCCAAAGTGACAGTGAGGAATCCGACAATGATATCAATTCGCCTGACGCACGTGACAATAAATTGCTTGTGGCAGTAATGGACACGCTCAGCACCGTGGAACGCCGCCTCTGGGCTCGGGAAACAAGCACTGAGTGGTGGGATCACATCGTCCTGCAAGTCTGGGATGACGAGCAGTGGCTGCAGAACTTTCGGATGAGAAAAGCCACTTTCATGGGACTGTGTGCTGAGCTCGCCCCCACCCTGCGGCGCAAGGACACGAGATTGAGAGCTGACCTGTCGGTGGAGAAGCGGGTGGCTATTGCAGTCTGGAAGATGGCAACTCCAGACAGCTACCGATCGGTCGCAAACCAGTTTGGAGTGGGAAAGTCGACCGTTGGAATAGTGGTGATGCAAGTTTGCAGGGCCATTAATCGCATCCTGCTAAGAAGAACTGTGACTCTGGGGAATGTGCAGGACATTCTGGATGGCTTTGCACAAATGGGTTTCCCTAACTGTGGAGGGGCAATAGATGGGACGCATATTCCTATTCTGGCACCACCCCACCTGGCATCCGAGTACGTTAATCGGAAGGGGTATTTCTCTATGGTTCTCCAGGCGCTTGTGGATCACCGTGGGCGTTTCACTGACATTTACACAGGATGGCCTGGAAAGGTGCATGATGCACGCATCTTTCGGAACAGTGGCATGTTCAGGAAGCTGCAGGCAGGGACTTTTTTCCCAGACAGGAAGATCACAGTGGGGGACGTCGAAATGCCCATTGTGATCCTTGGAGACCCCGCTTACCCGTTAATGCCTTGGCTCATGAAACCGTATACAGGGAAGCTTGACAGGAGCAAGGACCAGTTCAACTACAGGCTGAGCCGGTGCAGAATGACTGTGGAGTGTGCTTTTGGTCGTTTAAAGGGGAGATGGAGAAGTCTCTACGGGAAGCTAGACGTGGGGGAAAGCAGCATCCCAGCGATTATAACCGCGTGCTGTATCCTCCATAATATTTGTGAAGGGAAGGGTGAAACCTTCAGTGACGAATGGACCTCCGAGGTTCAACGCCTGGAGGCTGAATTTGCACAGCCAGAGAGCAGGGCTACTAGAGAGGCCCAGCACAGTGCTTCAAGGATTAGGGATGCCTTAAAGGAGCAATTTGAGGCTGAAAGCCAACAGTAATGTTGGGTGCCTTCCACAGGAGTGAAGTGCAGTGGTTGCAATGATTTGCAGTGCCTATTTTTCACTTGTGGTACAGTATGTTACACTTTCTGTAATAATAAAAACTGTTTTAAAAGACAAGAAATCCTTTATTAAAAATACAGTACATAAAACAGGCAGGGGGGTAGGGTGATGATCAGTAAAGTCAGAGGTTTGAATATGTCCTTCCTTGAGTGGTGTTCAATGCCTGCTGCACTTCAGGATTAATATGCTGCATGGTGATGGGGGTTGAGTGCATAGGGTAAGGGTCGTAGTTCTCAGGGCTGTTAGGTGAACGTATGGGTGTTGGGGGCAGCTGGTGGTGGTAAGAACCAGGATGCTGGAGAAGGGTGTTTTGAGGAAACAGTGGGGCACAATGGGTTGAGCTTTGGGATGGGGGGAGGAAGGCACGGTAGTGCTCTGCCTGCATGGCTAGCATTGACTGCATGAGGTCTGTGTGGCGTTCCAGGATGCTTAGCAGCCGATCTGTGCTTCTCTTGGTAGCCAATTCCTTTCTCTTGGCAGCCTTTTCCTTTCTCTTGGCAGCCTGTTCCTTTTTCCTGCTTTCCTTTTCCCTCCAGTCTTGCAACTTTTTATTATCTGTGGAATACAGATTCATAACTGCTTTCACCAGCTCCTCCTTATTCTTCCTTGGTTTTTTTCCTAAATTCTGTAGTTTTTCAGAAGTCTGCGCTGATGGAGCAGTATCCAAGGTCACTTTAAAAAAAACACAGAGAGATAAACTTTTACTACAGAGCCTGTATTGTTTTTAAGACTATTTCTAGCATCATTTACACATTGCGAGCATAGCACAGAGAGGCCGCAGCTGCAGAGAGAAATGGTGAGTTTCCCCACACGCGTCTCACCTGGGAAGGGGGGACTGCTTGACTCTGGGATCCATGGGGTTTCTGTGACTTGGGGAAAGCAAAGAGCAGCTACAGGGAAATAGCACTGAATCCTACACCCACATCTGCCACAGCAGGTACTCCTCAGAGCCATCTTGCACACGCGGCTCACCTGGGAAGGGGGGGCTGCTTGACTCTGGAATCAATGGGGATTCTGTGAATTGGGGAAAGCAAAGAGCAGCTAGAGGGAAATAGCACTGAACCCTACACCCACATCTGCCACAGCAGGTACTCCTCAGAGCCATCTTGCACACGCGGCTCACCTGGGAAGGGGGGGCTGCTTGACTCTGGAATCCATGGGGTTTCTGTGACTTGTGGAAAGCAAAGAGCAGCTACAGGGAAATAGCACTGAACCCTACACCCACATCTGCCACAGCAGGTACTCCTCAGAGCCATCTTGCACACGCGGCTCACCTGGGAAGGGGGGGCTGCTTGACTCTGGGATCAATGGGGTTTCTGTGACTTGGGGAAAGCAAAGAGCAGCTACAGGGAAATAGCACTGAACCCTACACCCACATCTGCCACAGCAGGTACTCCTCAGAGCCATCTTGCACACGCGGCTCACCTGGGAAGGGGGGGCTGCTTGACTCTGGAATCCATGGGGTTCCTGTGACTTGGGGAAAGCAAAGAGCAGCTACAGGGAAATAGCACTGAACCCTACACCCACATCTGCCACAGCAGGTACTCCTCAGAGCCATCTTGCACACGCGGCTCACCTGGGAAGGGGGGGCTGCTTGACTCTGGAATCCATGGGGTTCTTGTGACTTGTGGAAAGCAAAGAGCAGCTACAGGGAAATAGCACTGAACCCTACACCCACATCTGCCACAGCAGGTACTCCTCAGAGCCATCTTGCACACGCGGCTCACCTGGGAAGGGGGGGCTGCTTGACTCTGGAATCCATGGGGTTTCTGTGACTTGTGGAAAGCAAAGAGCAGCTACAGGGAAATAGCACTTAACAGTATCCCTGCATTTTCCACAGAATTTTAACCTCCCCGATATCTCGCTGCTCCGGGTCACCTGGGAAGAGCGGGAGGGTCTTCTACAGCTATGTGGATTCCGCCCTGGTCCCTACGCAGCTTGCCTGTGTGCAGCAATGGTCCCCCCACCCCTCACGGCACAATGGCGCGGACGCGTTAGCCTGACTGGGACAAGGACCACGGTGGCTCTCCCTATAAACTTGCGGAAGCGCATTGCACACGCTCTGGCTGAAACTTTTGAAGAGATTACAGAGGCAGATTACCGCGACGTGATAGACCAAATCAATGGGCTATTCCACATCTAGGCATGCTTGCAGGCAGCCATAGCCCCCCTCCTCCCAAAACATTTCCATCCTTATAATAAAAGCTTCTTACCGGGAACAGGCTCCTCTGCTGGTTCCTCACTACCAAGTCCCAGCGGCTGCGACTGGCTAGCTTCTTCCTGGCTGGAAAATAGCTCCTGGCTGCATGACTCCTGGGAGTCTCCAAACACCTCAGTAGCCTCCCTCTCGGGTTCCTCTACACCCTCCCCCTCCTCTCCAGGCTCTGAACTGTCCATCGTGATCCTCGGATTGGCAGTGGGGTTACATCCAAGTATCGCATCCAGCTCCTTGTAAAAACGGCAGGTCGTGGGGGCAGCACCTGAGCGGTGGTTTCCCTCACGTGCTTTGCAGTAGGCACTCCGCAGCTCCTTTACCTTAACCCTGCACTGCACCGCGTCCCGGTCATAGCCCCTGTATTGCATTGACTTTGATATCTGGCTGTAGGTATCATAATTTCTACGGCTGGAGCGCAGCTGTGCCTGCACAGCTTCCTCACCCCAAACACTGATGAGATCCTGCAGCTCGGCAGTGCTCCATGCTGGGGCTCGTTTTGGGCTTGGAGGCATGGTCACTGATTGATTGATTGATTGCACTCCACGCCTCGCTGAGCAAACAGGAAGGGGATTTTTAAAATTCCCGGGGCATTTAAAGGGCGGGTCACCTGAGCCCAGGGCAATGGAGTGCGAAACGATGAGCAGAGTGGCTGAAAAGGTATGCTGGGATACCTCCTAATACCCTGGAGGCCAATAAAAGTGCTTTTGCTGGCCACACTTTGATGAGCAGCGCTGCATCACCAATGCTGGAATAGTTACACCCCAAGCAGACCAGGTGTACAGCCAGCGCTGCAGCCAGGGAGTTGCAGCGCGGGCTGTGCTTTGCAAGTGTGGACACAGAGTAAGTTGCAGCGCTGTAACCCCATCACCAGCGCTGCAACTCTCAAGTGTAGCCAAGCCCTGAGCCAGCAAGAGGTACTAAAGATTTTCAGTCTCCCAGGAATACAATTGTATTATGGTAATCAAACCCCTTGGAACAGAAAGGTTGTTATTTATGCCATTATTGTGAGAAAACCAGGTTGCTTTTGTCCAGAAAGGCAATGAAGGTTCAAGAGTCTATAGTGCTAGGATTCGCATTTCTGAGGATCAAAAGGATTCATTTGCTCCCTGTAGAATGTTCATTTGGCAGCCAGTGATTCTCTCAGTTCAGGGAGTTTTATAATGGACCTCAAACCAAATGAATTTACTATCATCACTATGGGCCAGATCATGGCAATTCCACTTCCACTGGGGCAAGGCCCCAAATGCAGCTGAAACACTACATTTCTATTGTGTGGGGGAGCATACTGCAAAGAGCGCATGCAGAGGGACTGCACTGCAGACTGTTGCTCTGTGATTGTCGTCTTTACGGGACAGCAGGAATTGTTAGTGTCCCTACGGGGAATTGCAAGTGTAGTCAGTGAGACTCGTATTTTGACCAAAGTCCTGGGGCTGCAGGATGAAGGGGGAGGTTTCTGTTCCCTAAACTGCTGCTTATGTCTTTTGTGCAAAGTACTTTCAGCTGGGCTTTGTGCATGAGACCAAGATTTCATTTTAAGCTTGTGTCTGTTGTTATTGCTATACCTCATCAAGACTAATTCCTGTTTGGTTTTATTTTTTTAAGCTAAATACATGTTTTGCATGAGAAAAATGAAATAACACTAGAGATTTCATAAATGACAGGATTCCACAAAAACCACAAACTGGGAAAATATTAATAGCTGACATTTATGCAAACTTTTGTGATATGAACACCTCAACATAGAATTATGAACAGAAGATTTGTCTGAAGTCAATGAGAATACAGTAAACCTTTACCACAAATTGAGATTACCTTGATTTACCTGGAGCTGGGCTTTAGCAGTAATCCCAGGTCTAACAACTATTTTATTCTCCTGTTGACCCTCTTTAATTCTCAGAGGTATTTTCGTGTCTCTTTGTCATCCTTGAGTGTAAGTATGCATCTTCTAATCTAGGGGTTCTCAACCTTTTTATTTCTGAGACACTCCCCCCACCAACATGCTATAAAAACTCCATGGCCCCCGCACCACAACAATTGTTTTCTGCATATAAAAGCCAGGACTTGCATTAAGGGGCCCTGTAAAGATAAGCTGCTCAGGCTTCAGCTTTAGCCCCAGCTTGCAGGGCAGCATGGTTTTGGCTTTCTGGCTAGGTCCCAATGAGTCTAAAGTCTTCCTGCTTGGAGGACCCCTTGAAACTTGCTCACGGCCTCCCAAAGACTGATGATACTTTGTGGTTTAAGCAGCAGGAAGTACTGTGTCTGTATGCTCAAAGGCAAGATACCTTTGCCTGGAGATGCAATACATCCCCCATTCCTCATGTAATTATTCCCTACGCTGAAAAATCGTGGTGTGTCTCATGGCAACACAGTATAGATAGGTGGAGTTTAGCTAAACCTTCATCTTTTTATTCACTGCAATCATTTTTAACTGTAGTTAAATGTTTTCATTAAAGTGTAATTGGAGTGAAATGATTCAGAATATGCAATTTCATATTGTCTATGTTAAGGATCACATCTTTGTTTGTTACATTGGTACTACCCCAGTAACTTCCATATTTACAGAAAGAAGAGAGAGGCTATAGAATAATCTATTTTGGAATAGATTTTTTTTTACTTTGCTCAGGATACACTCATGTAACTGAGAGCACTTATATATGAGAAAAATCTGTCAATTGATTTTCAGCAGTACTGTTTATAGGACTTTATCCTGTGAGGTGCTGAGTACCCTGAGCTACTTCTGTTGTCAATGTAATCAGTCAGGATTGAGCCCATAATGAATACTTCCTTAATTTGCTGGTTTTTATTAAGGTTTTAATTAATGTAACTACATTTGGATTCAATTAGAAATATTGCCAGTAGCTCACAATTTTTCCGTAAGTATGCATGTGTATATTAGATACAAGTATTCTATTTCTTTATATGGTGCTGCCTACTTACGAGATATGAAAACTTGTCAAAATCCATTCTTTAAAGAAGTAATTAGAAAAAAGGCTGACGTTTTAATGGCTAGATGTATGTATATGATTTCTGTCTTGTTTCTTTTCCTTTTTAACTAAAGTGGAATTGGAATTTTTTTCCTTTTAAAAATATATTTCTGTGTCAGTATGAGAAACCCGGGTTCAGGAGTGAAGCCTAGATATTAGAACTGGAAAAGATCTAGCAGACTGTCTAGTCTACCTGCTGCCCTTCTGTTGCCGCAGCATCTGTCATGTGTGGAATTATCCTTGCAGAATATTGTTCCTATTTATCCCATCCTATTTTTTGAATATCTACAGAGATGGAACTTCCACAAATAATCTTGCTAGCGTATTCCATCATCTACACATCTTCCTGCAAAGTGTCTTTTTCAAACATCAGATCTCAAAAGAGGGAATTATTATTTAGCATTAGAGCACAGAAGTGGTAGTCAGGACTGCTGGGGTGAAATCCTGGCCCTCAGAGTCTGGTAGAATGGTACTAAATGTATATGAAGTGTAATTTATCATTATTCTAGCTGATAATATTATGTTTGTAAAGCATTTCAAAATGTTAAATGCTATAAAAATGCTAAGTAAGTATTGACTGAGGAGCAGAAAAGAGTCCTGTGGCACCTTGTAGACTAACAGACGTATAGGAGCATGAGCTTTT